>NC_140215.1:43243004-43558004 GCF_951802725.1 Rutilus rutilus | reverse complement strand
AAGGTCAAGGCGGGCTTGGACTGGCCATTACCCCAAACTGTCAAAGAACTACAACGTTTCCCTGGGTTTGCAAACTTTTACAGGCATTTTATCAGAAACTTCAGTGCTGTTGCCGCTCCCTTAACCGCTATGACTAAACGTCACACTGCCCGTCTGAACTGGTCCACAGAGTCACTTCAAGCATTCAATGAGCTAATAAGTAAGAACACGATTCACGTCAGCTCCCATTCTACGACATCCAGATCCCGAACGACAATAAATTGTGGAGGTAGATGCCTCCAACACAGGGGTAGGAGCAATATTATCACAACGTCAAGGTAATCCAGCGAAGATGTACCCATGTGCTTTCTTTTCCCGAAAATGAACATCCGCTGTAACTACGACGTGGGCAATCGTGAACTGTTGGCCATGAACCTGGCCCCTAGAAGTGTGGCGACGCTGGAGGGAGCAACTCAACCATTTATCATTCTCACTGTCCACAAGACTCTCGAGTATCTCCAATCAGCCAAACGTCTGAATCCCTGTCAAGCCAGATGGGCATTGTTTTTCACAAGATTTCATTTTACTGTGACCTATCGACTGGGCACCAGGAACATTAAAGCCGACGCTCTCTCTCACCAAAGAGAAGAGACAGTTCAAACCTCCACCAAAGATAACATCATTCCAGAAAACGTACTCGGTTACCTAACGTATCCTCGGTTCTCTCTAGAAGAGGGAACGAGTATTGCGTAAGTTGGCTACGCTACGGGTAAAGTTGTCTTTTCTCGAGATCTGAAGCCAAAAAATTATCCTTAATTTTGTATTTATTGTCAACGCAGTGCGGCAGCCAGCAGACCATAGCAGGCTGTATAAGCGTGCTCATTGGCTGTCCTGCGGCAACTGCAGCAGCCTACCAGTGAGCCCTGCGTGACGTCACGCCCAATGAGGGCGTTATACTGATAACAGTTTAGCCTGCAAGGCGGGAACTTCCAGGTTAAAAAATCTCACGAATGTAGAGGGGGAGGCCCAGCCTGCCGCCATACAAATGTCGTGAATAGAAATCCCGCTGGACCAAGCCCACGATGAGGCCATGCCTCTAGTGGAATGAGCTCTGATGCCCATGGGGCACTGCAGGTGTTTGGACGCATAAGCTGCTGCAATAGCGTCCACTATCCATCTGGACAGGCTCTGTTTCGAGGTGGCGAGACCCCTGGTGCGCCCACCAAACGAAACAAAGAGCTGCTCAGAACGCCTAAAGGCGGCGGAGCGTGTGATGTAAACTCTCAGCGCCCTGATGGGGCATAAGAGGTTATCACTGTCCTCGCTATCGGATGCTGGCAGAGCCGACAGGGAGATGATCTGCGCCCTAAAGGGAGTGCCAATCGCTTTGGGGACGTAACCGTGTCTCGGTTTGAGGATGACTTTGGAGTCATTTGGTCCGAACTCGAGACATGCGGGGCTAACAGACAGTGCGTGTAGATCCCCCACGCGTTTTACTGACGACAGAGCTGTCAGAAAAACGGTTTTGAGCGAAAGGTATTTCAGATCCACGGATTCTAACGGTTCAAAGGGAAACGCTTTCAGGGCCTCTAGGACCAGAGAAAGATCCCAAATAGGAACCGAGGGGGGCCGCGGTGGGTTCATCCTCCTGGCTCCTCTAAGGAAGCGGATGATGAGCTCGTTCCTTCCTATTGCACGGCTGCGCGTCGTCTCCGCGAACGCTCCAATAGCCGCAACGTACACTTTGAGCATGGAGCGGGACCTGCCCTTGTCCAACAGCTCTTGTAGGAAGGAGAGCACCCGTGAAACCCCACATGTGCGTGGATCCAGACTCTTAGTAGCGCACCATTTAGAGAACACTGACCATTTAGACGCGTAGAGCCTTCTCGTGGAAGGAGCTCTAGACTGCGTGATCGTGTTTACGACCCCTCCTGGCAAATCAACGGGTATCCGTTGATTATCCACGCATGCAGAGACCAGCGCTCTGGATGGGGATGCCAGATTGATCCACCGGCTTGATAGAGAAGATCTTTCCTCACCGGGATCGGCCATTCCTCAGGCGCTTCCTAAGCTTGCTGGTCGCTGAATTCAACAGCGGCGGCTCTCAAGATCCAGCGATGCGAAGAGCTTCGCTGAAGACATGAAAATCAGAATTTCAGCCTGTGAGCCCCTCTTTTATACACGCTAGCCACACCCATTCTAGCATGCTGAGGCGCGTGGAGGGCGCGAATAAATACAATAAATACAAAATTAAGGATAATTTTTTGGCTTCAGATCTCGAGAAAAGACAACTTTACCCGTAGCGTAAGCAACTTACGCAATACGAGAGAACCTCTCGTAAGAGAACCTGCTGGTGGCCCCAGTACAATGGGATATCATCACAGAGATCGAACAATCCAACCTGCAAGTGACACCTCCCTCCGAATGCCCAGCAAACCTCCTTTTCATCCAACCTCCTGCGTCCACGACTCCTCAATCAGGTACACTCAACACCCAGCTCAGATCATCCCAGAATCAAGGCTACGACCCATTTACCGCTTCTGGTGGCCAACCGGCTGACCAAGCACGTTTAGAACTGCATCAACTGCAACACCTCCAAATCTCCCAGACAACTATCTGCAGACAACTCCACTGCCGACACCTCATCGACCCTGGTCTCAAATTGCCATAGACTTTATCACCGACCTACCCAAACTCACAAGGACACACTACCATACTCACTATTGATGATCAATTCTCCAAGGCTTGCCGGTTAATCCCACTGCCCAAAACGTCCCACAGCACTTGAAACAGCTGAGCTCCTCTGTAACCACGTGTTCTGCTTCTATGGCTTAACCGAGGAAATAGTGTCAGTTCACATCCAGGGTTTGGGCCACGTTCTTCAAACATCTTAACGTTAACATCAGTCTCACCTCCGGTTATCACCCCCAATCCAATGGACAAACTGAGCGTCTGAACCAGGACGTCATCTGATTTCCTTCGTTGTCAACAACAACAACAATCGGAGTGGAGCAGATACCTGTTTTGGGCCGAATACGCCCAGATCTCTCTTGTCAAACCCGCCACTGGCATGACCCCTTCAAACGTATTCTGGGCTTTCAACCTCCACTATTCCTGTGGAATAGTATTCCCAATATACTCCACTAGTCTAGGAAACCTAATGATCTACCATCCATCACTGAATGGCTGCAAAAGAGCGAGGAGGTTTGGGACCCGGCTCACACTCACTTTTTTCATGCAGTCAGATGTCAGGAACAACAAGCCAACTGTCACCGTCGTCCTGCTCCGAAGTACAACCCCGGCCAATGGGTTTGGCTTTCCACCAGAGACCTAAGACTCCGACTTCCATGCCGCAAACTCAGTCCCAGGTATATTGGCCCGTTCCAAATTATTAGACAGATTTCTCCTGTAGCATTTCGATTAGACATACCCGCCAATTACCGTATTTCTCCCACATTCCATGTTTCCCTACTGAAACCTGCCGGTGGTCCAAGAGGAGTGCCGGAGGAGGGAGCCATATCACAGACTCCCCCACCTATCCTGATTGACAAGGAGGCATATCGTGCGCACGAGTTGCTCGACTCCAGACGCCGGGGCAATATTCTCCAGTACCTGGTCGACTGGGAGGGTCGACGGGTCCGGAGGAGCGATCCTGGGTCAACTCTGGGGATATCTTAGACCTAACACTCACTGAGGAGTTTCACCGGACAATTCCGGAGAAACCGGCCCCTCGACCTCACGGAAGACCCCGGCGTCGTCTGCCTCCTCGCGTCAGGAGCCGCTCGCAGGGGGAGGGCTCTGTTACAGAGGAGTTTCCTTGTTTATCTCGTTTCTGATTGTTCTCCGCCTGCCCCGACCTGGATTGTTTATTGGACCTTGCTTCTTGCAGCCTGCCTCGACCTCTGCCTGTCATTCTGGATTGTCTCTGCATTGTCTCCATTGCCCTGTCTGCTGTTGATTATCCTGCCTGTTTGACTATTCTTAAAGGGGTGATAGAATGCAAAACCAAGTTTACCTTGGCATAGTTGAATAACAGCAGCTCGGTGGGTAAAATGGCCATACACAGAATCTCAAAATCCTATGTCACCTCCTCAATATGAAAATCTACAAACTTGAAACTGCAGCTGTTAAACGGTCGGATCTCAAATCAGCTCAGATGTTACGTAACACTTGGGGGATTTCCTTATTTGGATCTGGTCTGTACCTTTGTCATGCCCCTAAATTTGCATATACACAGCCCAAAACTCTGTCCGTGCCCCGTGGGAGCATGCACACCGTCACTTGGCTGAAGTCGCTGCCGTGCATTGCTTAAATGCGCTGCATGCTTGTCTAACCGCACTACCGGTGAGATATATAAATAATATAAAGGCCTATTCCTCCCCTCACTTAAATTTATATGTGATAATACCACACATCAATAGCACACATTGTGTTTTAAGGTGCTGATTCAGGCTCAAACATATATGGTTGCACACCTAACGTCTCCAGTGCTGCCAATCTTCATTGGGCATGTTGCGTCTTTGCTTTGGAGATTCCTCGTTGTAAACCAACCAATCAGCGTGCAGCTCATCTAAATATTCATGAGCATACCATAAAAGGGAGCTTGTTTCATTCTGGGGGTATTTCTCAGGATTGCATTAGGGCGTATAAAAGAGCCACCGGGCATTTTCAGCCCAACCAATGTTACATACCCTATAAGGAAATCTTAAGGAACAGTGTGAAATACCCTATAAAATGATTCTATCACCCCTTTAATAAAAGCTGCAAATGGATCTCGCTGAGTCTGATGATTCGCAACAGTATGAATATCTGTAACCACAGTTACAATAAATTATAATACTCATCCAATCACTGTTACAGCTTTAGAAAATAAAACGCATTAAAACACAACAAACAACCACATTCAGAATCTGCTAATATTATAATGCATTTTACCTTTGGTCATAATTATTTATGAACAGATATATTGAATTATAGAGTACATTATGAATATGATGCATAATACATAAAGGCTTTAATTAAAGTTTTATCATAATTCTAAGAAGAAACAATTTTCTTTAATAAAGTCAAATAAGAACCAAAATAACAAAAGGATTTACATTTTAATGTTGTATTCCTTGTTCAAAACAAACAACTTTAGCAACTTCCTTTTTATTACCAAAAATTAATAAACAGTTTAACACACAACAGAAACACATAACAGTTTATAATACATAATTTCAGCAGTTTTGTATCTCAGCGCTGTTTCTGTATTATTGAGTAAAACATGGCATCATATTCGCATGATCAGCAAACAGCTCTAAAGTGATGAACGACGTTGGGGTTAAGGTTAGGGTTAAAGGTTAAAGGTGAAAGGTTAGAGAGGAACCCTCACCGGTCATGGTGAATCCTCCCACGAACAGGCCGATGTCTCTTCCTCCGACCATGATGGACTCGCTGCGGTCCGTTCCCGCTGAGATCCCGGAGTTCTTGTTCTTCCACGCCGCCCAGATCCCGACCGCCAGGATCAGCAGATAGAAGATGATGATCGCTAGCAGACCGTCCACGTGAATGGCCATCGTTCACTCCTGCACACACACACACACACACACACACACACACACACACATGCACTAATCAAATATAGTCTTTATTCAGACTCCTTCAACATTTCTCACATTATCACAGTTTATTCGCTATAGTTTAGAAAATGGTAATAAAATATGAGCAGAACTCAGTTGATATTTGACTGGTTTTGTCCGTCCTTCTGTTAGACTGTCTCACACATGAATTATGTTGAATATCTGTCAGCTGTTAAATTTAACTACACAATTAGATAATACCAGTTTAGCTCAACCAATCACCAAGAAATGCTTCATTTTGGTCAGTCTGTGTGTAAAAAGAATATTAGCAATTAAAGAAAACACACTTCAGCAAAACATGGTCAGGTCAAAGAGTCTGAAATATTTTGGTCCCAAATTATTCTACATTTTACTGGTAGTCACTGTATGAAGAATATTTGGGTATAATATGTTCTTTTGCTCTCCTCACTTACATAAATGAACTATAGTGTCCTGCACACACTAGTAGAAAAATACCAAAAATTATATCTGGTGTCTGAATAATTTTTGGTTTGACTGTATATAAAGATTAATGCTGTTTATATCAGGTTAATGTTTAACTGTCTATATCAAATCAACTGTTTTAATGTTTTTACATATAAAACACACATTTTACATACACAGAAAAAAAAATACACTACATAATACCCTATAGGATGAATATTTATTTATTTATTGGAAATAATTGAATCTGTTTGCGTCTACAAAATGTTTTTGAGCTGTCATAACACTTTAGTGTAATCAATAAAATTATTTAATCTTTGCATCCAAATGCAACTTGCTTTATTTTATTAGAAAAACAATTTAATTTCAAATTAAACAACAGTAAGAAGCAACAAGTAGGGATACAGTGCACTGTATTTCGACTCTCTCTCTATAGTTAATAAACAGATAATCGTGATAATGTTTCTGTACCTGTGCAGAAGCTGGAGCTGAGCTCATCACTGGAGGATCTGATGTGCAGAAGCTGGAGCTGAGCTCATCACTGGAGGATCTGATGTGCAGAAGCTGGAGCTGAGCTCATCACTGGAGGATCTGCGTGTCTGGAGGAAACAGAAGAACTCTCCGGGAACTGCTTTATACCGGGGCGCGCGCGCGGGCGCGGGGGCGAGCGCGGAGAACAGCATCCCGATCAATAAAGATAAATAACAGATCATACTAGTTAATTTAGTGAACAGCGTTCTCTTCTTCTTGTTATAACTACAGAAACATGATCCAGTCGTTTAGTCTATCTCTTTACCCGATCTTGTCTCCACCTAAAGGCCAAAAGGTAGAAGACAGTTTCTCTCAAGCTACTCAACTTTTTTAAAATTATATTTACATAACATACAAATAGGATCACAATATAATCACAGTTATAATCATAGTAGCTCAAAGGAATAAAAAAAGAGAGCAAAGAAGAGAGAGAGAGAGAGAGAGAGAGAGAGAGAGAGAGAGAGAGAGAGAACAAACTGTAAGGGGAATAACTAAGGGAATTAAAAGAGAAAATGATTCAGAAATTCTATATTCTGTTTTGCCTTTTTGTTTCTTGCATCTTTTAGGTTCTCAATATAAAGCATTAGTTCAGTTTTCAATTATATGATGTTAGGTTTATTATTTGCCCATTTTTGTTTGTGTTTATGGTTTTTTCCATCAGAATTATTAAATTAATCACCAAATTTAGCTCTAAACTCTTATTTTTATACAATAAAAAATATCTTTAACAGATAGCCGAATCTTTTATTTTGTGTGTCTAAGTATTCAATATTTAATATCAATCCAATAAAAACTGTGTAAATACACGATCATAGAATAAATGTTTCATGGATTCTTCCTCCAAGTGACAAAAGACAAATGTATACTCCATTTCTCCAAATCTTGACTCAGGCTTCTCAACTTTGGGATCTTAACAATGACTTTATGCCACTTTATGTTATCATGTCAGCATGTCACCTTATGACGTTGAAAGGCTTGAAATACACTGATTTCTTAATGTGACGTAGGGTGAAATCAGAGACAAATAATGTTTATTAAAGATATAATAGAAGGGTCAATGACGTGACGCCTAAATTTTCTGTCCGACTGTATTTTTTCAGGCAAAAACGGGTTTAAATGCATAAAAAGATACTGTATATTTGTAGAACCTCTCCCCCTTTGTCCGATGATGTCCATTTAATGAAATATCATGTGGTGCGACCATCAAGGAACTACCATTTTGGGACTTTTATGTTGAAAACTAAGTAATAGACAGTAGGGAACTCCAGGAACAGATAAACAAAACAGAACTGAGCACACCAACATAACAGCCTGGGAAAGACAAGACCTGACAATGAGAAAAGGAAACAATGGGGTTTATATACACACAGGGTAATAGACTAACAAGACACACCTGGACACAATCAAGGAACTAATCATCAAGGAAACTACAAAGGACTACAATAGGTGGCACAGGAAACAGAAATAGAACAGGGTAGAATGGAATATATAACAGAGACCCCCCAGAGTAGAGAGTCAGGGCAGAGCCAGCAGAGTAGGGAGCCAGGACAGAGCGAAAGAGTAGAGAGCCAGGGCAAAGCTTACAGAGTAGAGAGCCAGGGCAGAGCAGACAGAGTAGGGTGCCGACAGAGTGGGGAGCCAGGGCAGAACCGGCAGAGTAGACAACTAGGACGGAGCCGACAGAGTAGAGAGCCAGGGTGAAGCCGACGGAGTAGGGAGCCAGGGGAGAGCCAGCAGAGTAGGGAGCCAGGGCAAAGCCGACAGAGAAGGGAGCCAGGGCAGATCCGGCAGAGTAGACAACCAGGACGGACTCAGGCAGAGTAGGGAGCCAGGGCAGAGCCGACAGAGTAGAGAGCCAGAGTGAAGCCGACAGAGTAGAGAGCCAGAGTGAAGCCGACAGAGTAGGGAGCCAGGGTAGACCCTGGCAGAGTAGGGAGCCTGGGCAGAGCCAACAGAGTAGAGAGCCAGGGTGAAGCCGACAGAGTAGGGAGTCAGGGCGGACCCAGGCAGAGTAGGGAGCCAGGGTAGAGCCGACAGAGTAGAGAGCCAGAGTGAAGCCGACAGAGTAGAGAGCCAGAGTGAAGCCGACAGAGTAGGGAGCCAGGGCAGACCCTGGCAGAGTAGGGAGCCTGGGCAGAGCCGACAGAGTAGAGAGCCAGGGTGAAGCCGACAGAGTAGGGAGTCAGGGCGGACCCAGGCAGAGTAGGGAGCCTAGGCAGAGCCAACAGAGTAGAGAGCCAGGGTGAAGTCGACAGAGTAGGGAGCCAGGGAAGAGCCGGCAGAGTAGGAAGCCAGGGAAGAGCCAGCAGAGTAGGGAGCCAGGGCAGAGCTGAGAGAGTAGGGAACCAGGGCAAAGCCAGCAGAGTAGGGAGCCAGGGCAGAGCCAGCAGAGTAGGGAGCCAGGGCAGAGCAGACAGAGTAGGGAGCCAGGGCAGAGCAGACAGAGTAGAGAGCCAGAGTGAAGCCGGCAGAGTAGGGAGCCAAGGTGGACACGGGCAGAGTAGGGAGCCTGGGCAAATCCAACAGAATAGAGAGCCAGGGTGGAGCCGACAGAGTAGAGAGCCAGAGTGAAGCCGACAGAGTAGGGAGCCAAGGTGGACACGGGCAGAGTAGGGAGCCTGGGCAAATCCAACAGAATAGAGAGCCAGGGTGGAGCCGACAGAGTAGTGAGCCAGGGCTGAGCCGACAGAGTAGAGCGCCAGGGCAGAACCGACAGAGTAGGGAGCCAGGGAAGAACCAGCAGAGTAGGGAGCCAGGGCAGAGCAGATAGAGTAAAGAGCCAGGGCAGAACCGACAGAGTAGGGAGCCAGGGAAGAGCCAGCAGAGTAGGAAGCCAGGGCAGAGCCAGCAGAGTAGGGAGCCAGGGTAGAGCAGACAGAATAGGGAGCCAGGGCAGAGCCAGCAGAGTAGAGAGCCAGGGAGAAGCCGACAGAGTAGGGAGTCAGGGTGGACCCGGGCAAAGTAGGGAGCCTGGGCAGAGCCAACAGAGTAGAGAGCCAGGGTGAAGCCGACAGAGTAGGGAGCCAGGGAAGAGCCGGCAGAGTAGGGAGCCAGGGAAGAGCCGGCAGAGTAGGGAGCCAGGGAAGAGCCAACAGAGTAGGGAGCCAGGGCAGAGCTGAGAGAGTAGGGAACCAGGGCAAAGCCAGCAGAGTAGGGAGCCAGGGCAGAGCCAGCAGAGTAGGGAGCCAGGGCAGAGCAGACAGAGTAGGGAGCCAGGGCAGAGCAGACAGAGTAGAGAGCCAGAGTGAAGCCGACAGAGTAGGGAGCCAAGGTGGACACGGGCAGAGTAGGGAGCCTGGGCAAATCCAACAGAATAGAGAGCCAGGGTGGAGCCGACAGAGTAGAGAGCCAGAGTGAAGCCGACAGAGTAGGGAGCCAAGGTGGACACGGGCAGAGTAGGGAGCCTGGGCAAATCCAACAGAATAGAGAGCCAGGGTGGAGCCGACAGAGTAGTGAGCCAGGGCTGAGCCGACAGAGTAGAGCGCCAGGGCAGAACCGACAGAGTAGGGAGCCAGGGAAGAACCAGCAGAGTAGGGAGCCAGGGCAGAGCAGATAGAGTAAAGAGCCAGGGCAGAACCGACAGAGTAGGGAGCCAGGGAAGAGCCAGCAGAGTAGGGAGCCAGGGCAGAGCCAGCAGAGTAGGGAGCCAGGGTAGAGCAGACAGAATAGGGAGCCAGGGCAGAGCCAGCAGAGTAGAGAGCCAGGGAGAAGCCGACAGAGTAGGGAGTCAGGGTGGACCCGGGCAAAGTAGGGAGCCTGGGCAGAGCCAACAGAGTAGAGAGCCAGGGTGAAGCCGACAGAGTAGGGAGCCAGGGAAGAGCCGGCAGAGTAGGGAGCCAGGGAAGAGCCGGCAGAGTAGGGAGCCAGGGAAGAGCCAACAGAGTAGGGAGCCAGGGCAGAGCTGAGAGAGTAGGGAACCAGGGCAAAGCCAGCAGAGTAGGGAGCCAGGGCAGAGCCAGCAGAGTAGGGAGCCAGGGCAGAGCAGACAGAGTAGAGAGCCAGAGTGAATCCGACAGAGTAGGGAGCCAGGATGGTCACGGGCAGAGTAGGGAGCCTGGGCAAAGCCAACAGAATAGAGAGCCAGGGCGGAGCCAACAGAGTAGAGAGCCAGGGCAAAGCTGACAGAGTAGTGAGCCAGGGCGGAGCCGACAGAGTAGAGAGCCAGGGCAGAACCGACAGAGTAGGGAGCCAGGGCAGAACCGACAGAGTAGGGAGCCAGGGAAGAGCCAGCAGAGTAGGGAGCCAGGGCAGAGCTGACAGAGTAGGGAACCAGGGCAAAGCCAGCAGAGTAGGGAGCCAGGGAAGAGCCAGCAGAGTAGGGAGCCAGGGCAGAGCAGACAGAGTAGGGAGCCAGGGCATAGCCAGCAAAGTAGAGAGCCAGGCCAAAGTCAGCAGAGTAGGGAGCCAGGGCAGAGCTGACAGAGTAGGGAGTCAATTACGGAGCCGACAGAGTAGAGAGTCAGGGCAGAGCTGACAGAGTAGGGAGTCAGGGCAGAGCCGACAGAGTAGGGAGCCAGGGAAGAGCCGACAGAGTAGGGAGCCAGGGCGGTGCCGACAGAGTAGGGAGTCAGGGCGGACCCGAGCAGAGTAGGAAGCCAGGGCGGAGCCAACAGAGTAGGGAGCCAGGGCGGAGCCGACAGAGTAGGGAGCCAGGGCGGAGCCGACAGAGTAGGGAGCCAGGGCGGAGCCAACAGAGTAGGGAGCCAGGGCGGAGCCGACAGAGTAGGGAGCCAGGGCGGAGCCGACAGAGTAGGAAGCCAGGGCGGAGCCAACAGAGTAGGGAGCCAGGGCGGAGCCGACAGAGTAGGGAGCCAGGGCAGA
This sequence comes from Rutilus rutilus, assembly GCF_951802725.1. Taxonomy (NCBI): domain Eukaryota; kingdom Metazoa; phylum Chordata; class Actinopteri; order Cypriniformes; family Leuciscidae; genus Rutilus; species Rutilus rutilus. The sequence goes on along the minus strand of NC_140215.1, from coordinate 43,546,629 downwards.
GCCGGCAGTGTAGAGAGCCAGGACGGACCTGAGCAGAGTAGGTAGCCAGGGCGGAGCTGACAGAGTAGAGAGCCAGAGTGAAGCCGACAGAGTAGGGAGCCAGGACAGAGCCGGCACAGTAGACAACCAGGGCGGACTCGGGCAGAGTAGGGAGCCAGGGCGGAGCAGGAGGAGCAGAAGGTGCAGTAGATCAACATGACAGAGCTGAAGACCACGATGGAGCCGGCAGAGCTGAGAGAGAGTGACCATTATTAAAACATTGTATGACTTGTGTCGCAGTAGACCTTCTGTTGGCTCGGATCAGACGGGATAGCCTTCATTGCCCTCATGCCTCGATGAGCACAACAGCCTGCCGCTGGGTTGTGGTGTGTTCCTCCTCGGACACCATTGGTAAATTCTCACCTCTGCAGCCTGAGAGCAACACACAAGCCTTGAGTTTCAGAGATACTCTGACCCAGTCGCAAATCAGCTCTTGTTAAAAGTCGCTCAGATCTTCATTCCTGCCCATTTCTCCTGCATCCAAACACACTGATTGATTGTTTGATTGTTTCTTCTTTTTCTTCTTTTTCTTCTTTTTTTTCTTTTTATCTGAATATCAACATTTGTGAGATTTAGTCAATTACAACAGTTTTGAGGTTAATTGATCAAATTTTTGGGGTCTCTGGAATATATTGATAGATGATGTTGTATTATGTTGAATTTCAAAGTTTTTGAAAGATTTTTAGAGTAAAAAGATACAGTTTTTATTTTTAAGTAAAACGGTAAAATTAGACCCCAGATTTGACACAGAGGTGCCCTGACGAGTGATGTGGTTGTTACTGGTGTTATTTTTATTTATTTAATACTTATTATTAATATATTTTTTTAAATCCATGAATTAGATGTATATTTCAGAAATATTCACTTTTCATTAAAACCTGTAGGCTAAGTGAATGAAACTTTAAATTGAATTTGAAATCATTAACATTTATTATTCATTAATATGCTAAAACTAATTTGAGAGTTGTCATGAGTTAAATATGTTTATATTCATATGCCTGTATATAAATATAAATACATGTACAGTTGTGGTCAGAATTAATGGCACCCCTGGTAAATATGATCAAAAATGGCTGTAAAAAATAAATCTGCATCCTTTTGATCTTTCATTAAAAAAATTCACAAAAATGTAACCTTTCATTGAAGTAAAAGAATTGAAAGTGGGGGGTAAATCACATTATAAAATAAATGCTTTTCTCCAAAACACGCTGGCCATAATTATTGGCTCCCTGTTATTAAATACTTTCTGCAACCTCCTTTTGCCAGATAACAGCTCTGAGTCTTCTCCTATAATGCCGGATGAGTTTGGAGAATAACTGACCAGAGATCAGAGACCATTCCTCCATACAGAATCTCTCCACATCCTGCAGATTCACAAGTTCATGTTGGTGCTTCTCCTCTTCAGTTCAGCCACTCCTCTCCTATAGGGTTCAGGTCAGGGAACTGGGACGGTCATGGCAGAAGCTTCATTTTGTGCTCAGTGACCCATTTGTGTGTTGATTTTGATGTTTGTTTGGACCGTTGTCCTGATGGAAGATCCAACCACGGCCCATTATAAGATTTCTAGCAGAGGCCGTCAGGTTTAGATTTTTGATCTGTTGATATTTGCTAGAATCCATAATGCCATGTTTCTGAACAAGATGTCCAGGACCTCCAGCAAATAAATGGGCCACAACATATAAGATCCAGCAGTGTATTTAACCGTAGGCATGGGGGACTCTTCATCCCTGTTTGCTCCAAACACATCTGCTGGGTTTGCTGCCGAAAAGCCCTTTTTTGTTTCATCTGACCACAGAATCCGGTCCCTTCTGAAGATCCAGTCGTGTCTGACAACTGAATATGTTGGAGTTTATCTTTGGAGGAGCGAGGAGGATTTTTCCTGAAACCCTCCTAAACATCATGACAGATTCATAACATCTTTAGTTCTTAATTATTGTCCTGATGGTCAAAATGGGGATTTTCAATTCTTTAGCTGTTTTCTTACATCCACTTTCTATTCTGTGAAGCTCAACAATCTTTTGCTGCACATCAGAACTATATTCTGTGGTTTTACTCATTGTGATGGATGATTAAGGGAATCTGGCCTTTGTGTATTCATCATATTTAAACTCCTGTGAAACAAGAAGTCATAGCTGGACAATGTCATGTTTCTAGTCACCCTGGTGTGCTAAATAAAGGTAAATATTAATGGGAATATACTTCAGAGATATTTTACTCGTAAAAAATTCTAGGGGTGCCAATAATTGTGGCCGACGTGTTTTGGAGAAAAACATTTATTTCATAATGTGATTTACCCCCCACTTCAATTCTTTTACTTCAATGAAAGGTTAGATTTTTGCCATTTTTTTGGATGAAAGATCAAAAGGATAAACAATGCAGATTTATCTTTTACAGCCATTTTTGATCATATTTACCAGGGGTGCCATTAATTCTGACCACCACATGTTTACCAGATGAATCTCTTTGACAGGGATTTTGTGACCGGTCATTCTGCTGTGTTTTGAATCATTTGTAGAGGTTTGATTGCACATGATGGAAGTCCAGCCAGAAGAGCATTTAACCCATTTGAAAGCATCACCAAATATGAAACCTTGGACACTAAATAACTGAATTAAATGTAAATCAGTTCAAATTGCATCAAATGTAGTTGTGTCCAAATCATCATATCATTCTACCACAGGTAATGTGTGTAAGAGAAATAATAGAACAATAAAACAAAAGACAACCCTATAAATAACCGACCCAAAGGTAGGTTTCACAACATCACTGTCATTTTTAAACATTTTTACATGATTGCTAATAATAATAGACCAACAAATTTATGTTTGATTACATACAGTATAATCAATGTAATCCAATGCTATTATTTCAGATGTCAGCCTGTCGTATGGTGAAGCTGCAAAGCTGACAGAAAATGATGTACATCTTAGAGACGCTTCGACATCTTTAGCTGTGACTCCTGTCCACCTGAGACACAGAAGCTGTGGACCATGAAGAGGACCTATGAAGTATTTCTCTCCTGTCCTGGAAAGGTACAGTCCTCCCTTTACTCACAGGACACAACCTGTGTGCCAAACCCAAACCACTAGGGGGCGCCGTGAGCTCAAAGATGATTTAACTAGCGTCACAGAAGCTTTAAAGCAAGCCTCCTAATGCTGCCCTGAGTAGGGAAGGAGACCCTTTTTATCTTGTTTAATGTATGTCAATAGAGGACAGACTTATGCTGAATACACTGACCTTGTGGGAAATGATCATATCTGAAATGATCATAGCTGAATCGACAGATAAACTTCAACATGCTTATATATATTATAACAGTTTTATTAATCTCATCAAAACGTCTTTCAAATCCCTTCACTGATATTTTTGTTTAGTACCTGTATATAATATTTATCTTATTTTCCACATTTATATCTCTTTACACAATTAATGTTCTGTATTGTCTATTTTAATAGGCCTACTTAAATACCATACATGTTTTGTATATGTTTTGTAAATACCATAAATGCCCAAAAATCATGCAAATAAAGCTTTGATTCTATATGACTCTATTAGGTGGCAATTAATGAATCAATTGAACATGTTGCACTGTATTATTTCATTTTGGCAAGTCATTAAAAGGCTACTGTAGAGGTTCAATAAATGGGGTGAAGGAAGAGGACGGGATAGGCAGTGCTGGGTCTCTTTATTCAGATCACGCTGATCTCCCGACAGTTCCTCCGGTTGCAGACCACGCAGACCACGCCCCCTCTGCTACAGCTATATTAGTAAGTATAATTATAAAGATGTAATTAGAGGTGCTGAAATGATAATAATAGATAATCCGAAATGTTAACCAGGTAAAGAGATGCATGAAATGAAAGGGAAAATAAAGCAAATATATAACAATGAATAGAATAATATAACCATTATTATTACTCATTTATGTTCTTATTCTTTTAACATATACTGATAAACTATTCAAACTTGATTTTCAATGCTGTCTATTAGGGCTGGGTATTGATACAGATGTCCCGATTCGATTCCGATTCACAAGATTCAATTCAATGAGTTCAATGATTACATTTGCACTGGCCCCACCACACAAAAGTAATAAATGAATAAAATAGTTGTTGTTGTTTTTGACCCATGTATCCTTGTACTGTAAATAAGGTTATGACACCGAAAATTTTAGATACCAGTGAAATTGAACAAAACCTAAACCTAGACAGAGTGAGCCTAAGCGATGGGCCACACGATGGGCTAATGAAGCCCTGGAGCTCTGCCATCTTAAGCCTTCAAAACCTGTTCTCCAGAACCGTGATGGCCCGTCTGCACTCCTTACTGGAATCCTCCTCCTCCAGATACTCCATATAGCACACACTCGTCCAGCTCCACTGTCGATCTCCAGCTGACTGAAACAGGCCTTTTCTAATTCCTAATTTAAGACATTTCAGTCGCATCATTACTGTGTTCTCTGCTCTTTCCTATAGTGATGGATGATACAGGAATTTGGCCAGTGTTACACAACAGGACATCATAGTTTACCACTTTACTGTACTAAATCACTGTTAAACTTGAATGGATAATATATATAGCACTGTATAGTTAAATTTTTACTCATATGCATTTCTAAAGGTGCCAATAAGTGACATGGTTTGCAGAAAAAAAACGATTTTCTCTTTTCTTTTCAAATATACTTAATTTAAAGATTGGATTTTTGTGAATATTTTGAATGAAAGATTAAAAGGAAAATAATTGTGCTTATTTTCAACAGCATAATTTAAAGTCGTCATGAAAGGGAAGTTGCACTGGTCTTTTCTCCTCTATTGTGTCGCTTATCCGAATGAAACGCTTCTGGAACAAGAACAAATGTGGGCGGGGCTTGATTTTGTCCATGGGGAATTGATTGGATGGTTGTGGTTTGCTCTTGGCTGATCTCATGTGAGTGACAGGTTATAGCCACACCCTCGTCATCAGAGAAGAGTTGCTGCAAGAGGAAGTTATTCTGATTCAAGATCACCAGGAACATTGCCGTACATCTGCTTGCCGTAGCTCGATTCAAAACAGTAAGTTTTGTCTGTCCACATAAAGTCACATCTATACACATAAAGTCACATCTGTCCACATAAAGTCACATCTATACACATAGTCACATCTGTCCACATAAAGTCACATCTGTACACATCTGTACACATAAAGTCACATCTGTCCACATAAAGTCACATCTGTCCACATAAAGACACATCTGTACACATAAATACACATCTGTCCACATAAAGTCACATCTGTCCACATAAAGACACATCTGTACACATAAAGTCACATCTATACACATAAAGTCACATCTGTCCACATAAAGTCACATCTATACACATAAAGTCACATCTGTCCACATAAAGTCACATCTGTACACATAAAGACACATCTGTCCACATAAAGTCACATCTGTCCACATAAAGTCACATCTGTACACATAAAGAAGAGTCTCGGCTAGTCGGCTATGAGTGTGAGGATGTTGGAGGTGGAGATTTATAGCCTTTTCTCGCAGCACTTGATATAATTAAACTTATCAATTTGATGGCAGATCCAGAAAGGTTCAAACGACAATCACCAACTGGATATTCACTCGTTGTAAAATGCAAAAGACTTCAGACTTCGGAGTGGCTACAGAAATAAAGAGACTGACACCGGTCCATGTGAAAACAAGGATAGATAATGTAGTCACGCAATGCTGATGTTTTTGAGAACAAAGTATAATTTGCACGGTTTGACATGATATGAAGCGATCGTTAGATTTAATCGGCGTGATTTACTGCAATGCTTTTTCCCCTTAGTTGGTCAGAACAAAAGTGGATGTTACTTGGTCAGAACATTTTCCAGTGAAAACTCTTATGTTGGTCATACTTCCCAAAAGTAGAATCTGTGATTGCGAATGCCAGTATCCACACCAGCGGCGACTGACAGCCACGTTCTCCTCAAAACATACAATTGAGATTTCTTATTGTAGTTCAGTCACTTCAGTGGTGTGTTCATGAATATGAAGATATGCAGTCTTATGTTCTGTTTAATTCCTCACTTGAGGTCTATAGAATTGTATTTTCTGTGTGGATGTTTATATTGTTCAGCAGCAAAAACACAATAAAAAGTTTTACTGTAAGAACTTCATTTTGTCTACTATCACACTGATAACACAAGTGCTAAATGTACAGACCTGGTTGAGTGTAGAAGAGAAGATACATCTACAGTTTACCCTTTTGATCATTCATTCCAAAAGTTCCAAAGATATATCCTTTCATTGAAGGAAAACAATTAAAAGTGGAGGGAAAATCTCATGGAATTAATGTTTTATTCAACACTTTTTTCAACCTCCTTTTGCCAAGATAACAGCTCTGAGTCTTATATAATGGCTGATGAGTTTTGAGATCAGAGACCTTTCCTTCATACAGAATCTCTCCAGATCCTTCATTCCTTCATACAGAATCTCTCCAGTTCCTTCATTCCTTCATACAGAATCTCTCCAGATTCTTCATACAGAATCCCTCCAGATCCTTCATTCCTTCATACAGAATCTCTCCAGTTCCTTCATTCCTTCATACAGAATCTCTCCAGTTCCTTCATTCCTTCATACAGAATCTCTCCAGTTCCTTCATTCCTTCATGCAGAATCTCTCCAGTTCCTTCATTCCTTCATACAGAATCTCTCCAGTTCCTTCATTCCTTCATACAGAATCCATCCAGATCCTTCATTCCTTCATGCAGAATCTCTCCAGATCCTTCATTCCTTCATACAGAATCTCTCCAGATCCTTCATTCCTTCATACAGAATCCCTCCAGATCCTTCATTCCTTCATGCTGAATCTCTCCAGTTCCTTCATTCCTTCATACAGAATCTCTCCAGATCCTTCATTCCTTCATACAGAATCTCTCCAGATCCTTCATTCCTTCATACAGAATCCCTCCAGATCCTTCATTCCTTCATGCTGAATCTCTCCAGTTCCTTCATTCCTTCATACAGAATCTCTCCAGATCCTTCATTCCTTCATGCTGAATCTCTCCAGATCCTCCATTCCTTCATACAGAATCTTCATACAGAATCTCTCCAGATCCTTCATTCCTTCATGCAGAATCTCTCCAGATCTTCCATTCCTTCATGCAGAATCTCTCCAGATCCTTCATTCCTTCACGCAGAATCTCTCCAGATCCTTCATTCCTTCATGCAGAATGATCCTTCATTCCTTCACGCAGAATCTCTCCAGATCCTTCATTCCTTCATACAGAATGATCCTTCATTCCTTCATACAGAATCTCTCCAGATCCTTCATTCCTTCATACAGAATGATCCTTCATTCCTTCATACAGAATCTCTCCAGATCCTTCATTCCTTCATGCAGAATCTCTCCAGTTCCTTCATTCCTTCACGCAGAATCTCTCCAGATCCGTCATTCCTTCATACAGAATCTCTCCAGATCCTTCATTCCTTCATACAGAATCTCTCCAGATCTTCCATTCCTTCATGCAGAATCTCTCCAGATCCTTCATTCCTTCATGCAGAATCTCTCCAGATCTTCCATTCCTTCATGCAGAATCTCTCCAGATCCTTCATTCCTTCATACAGAATCTCTCCAGATCCTTCATTCCTTCATGCAGAATCTCTCCAGATCCTTCATTCCTTCATACAGAATCTCTCCAGATCCTTCATTCCTTCATGCAGAATATCTCCAGATCTTCCATTCCTTCATGCAGAATCTCTCCAGATCCTTCATTCCTTCATGCAGAATCTCTCCAGATCCTTCATTCCTTCATACAGAATCTCTCCAGATCCTTCATTCCTTTATACAGAATCTCTCCAGATCCTTCATACAGAATCTCTCCAGATCCTTCATTCCTTCATACAGAATCTCTCCAGATCCTTCATTCCTTCATACAGAATCTCTCCAGATCCTTCATACAGAATCTCTCAAGATCCTTCATTCCTTCATACAGAATATCTCAAGATCCTTCATTCCTTCATACAGAATCTCTCAAGATCCTTCATTTCTTCATACAGAATCTCTCCAGATCCTTCATTCCTTCATACAGAATCTCTCCAGATCCTTCATTCCTTCATACAGAATCTCTCCAGATCCTTCATTCCTTCATGCAGAATCTCTCCAGATCTTCCATTCCTTCATGCAGAATCTCTCCAGATCCTTCATTCCTTCACGCAGAATCTCTCCAGATCCTTCATTCCTTCATGCAGAATGATCCTTCATTCCTTCACGCAGAATCTCTCCAGATCCTTCATTCCTTCATACAGAATCTCTCAAGATCCTTCATTCCTTCATACAGAATCTCTCCAGATCCTTCATTCCTTCATGCAGAATCTCTCCAGTTCCTTCATTCCTTCACGCAGAATCTCTCCAGATCCTTCATTCCTTCATACAGAATCTCTCCAGATCCTTCATTCCTTCATACAGAATCTCTCCAGATCTTCCATTCCTTCATGCAGAATCTCTCCAGATCCTTCATTCCTTCATGCAGAATCTCTCCAGATCTTCCATTCCTTCATGCAGAATCTCTCCAGATCCTTCATTCCTTCATACAGAATCTCTCCAGATCCTTCATTCCTTCATGCAGAATATCTCCAGATCTTCCATTCCTTCATGCAGAATCTCTCCAGATCCTTCATTCCTTCATGCAGAATCTCTCCAGATCCTTCATTCCTTCATACAGAATCTCTCCAGATCCTTCATTCCTTCATACAGAATCTCTCCAGATCCTTCATACAGAATCTCTCAAGATCCTTCATTCCTTCATACAGAATCTCTCAAGATCCTTCATTCCTTCATACAGAATCTCTCCAGATCCTTCATTCCTTCATACAGAATCTCTCAAGATCCTTCATACAGAATCTCTCAAGATCCTTCATTTCTTCATACAGAATCTCTCCAGATCCTTCATTCCTTCATACAGAATCTCTCCAGATCCTTCATTCCTTCATACAGAATCTTTCCAGATCCTTCGTTCCTTCATACAGAATCTCTCCAGTTCCTTCACTTCTTCATACAGAATCTCTCCAGATCCTTCATTCCTTCATGCAGAATCTCTCCAGATCTTCCATTCCTTCATGCAGAATCTCTCCAGATCCTTCATTCCTTCACGCAGAATCTCTCCAGATCCTTCATTCCTTCATACAGAATCTCTCCAGATCCTTCATTCCTTCATACAGAATCTCTCCAGATCCTTCATACAGAATCTCTCCAGATCCTTCATTCCTTCATACAGAATCTTTCCAGATCCTTCATTCCTTCATACAGAATCTCCCCAGATCCTCCATTCCTTCATACAGAATCTTTCCAGATCCTTCATTCCTTCATACAGAATCTCTCCAGATCCTTCATTCCTTCATACAGAATCTCTCCAGATCCTTCGTTCCTTCATACAGAATCTCTCCAGATCCTTCATTCCTTCACGCAGAATCTCTCCAGATCCTTCATTCCTTCATACAGAATCTCTCCAGATCCTTCATTCCTTCATACAGAATCTCTCCAGATCCTTCATACAGAATCTCTCCAGATCCTTCATTCCTTCATACAGAATCTCTCCAGATCCTTCATACAGAATCTCTCAAGATCATTCATTCCTTCATACAGAATCTCTCCAGATCCTTCATTCCTTCATACAGAATCTCTCAAGATCCTTCATTCCTTCATACAGAATCTCTCCAGATCCTTCATTCCTTCATACAGAATCTCTCCAGATCCTCCATTCCTTCATACAGAATCTTTCCAGATCCTTCATTCCTTCATACAGAATCTCTCCAGATCCTTCGTTCCTACATACAGAATCTCTCCAGATCCTTCATTCCTTCATACAGAATCTTTCCAGATCCTTCATTCCTTCATACAGAATCTCTCCAGATCCTTCGTTCCTTAATACAGAATCTCTCCAGTTCCTTCATTTCTTCATACACAATCTCTCCAGATCCTTCATTCCTTCATACAGAATCTCTCCAGATCCTTCATACAGAATCTCTCCAGATCCTTCATTCCTTCATACAAGAATCTCTCCAGATCCTTTGTTCCTTCATACAGAATCTCTCCAGATCCTTCGTTCCTTCATGCAGAATCTCTCCAGATCCTTCATTCCTTCATACAGGATCTCTCCAGATCCTTCATTCCTTCATACAGAATCTCTCCAGATCCTTCATTCCTTCACGCAGAATCTCTCCAGATCCTTCATTCCTTCATACAGAATCTCTCCAGATCCTTCATTCCTTCATACAGAATCTCTCCAGATCCTTCATACAGAATCTCTCAAGATCCTTCATTCCTTCATACAGAATCTCTCCAGATCCTCCATTCCTTCATACAGAATCTCTCCAGATCCTCCATTCCTTCATACAGAATCTTTCCAGATCCTTCATTCCTTCATACAGAATCTTTCCAGATCCTTCATTCCTTCATACAGAATCTCTCCAGATCCTTCGTTCCTTCATACAGAATCTCTCCAGTTCCTTCATTTCTTCATACACAATCTCTCCAGATCCTTCATTCCTTCATACAGAATCTCTCCAGATCCTTCATACAGAATCTCTCCAGATCCTTCATTCCTTCATACAAGAATCTCTCCAGATCCTTCATTCCTTCACGCAGAATCTCTCCAGATCCTTCATTCCTTCACGCAGAATCTCTCCAGATCCTTCATTCCTTCATACAGAATCTCTCCAGATCCTTCATTCCTTCATACAGAATCTCTCCAGATCCTTCATACAGAATCTCTCCAGATCCTTCATTCCTTCATACAGAATCTCTCCAGATCCTTCATACAGAATCTCTCAAGATCCTTCATTCCTTCATACAGAATCTCTCCAGATCCTTCATTCCTTCATACAGAATCTCTCCAGATCCTCCATTCCTTCATACAGAATCTTTCCAGATCCTTCATTCCTTCATACAGAATCTTTCCAGATCCTTCATTCCTTCATACAGAATCTCTCCAGTTCCTTCATTTCTTCATACACAATCTCTCCAGATCCTTCATTCCTTCATACAGAATCTCTCCAGATCCTTCATACAGAATCTCTCCAGATCCTTCATTCCTTCATACAAGAATCTCTCCAGATCCTTCGTTCCTTCATACAGAATCTCTCCAGATCCTTCGTTCCTTCATGCAGAATCTCTCCAGATCCTTCATTCCTTCATACAGGATCTCTCCAGATCCTTCATTCCTTCATACAGAATCTCTCCAGATCCTTCAAAGAGAATCTCTCCAGATCCTTCATTCCTTCATACAGAATCTCTCCAGTGCAGCCCACTCAAACTCAGAGGCCGTCAGGTTTAGATTTTTCATCTGTTGGTGTTTGCTAGAATCCATAATGCCATGTATCAGAACAAGAAGTCCAGGACCTCCAGCAGAAAAATAAGCCCACAACATTAAAGATCCAGCAGTGTATTGAACCGTGGGCATGGGCTACTCTTTATGTTCCCCATCGTGTCTGACAACTGAATATGCTGGAGTTTTGGGATTTTTTTATTTTTCTTTAAACACTCCCAAACAACATGTGATGTCAGAGCAGTTTGATATTTGTTCTGATGCTTTCTGACCCCAAGAAAAAACAATCCATCCAGACAGGTTTACAATATAAACAATTTTGATAAGCTTATCTTATGGAAGATGGATTCATGATCTCCTCGCTTATTTAAATTCACAATTGTGAAAAAAAAATGATATAGTGTACTTTGAAATTCAGTATGCTTTGATATTTAATCAATACATTTTTGGTCAATTTCATGTAGGTCTTACCTATGAAGTACAGAGAGAAAAAATGAGTGGATTTACTGAACAAATAATGACTCCTGACCTCTGCTGGTTATACAGCGGTATATTAAATACTGGTTACCAGTTTTCTTGAAACAGTGAAACTCTTCTGAATAAAGTGAAGCCAAGCTGCTCTATTTCTCCTGTAGTTGTATTCAATGTTTTATCATCAGTAATGACACTGTATAACTAGTGAAACGCAAGCTGGCAGATGTTTATTTATGTTCAAAGCCAACCTTGAGAAAGTCCCTGTAAACTCAATCCACATCGAGGTAACTCTGGGGTAAACTCAATCCACATCGAGGTAACTCTGGGGTAAACTCAATCCACATCGAGGTAAATCTGGGGTGAAAAAGTGTTCATAATAAAAGTAACTTCTTTTTTGCAAAGCATACATTTTATTGTCAACTAATGCAATCTAATATAAACAGGACAAAAGTAAACCCACTGCATGTACAAGATCTCACACATTTACACAAAAGTTCCGGGAACATAATGTCTACACTGTAAAACCCAACAAGTTAAGCTAACTCATTTCATTTGAGGAAACCGATTACCTCAATTCAATTAAGTTTATAAAAACAATAGTTATGAGTACTCTGAACTTATTTTAATCGAGTTCACTAAAACAATAATATTTCTTAATACACAATTAAACTTTACACTGCATTTAAATACTTTATATAGCTGAAAGTCAAGTCAAGTCAAGTCATTTTCATTTATATAGCGCTTTTAACAATGTAGATTGTCTCAAAGCAGCTTTACAGAGATAAATGTATAATTTAACGTAAGATTGTTTTGGCTTTATAGCGGTTCTTTAATAAAGTTATTTTCCGGCTAAAGTTAGTTTTGATTGATTCGCTTCCGTCGCAACGATCATTTGTTTTTAAATTAGGGGCCGCCAAGACGACACCATTCTCTCTACACAGACTTTAAACGCGAACCTGTGAGAAACGCTGATGGCGTTCAGATGCGCATTAAGAACGGGTTCTATAGTTATGTGCGTTTGAATATATGTGTGCAGGTTTGGAATTCCCTACAAACCAAACCTAAACAAATTACTGGTGTTTCCTTATAGTTTTGATTCAGAATTTTATTTTATTTTATCAATTCGGGGTAGATACGCAAATTGAGTTTTCCCGACGACGCGTTATCTGTAGAGTGGGAAAGGGATCCTCCATAGGGAGAGACTAGTTGGCACTTCAGCACTGCGTTGACACCGGGTCCAGGCGAAGGTCCTTCATCAGATCTGGAAACGGCCTGGATCCGGCAGGCTGCGGGAAAACCTTGGGATAAACAAAGACACTAAAATTAGCGTAGATGCCATTCTTCTCATGATGTAACAAGTACATCAGGATTTATGGGAAGTGTTCCCGGTTCCAGCTGACCTAATCTATGCAGCCTAACATTGAATTATAGAAGTCTATAATGTATTATGTGAACGCTATGTCAAAGAGATGTGTCTTTAATCTAGATTTGAACTGACAGAGTGTGTCTGCTTCCCGGACAATGGTAGGAAGGCTGTTCCAAAGTTTTGGTGCTAAATAGGAAAAGGATCTACCGCCAGCAGTCGATTTAGATATTCTAGGTATTATCAACTGGCCGGAATTTTGAGATCGCAATAGACGTGAAGGAGTATAATGCGTTAAGAGCTCGCTCAAGTACTGCGGAGCTAAACCATTTAGTGCTTTGTAAGTAATCAGCAATATTTTAAAATTGATGCGATGTTTAATAGGGAGCCAGTGCAGTTTTGACAGAACCGGGCTAATATGGTCATACTTCCTGGTTCTGGTAAGAACTCGAGCTGCTGCGTTTTGAACTAGCTGTAGTTTGTTTATTAAGCGTGCAGGGCAACCACCCAGTAGAGCATTACAATAATCTAGCCTTGAGGTCATGAACGCATGGACTAATTGTTCCGCATTTGTCAATGAGAGCATATGACGTAATTTAGATATATTTTTAAGATGGAAAAATGCGGTTTTACAGATACTAGACACGTGACTTTCAAATGAAAGATTGGTATCAAAGAGCACACCCAGGTTCCTAACCGACGACGAAGACTTAACAGAGCAGCCATCAAGTGTTAGACAGTATTCTAGGTTATTACGTGAGGAAGTTTTTTGTCCAATAATTAGAATCTCTGTTTTTTCAGAATTTAGAAGTAGGAAATTACGAGTCATCCAATTTTTTATATCAGCTATGCATTCTGTTAATTTAGTGAATTGGTAAGTTTCGTTAGGTTTTGAAGAAATATAGAGCTGAGTATCGTCGGCATAACAGTGGAAGCTAATTCCATGTTTCCTAATGATATCTCCTAATGGTAGCATGTACAGAGTGAACAGCAGCGGTCCTAGTACTGAGCCCTGTGGTACACCATACTGAACTTGTGATTGATAAGACATCTCTTCATTTACTGCTACAAACTGATAACGGTCAGATAAGTATGATTTAAACCATGCTAGTGCAATTCCACTAATGCCAACATAGTTTTCTAGTCTATTTAAAAGAATGTTGTGGTCAATGGTGTCAAACGCAGCACTAAGATCGAGTAACACTAATAGAGAGACACAACCACGATCGGATGATAAGAGCAAATCATTTGTGACTCTAATGAGAGCTGTCTCAGTACTATGGTACGGTCTAAATCCAGACTGAAAATCCTCGCAGATATCATTTCTTTCTAGAAAGGAACATAGTTGTGAAGATACTGCCTTTTCTAGTATCTTTGACAGAAAAGGTAGATTCGAGATCGGCCTGTAATTGACTAATTCTGAAGGATCAAGTTGCATTTTTTTAACAAGCGGTTTAATCATAGCCAGCTTAAAGTTTTTTGGTACGTATCCTAGAGACAAAGAGGAATTAATGATATTAAGAAGAGGATCTATGACCTCTGGAAGCATCTCTTTCAGTAGCTTAGTCGGTATAGGGTCTAACATACATGTTGTAGATTTAGATGATTTAACGAGTTTAGTAAATTCTTCCTCTCCTATAGCAATGAATGAATCAAATTTTTCCTCAGGGAGACTACAATGCACTGCCTGATGCGATACTGTAGTAGACGGTTGCATAGTTATAATTTTATCCCTGATATTATCAATCTTATAAGTGAAGAAGTTCATAAAGTCATTACTGCTGTGCTGCTTGGAACCTTCTGTGTTTGAAGCTTTCTTTTTCGTTAGTTTAGCCACTGTTTCAAATAAATACCTAGGATTATGTTTATTTTCTTCTAATAGGTTTGAAAAATAAGCAGATCTAGCAGCTTTTAAAGCCTCTCTGTAAGCAATCGAGCTCTCTTTCCATGAAATGCGAAATACCTCTAATTTTGTTTTCTTCCAGTTGCGCTCCATTTTTCTGGCTGCTCTCTTAAGGGCCCGAGTGTGCTCGTTGTACCACGGCGTTGGATTATTTTCTTTAATCTTCTTTAAGCGCAAAGGAGCAACTGTGTCTAAAGTGCTGGAAAAGAGAGAGTTAAAAGTTTCTGTTGCAATATCAAGTTTTTCTAAGCTATCCGGGATGCTGAGATGATGAAACTGATCAGGAAGATTATTAATAAAGCAATCTTTAGTAGCAGAAGTGATAGGTCTAACATATTTGTAACACGGAGTCGGCTTTGCAGCCTTGGCTAAATGTAATTTACACGAGACTAGATAATGATCTGAGATGTCATCGCTCTGCTGCAGAATTTCAACGGCATCAACATCTATTCCATGTGATAATATTAGATCTAGAGTATGATTACGACGATGAGTAGGTCCTGACACGTGTTGTCTAACTCCAATTGAGTTTACAATGTCTTTAAATGCCAAACCCAATGCATCTTTTTCATTATCGATGTGTATATTAAAATCACCAACAATTAGTACTTTATCTGCAGCCAATACTAACTCTGATAGAAAGTCCGCAAATTCTTTGATAAAGTCTGTATGGTGCCCTGGTGGCCTGTATACAGTAGCCAGCACAAATCTCAAACGTGATTTATCATTTTTACTATATATTTTTACATTAAGCACTAACACTTCAAAAGAATTATATTCGAAACTTGATTTCTTAGTGGTTTTGAAAATATTACTATAAATTACAGCAACACCACCCCCTTTGCGTTTAAGACGAGGTTCATGTTTATAACAGTAGTCTTGCGGGGTGGACTCATTTAAAGTAATGTAATCGCTTGGTTTTAGCCAGGTTTCTGTCAAACACAGCACATCTAGGTTATTATCTGAAATCATATCATTAACAATGAGTGCTTTTGAAGTAAGCGATCGAATATTCAGCAACCCAAGCTTTAGCATTTGCTCATCTGTATTATAGCTGTTTTTTATTTGTTGAACATCAATTAAATTTTTAACCTTAGATGGGTTTAAACATTTTTTGGATTTCCAAAATCGGGGAACAGACACAGTCTCTATATGATGATAGCTAGGTGAAAGAGGCTCTATGTGATAGGATTTATCTGACCTGGGTGACGCGAGGCCGCTGGCAGACGGTTGGTTTAGCCAGTCTGTCTGCTTCCTGACCTGGTGCCCAATTTGTCATGTTTGAGCTCTAAGACTATGAGCCATATTACTAGATAGAAGAGCAGCACCATCCCAGGAGGGATGAATACCATCTCTTTTCAACAGGTCAGGTTTGCCCCAAAAACTTTTCCAATTGTCTATGAATTCTATATTATTACACGGACACCACTCAGACAGCCAGCGATTCAGTGAACACAATCTACTAACTATCTCATCACTCCTGCGAACAGGAAGGGGGCCAGAGCAGATTACAGTGCCTGACATCGTACTTGCAAGTTCACACACCTCTTTAATATTAATTTTGGTGATCTCCGACTGGCGGAGTCGAACATCATTAGTGCCGACATGAATAATGATCTTAGAGAATTTACGATTAGCATTAGCCAGCACTTTTAAATTTGCTTTGATGTCAGGCGCTCTGGCTCCCGGCAAACATGTGACTATGTTCGCTGGTGTCTCTATTTTCACGTTCCGTGTGATCGAATCACCAATTACTAGGGCACAATCAACAGAATTCTCAGTGGGTGTTTCACTGAGCGGGGCAAATCGATTTGTTGTGGTAATCGGAACGGAAGAGTGGTTTTTTGATCCGCGACTAACTTTACTTTGAAACTTTACTTTATTGAGTAAAAACAGTGAAATGACAAACTTTAAATGAACTCAGAGCACTTGCAGTTACTGTTAGCTCACAATGTCACACACAAAGTCAAATTCAATAAGTTAAGCTAACTTATTACATTTGAGGAAACCGATTGCCTTAATTCTTTTAATTTTAAAAAACAATAGTTATGAGTATTCTGCAATTATTTCAGTTGAGTTTAATAAAAGTAGATTTACATTGCAGTCAAGAAATTAAGTGATTAATTAAGTGATTATTGAGCATTAGTGATTAACACCTGCTGTTAACGAGCAGAATCAATGAAGGAAAGAGAAACACAAGAACTACAACTGACTTCCAGCCACAGACTTAGATGAAATCAACTCAAAATAAAAGACGTTTAAATCTCTAAAGATCTCAGCAGAGGAGGATTAAACCACTACACAAGCAGCATTACCAGCTTCACTTATTACTAAACAGTTTGACTTTTGTCTTGTGTCTACAGAAGTTGTTATTGAGAATGAACAGAGGGTTAGATGATAATGATTTATTGAGTTTCATTTAAAGACACCATGATAGTGATCAGTGTTTGCTTTAGTTGGGCTCTTGACCCTTGACTTTATAACACCAGTTTTTCCTCTGGCTGCTGTAACTGAGTGTTTAAAAAACACATTTGTTATGGCACATACGCCAAAAGAAAATATGAGCATGTGGTTATGTTTGAATGATAAAAATCATCATTTAGTGACTTGATTCTCTGATCTTTTCCAGAGCCTAATCTCTGATTAGACAGGTGATGTATTACTTGTATTATTCATTATAATATAACTGATTCTGCTGTAAGGCCCATTGTTGTGACAATCAGATTTTAATAACCTCTATGGTATCATGCTGACTTACACAGTAATCAAGAATCAGCATATGAATCTCAACAATGGTAACCATTAAAAAAGTGATTTATGCCACAATGCATGCTGGGAGCCATGGATAAGTTTTGTATTATGGTAGTACCCAGCATGCATTGCAGCATGAATCATTTTTTAATGGTCACCATTGTTGAGATTCATATGCTGATTCTTGATGTCTGTGTGAGTCTTAGTAATGCAATACCTTTTCTGTGAAACTTTTTGTGCACAACTATTTGTAAAATCCCTCATATTATCTGACGGTCACAACATGGCTAGCTCTTATGCTGTAGAATCACAGTTTTGAGTAAAACTAATAAGTTGCCCTTTTAATCAGAGATCAGACTCTGAATGAAAGCAGTGAATCAAGTCACTAAATGATGATTGTCATCATCAGTCCTTCACCATCAACACCCAATCAGACTTTTCCTTGCCTTTTGTGCCATAACAAATATGTTTTATAAACACTCAATTATAGCAGCCAAAGAAAGTCTTACGTGTCCAATAGTCAAGGGTCAAGAGCCCAACTAAAGTAAACGCTGATCTCCATCATGGTGACCTGAAATGAAACTCAAATCATCAACTTCTAAACCTTTGTTAATTCTAATAAGAACGTCTGTAGACGAATGGCAGTAATAAAGTCAAAGTGGTTAATAATAAGTGAAGCTTGTAATGCTGTTCGTGGAGTTGTTTAATCCTCCTCTGCTGAGATCTTGAGATATGTAATGTCTTCTTTTATCTCCCGTTGATTTTGCTGTGGCTGGAAGTCAGTTGTAGTTCTTGTGTTTCTCTTTCCTTCAGTGATTCTGCTTGTTAACAGCAGGTGCTCATCACTAATGCTCAATCATCACTTAATTAATCACTTAATTATACAATTATCATTCTGGGATCTAGAAATGTTCTATAATTCATTCAGTTTGAGTTCTGTTTCAGTCATTCAAGTTTCGGTAATATTTGAGTGCTGTGAACTCAATTGTATTTAGTTAATATTACTGTTAGGTTTTACAGTGTAACATGAACAGAAGTTTGCTAAACGTAGAAGTTTACAACTGTCCACAGTCTGAGACGGTGATGGTTTTAGTGGGTTTGCCGTCCTTAGTGCCCAGCTCTGCTATTCTCTTCACCACATCCATGCCTTCTTTGACGAAGCCGAAAGCCACGTGCTTGAAGTCCAGGTGTTCTGCTTTCTTGAGTGTGATGAAGAACTGCGAGCTGTTGGTGTCTCTGCCGCGGTTGGCCATGGACAGCAGTCCCGGACCCGTGTGCCTCACGTCGAAGTTCTCGTCCTCAAACTTTCCTCCGTAGATGGACCGTCCTCCCGTCCCGTCCCCGCTGGTGATGTCGCCTCCCTGAGAGACAACAGAAGATAATTCACCTTTAATTCACCTTTGTGCGTTAACAGCCAGCCTATAATGGGAAAATCCACCCACTCATTTTGTTATATTCTCCATATAACATCCCACTACAGTTCCCACACCTGTACAACAATTCACAGATGATCATGACAGAACATGCTAATCCATAAGTGGAATTTAAGTTCACTCCACAACAACTACAGTACATAAATTCTCTCCATCAGTGACCCCGGTTCGAACATGTAAGGCTGAACATCGCTACTGACAAGTTTCTGACATTTTGGCTACTATGAGATTCTCCAGTTTTGTTATTGTGTAACCGAAGCATGAACTGTACAGGCTCCGCCCTCTCCTGGAAAGGGGGCAGGGAGCAGCACCTCATTTGCATTTATTATTGCATGTGTTTTCCCCCAAATGATCTGTGGGGTATTTAGAGCTGAAACTTCACAGACACATACTGGGGACACCCGAGTCTTATATTACATCTTGTAAAAAGAGACATAATAGGTCCCCTTTAAAATCAAATTGAATGCTTTTTTTAAGAATCTAAGAAAAAACAAATGTTTATGAAACATCCAAAACAATAAAATAACAGTAAAAACCACAATTTCAACCGTCACAGTTCAAATAACGCAATGAATGATAATGCAGACTCGCTCTCTGACAGTAGATGGCGCTTATGAAACAGCAGAAATACAGCGGTTACCCCGGTAAACACAGCATCATGATTACAGTTTTTTCGTCCCCAAATTTAAGACCTCTTGAAACGATAACTAAGACTTTTCTTTTACATTTAGTGAGAACATATGTGACCAGTCACGGAAAGTATGGACACAAGTCGGTTCTGGGGCATTTTGATTTATTCACATATTCTGAAAGTGTAGTATTCAAGCTTTCCAACGATGTGTAACATATGGAAATCTGATAATATTTGGAGAAGTTGTGGCCATTTGAAGGTAGGCACTCAAAAAAACTGAAATGGTAGAAATCTGCTTCTAAAGATTGGCAAGTTCTCACCCTTCTGGGAATGACAATAGGGCTCATTTACATCTCATTTAGATAAGTCATACCCCCTGTAAAGCTCCCCCTCCCCCTCCCCCCTGAATGTACCAATTCTACAAATTCTCTAAATAAAACATCTCCAGTTAACTGGCAGAGCATTCTTTTCGTTCGTTTTTTAAATAAGATACTAGCGCTGAAATGTGTTTTTTTTTTAATCAAGTGATCAAAGTGCTCGTTGCCGCGGCGCAGATACAGTGTTTACTCGTGTGGCTCGCGCACACACTGCATTGTCTTCACTCGACGCGCGCTTCAATCCGTTGCGTTGCGGATACTCTCTCTTCGTTCTGTTGAAATAACAAAATAATTCAAACGTTTGCGTGTCCCTGCTTGATATACAACCACTGATGAACATAATCGTTTTGATGAGAGAAAAAAAACTATACGAGAAAAAAAAAAAACCTATACAAGGGCGGATTATACACATCAATAATATAGGCGGATCTATGTATTGGCACTGACAACATGTATTAGGCTACATCTCATTAAACGACAAATTAAACCCCATGTAACCTACTATTTAAATCGATTGCTGGACATCGTAATGTTATTGGCGTCCATCTTCATTGAATTTTGAAATCAGATAGAGCGGCCAGAGCGCTGCATAATAAGTAGCCACGCCGGCTTATTCAGTATGGAAATACACACCGACAATGACACGCCCCTACTGCGTGCTAGAATCTCAGAAAAACAAGCCGATTTCAACATCAAAATGTACGCTTTTAAATATACCAATACTGCTATCTCAAACATGGAGAGGCTTCTTCGTGATCTCAACTAACAGATTCTGCAAAAAAACGAAAATCACCAATTTTGAAAAAAAAAGCTTCTTTCTCATTTTGCTCGAAAGTTGTGCTGCCGACTTGTGTCCCTGGTTTCCGTGATGGGTCACATATTTGAGGCCATAAAAAGGCTTAAATGTTATGACTTTTTAAGGAGACATGCAGTGTTTTCAGATGGTGCGGCCTCACCTGACACATGAAGTCAGGGATGATCCTGTGGAAGACGGAGCTCTGGAAACCGAAGCCCTTCTCGCCCGTGCAGAGAGCCCGGAAGTTCTCCGCCGTTTTGGGAACGATGTGAGCGAACAGCTCCATGACGATTCTCCCAGCCGGCTCGCCATCGACAGCCATGTTGAAGAACACCACAGGGTTGGAGTCTCGTGAGTGCGCCTCGGCCACGGACACCTGAGCGCAGTCGGCCCGTGACATGAGGCTCTGGCAGTCGACGAACGCTCGTCTGAAGGACTCGGCCAGCTCTGGAGTCTTGAACTTGGCCGCGAGCTGCTCCACCTTCCCGTCTCCCTCTGTTAGTGGGAACACACACATGTGAACAACACTGCCCAGCACAGTTTACACTAGGGCTGTCAAATAAAAATAAATTTTTTGAATATTCATAGAATAAAAAAAAATACTGCACATTCTAATTTTGGTGTGTCGAGAGGCCCGCGAGACATGATGACGGCGTTACTGATGCGGTTTGTGTTTGTTAGCTTATCCAGTACACAGCGCAGTGAGGCTGCGGTGTTAATCTGAAACATGGCAGGAAAAGGCTTCCTGCTGACGACAACCCACTCAGTTGGAGGGAAAAATCGTGCAACAACACACTTACACATCGGTCAGAGCTGTGTGTGTGTGTGTGTGTGTGTGTGTGTGTGTTCATCAGCTGGAAGCATTGCCAACAGAAAGCGCTCAGCACTCGCTCAGATCAAGTGGAGCGTCTGGTGTTTTTGATGAACAATATGTAGATGTAGTGAGTAGAAGTGGATTGTTTCTGAATGACAGTTTGCTATTGTGTGGTTATGTTATTCATTACGCTGTGTGTTGAAGTGTTTTCTCTCTCAGGTTACTGATGCACGAACAGTTTTATGCACTACTGTAATCTAATTTTCCTTGCATGCACATTAAGGAAATTATACTTTAAGAACAATTGTTTCAAAAGTTAATGCACTTTAAAAAGTTATTACTTTTTTACAGTAATTTAATTTCCAAAAGTTGCAATGCTCGATTTGGTTTATAATTGCTTATTGCGCTCGCTTGCGCCCTCTTGTGGGCATAGGAGACAATACAGTACTTTTTTCCTGGAACATTAATTATTGCCTAATAATAATAATAATAATAATAATAATTGCCCCATATTAAAGGAAAGAAATTCAAGTTTATCTTTTCAGCCATTCTGCCAGCCCTAGTGTCCAGCGGATGCGGTGCGAGGGCTGTACCTGAGTAGTCGGTGGCGGTCCACACCAGCGCGTTGGCCGAGGTGTTCATGGGCTTGAGCTCGATGCTCTGGCTGATGGTGTGGTTAGCACAGACCTTCAGCACCTGCTCGCGTCTCATCAGCACACGGTAACACTTCTTGACGGGGTGGAAGAGGATCTTGATGTCTCCCACGCCGCGCTCCTTCCACTGGTTGAGCTCGCGGTCCCAGCGGTAGAGTTTGGTTCTTTCTTTGAACAGGATCTCCTCATCCTCCTCGCCAGACTTCACCTCCACCTGCAGGAGTCACGTCAACACGTCAAGTCAGCTACCTGTATAATACCCATCTAAGAGGGAGGCTAGTGCCCCCTAATGGCGAGGAGAAGCATAACCTCGAAGTGTAACCGTTACTGTTGCTACAAGCTCAAACGCAGGCTCTGACAAAAACAGTTTTATGAATGTTAACCCTCTGGGGTCTGAGGTGTTTTTGGGGTCCTTGAGATGTTCTGACATGCCCTGACATTTGTGTTTTTTTTCAGTTGCTTATAAACATATTAATGGCAAAAAAAAATTACACACTATTTAGCACAAACAGGGCTACCATAATATGTGAGCAACAAGAATGTACATGTCTGCATTTTTGAGAGAATAATGTTTATGCGTGGTTATTGAAAAAACTAAAGTTTCTAAAATAATAAGGCCATAAAACACATACTAAATATGTGCCAATAAGACTTTTGTCTAATAGATGTCATTGCCTAGTGTTTTTTCTTCAAAATGATGTGAAAATCACCCTGCCTAATCATTCACATAACACAATACATTGATTTGAATTTTGCAAAGCACTTTCTGTTTGGAAAGGCAATATGCGGAGTGGGCGTCACAGATCATGCATATTTAGTGGTTCACACCTTAGGAGACAATGGGGCCTGCATACTTAATTAGCCATTCATTCAGGTGAGTCACTGAGCCACAAGAATGCAAGAGCAACAGTTGGAAGCATCTCAATTCTTTTTTATTTTTCCACATATTGTGCTTGCAATTTGGCCTATAATATCCAAGGAAAACATGTCTAGTAATTGTGCAGTTAATTCTCATACTGTATTTTCAGTTTTGGAATATTTATCCTCTCCCCAAATTTGTCACTAATAAAACACAATAAAAATTATTTAAAGAAAAGGCTTATATTTACCTTTTAAAAGTTTGTTTACATCTACCTTGTAAATATATTTTTTTATTAAAAAGGTTACAATTACAACAACAATTCAAGTGTAATCTTTCTTTGTAAAAACTAAAGTATACATTTTATCATACATATTTCAAAGTTAAGGATTTGATTGATTATTTGATTACTTTATTTTTGACAAAACATACTATATTTAACATGAGCAAATATTGGCAAACAAAAGCTTATTTGAGTTGGCAGATATTTTATGTCTTATATGTCTGTAACATAGGTCTTTCATTTTTATTATAAGAAATATAAATGTTAATTTGCAGTTTAATACGTTGCTTATACAAATACATTTTATTTCAACATATTTCAGTCGATTTTTACTCAGTATAGCAATACAGTTTGCTAAAACCGAAACATTCATTCACAAACAGAAACGCCTGACTGTACTTTTTATGAAATATTAGGGCATATAAATGTTAATTTTCAGTTTAATACGTTGCTTATACAAATAGCCTACATTTTATTTCAACATATTTCTGTCGATTTTTACTCAGCTCAGTATAGCAATACAGTTTGCTAAAACATCATCATTCATTCACACAGAGACGCAATTTAAATTTAAACTGTCTTTTTGCGAGCTGTGATAAACAGAGGGTTAAACCTTTAAGAAAAGGGATGAGACAAAATTATTAATTATATTTAGATTCATTTTAAAATGTATGCTTCAGATGTTTAGATGTTTAGAAAACTCACTCTCTTAGATGGCGCATGTGGAACAGCAGAAATACAGTGGTTAACCTGGTTAGATCTGTAAACTAAACAGCGCCGCGCTTCTTAACACGATTTACACATTATACAGAGGGAAAATGGGAAAAAATGCCATCAAAACTTTCTGAATACATCATATAACTGTGAAAGCCTGGGCCTGTAGAAGGAGCGACAGCATCATGTTTTTACTGTGAAACGTGCAGCGCTCACATTTAAGTAAATCATAGCCGTATTAAATCATAGCCTCTTCTCCTTCACTGATGTTTCATAAGCAATAACATTAAACAATGTGCTGTGCTTTAGCAAACACACTGCGCATATAAAACTCCGGTTAATCGTGCGGCCCTGGATCCACCTCACACACACTCACCTCTGGCAAGGACACGATCGGCTCAAAGTGGATCTCCTCATTACGGGGAGATTCGTCATCACTGCCCTCCTCTTCTCCTTCATTGTGTGCTTCCCCTCCTTCATTTCGCACTGGTGCGCTACCGAAGACCGTGGCACCGGCGTTTGACCACGCAAAATTAGCATCTACAGAAATAAACATGAGCATGTGAAAACACTAAAAACATTACACTGCCAAAAGATATACTGACAGCAGCATCTCCCCCATCTTGAAAGAAAAAACACATTATGAAACACATTATGAAATGTTTTTTCTCCAAAACACGCTGGCCACAATTATTGACACCCATTATTGTCTTAATGCGGTGAGGAGGAGAGTTTGAGTGGACAAAGACTCTCCAAGGGTCACAGATGGAGAATTGCAGAGATTACTGGAGTCTTGGGGGTCAGAAAGCCTAAAAATATATATCAGACAACCCCTACATCCCCACATGTTGTTCAGGAGGGTTTCAAGAAAAATATATACTGACAGCAGCAGTGTGGACATCACATATGAGTGGCTTATAAAAACACAATGAGAGAGAGAGAGAGAGAGAGAGAGAGAGAGAGAGAAAGAGAGAGAGAGAGAGAGCCTGCTCTTGCCAGCTGACCCGAAGTGTTTGAGGGCAAAAGACACTGCAAGAGCTCCAGACAATTTATCTGCATTACTTTGACTGGTTCGGCCCACGCTCCATTCACAGGGTCACTCCCCAACCCGGTCTGTGGTAACTACCCTGCAACTTGAACTCACTCCCATTATCACCCCTTCCAACAGGAATTCCCTGTGAAGAGATCGGTGCCTGTAATGGTGCCTGGGCATGCTCTGGGCAATAGTGAATCCACATCCACCATCTCGAAAGAGTCCGGATCCCCCAGGGCAAGTGCGAGAAGGTGCTCTGGACTTATACTTCATAGAAGAAGCCATGTTCAACTGGTAAGATGAGAAAACTTATTTTCTTGGTAAAGCATTGCACTATGCTTAATGTTTCATTTGGCCTGACGCCCTATGACAACTGGTAACTTGTCTTTTGGACAGTTTAATCTTGCCAAACTAACACGAAGCGTACTGAAAAGGGCTTGTAGCCTGGATGCCGCGAGTGAAGTGATGTAGGATGGGTAACACTTTAAGTTGACATAGTTACATGTTACTACATGCATTTACTCCAGTAATAACAGTAAATTATACATTGTTAGTACAGTTGTGGTCAGAATTAATGGCACTCCTGGTAAATACGATCCAAAATGGCTGTAAAAAATAAATCTGCATTGTTTATCCTTTTGATCTTTCATTAAATTTTTTTGCAAAAATCAAACCTTTCACTGCAGTAAATGAGTGAAAGTAAAAAAACAAAAAACAAAACACATTATGAAATGTTTTTTTCTCCAAAACACGTTGGCCACAATTATTGGTAGCCCTAGAGTTTTTCACAAGTAAAATAATAAATAAATATTTACATTTGTTTAGCACACCAGGGGGACTAGGAACATGAAATTGTCCAGCTATGACTTCTTGTTTCACAGGAGTTTAAATATGAGGAAACACAAAGGCCAGATTCCCTGAATCATCCGTCACAATGAGTAAAACCACAGAATATAGTTCTGATGTGCAGCAAAAGATTGTTGAGCTTCACAGAATAGAAAGTGGCTGTAAGAAAACAGCTAAAGAATTGAAAATCCACATTTTGACCATCAGGGCAATAATTAAGAAGTTATAATCAACTAAAGATGTGACGAATCTGCCAGGAAGAGGCCGTGTGTCTATATTGTCTTAATGCGGTGAGGAGGAGAGTTTGAGTGGCCAAAGACTCTTCAAGGGTCACAGATGGAGAATTGCAGAGATTACTGGAGTCTTGGGGGTCAGAAAGCCTAAAAATAATATATCAGACAACCCCTACATCCCCACATGATGTTTAGGAGGGTTTCAGGAAAAATCCTCCTCGCTCCTCCAGAGATAAAGTGGTCAGACACGACTGGATCTTCAGAAGGGACCGGATTCTGTGATCAGATGAAACACAAAAAGGGCTTTTTGGCATCAAACCCAGCAGATGTGTTTGGAGCACACAGGGATGAAGAGTCCCCCATGCCTACGGTTAAATACACTGCTGGATCTTATATGTTGTGGCCCATTTATTTGCTGGAGGTCCTGGACATCTTGTTCAGAAACATGGCATTATGGATTCTAGCAAATACCAACAGATCAAAAATCAAAACCTGACGGCCTCTGCTAGAAATCTTATAATGGGCCGTGGTTGGATCTTCCATCAGGACAACGATCCAAAACAAACATCAAAATCAACACACAAATGGGTCACTGAGCACAAAATGAAGCTTCTGCCATGACCGTCCCAGTCCCCTGACCTGAGCCCTATAGGAGAGGAGTGGCTGAACTGAAGAGGAGAAGCACCAACATGAACTTGTGAATCTGCAGGATCTGGAGAGATTCTGTATGGAGGAATGATCTCTGATCTCTGGTCAGTTATTCTCCAAACTCATCCGGCATTATAGGAGAAGACTCAGAGCTGTTATCTGGCAAAAGGAGGTTGCAGAAAGTATTTAATAACAGGGAGCCAATAATTATGGCCAGCGTGTTTTGGAGAAAAGCATTTATTTTATAATGTGATTTACCCCCCACTTTCAATTCTTTTACTTAAATTAAAGATTACATGTTTGCAAAAATGTTTTTAATGAAAGATCAAAATGATAAACAATGCAGATTTATTTTTTACAGCCATTTTTGATCAGATTTACCAGGGGTGCCATTAATTCTGACCACCACTGTAACTAACCCTAAACCAAACCCTAACTCTATATATAAGAACATGTAGTTACTGAACATTACTCAGTACCTAGAGTAAGTACAATGTAACCGTCACCTTAAACTAAAGTGTAACTGTTTAGGGCCAGCGCTGCTGTTTATACAGGAAGGGGCGGGGCTTCCCGGGAGCTCTGCCGGATAGGCCTGACTGTATAGGGCTTCATGGATGACCACACAAGAGTTTCCCATAGTGAGACGGAGCGAGTCGACCGAAAGAGAACCTGAAAAACACTGTTTCATTTGTATCTTTGTTCTATTGTTTTAATTTGTACTTGCTAGTAATTCTATTATTTGTCCTCATTTTATTACTGACTGATTACTTGTCTTTTATAATGTTTTACATTTAAATTTAATTAGGCTAGTAGTTTTTGCTGTTGTATCAAAATCGGTAAAATACAGGTATCAGTGAGCAAAAGAGAAAAAAAAAACCTTTAAGTAGGGCTGTAACGATTCCTCGATTAAAGTCGAGTCCTCAATTTAACAAAATCCTCGATTTTACCCGTGTGGAGTAACCAGCAAAATACCGGAAGAGGCGCTTTCCAGACGAGAATCCATGAACCGCATTATTACACCGTTTTCTAAGGCTCCACGATCTCTGTTAACTAATGACCCATATTGTAAAGTGTTAGCTATTTGTATTTTAAGTCATTTTATTTTAAAGGCTGTTGTTCACTTGGATCTATTTTTATTACCACAATTTTGTTATCCGATTTCTCGATGGAATAATCAGTAGACTACTCGATGACTAAAATAACCGATAGCTACAGCGCTAAACGTTAGCATCGGCATCAGTGCATCCCGAACTGAGACGTCCTGTCCATGTGTGTTGATGAGAGCAGCAGTTCACCCCTCAGACAGTACGTGTGTCCCTCTCTCTCCTGAGCTCTGGCTGGGACTACACCTTCAGGCTAGATTTCTCATTCTCAATATGGAATAGTTGGAATATGGAACTGGTTTAACACGGGTTAAGATGTAAACAGAACTCACCTTTTTTGCCAAAAGCAAATTCTCCTGAAGTCTTTGCCAGGTCTGCAAATGTAAACGCACTCTCAGATGCAAAAGCAAAAGGAAGACCTGCTGGAGAAGAGCAAAGACGTCAGACGAGAGCGAACACAATCATTCAGACTTTGAATGAACGTCCCTGAGCTTCACTCTCTGACCCCGGGCTGGACTCCCACATGTCAGAGAAGCGGTGGTTATTATATTAGCCCACTTCCCCAAATACAGCATATCCTGTCTGATTAGGGCTTACAGATGATGGTGTATTATAGAGAAGAAACTGGTTCAGCTGATATCATGGTTTCAGTGATGTTTTATCATTTCTATCCACCTTATTCTTCTCTAAACAATGGGCGCTGCCATAACGACGACTCCGGTTCGTAGCGCTTGACCTGTACTAGTAGCGAGAGAAGTTCAATTTCAACGCTAACCACTCTAAACGTTTACTTTATTGAATGTATCTGATACGGAACCGGACATGGGCATTATCTTATGCTCGAAACACTCAGTTTCTTAAAAGTTTGAAATCTTCTTTGAATTGTTAAAACAAATAACAACAGCACACGAG
The DNA here is from genome assembly GCF_951802725.1 of Rutilus rutilus. Classification (NCBI taxonomy): domain Eukaryota; kingdom Metazoa; phylum Chordata; class Actinopteri; order Cypriniformes; family Leuciscidae; genus Rutilus; species Rutilus rutilus. The sequence goes on along the minus strand of NC_140215.1, from coordinate 43,517,470 downwards.
GAGCTTGAACTCATTCTCTCGCTGCTAGTACAGGTCAAGCGCAACGAACGGAAGTAGGAAACCGGAGTCGTCGTCATGGCAGCGCGCATTGTTTAGACTGAGCAGAAAAAGGTGGATACTGAGGAAAGAAAAAGCAGCATCCAGTTCTAATAATAAAAATGTTCCTTAGTTTTGGTTAGAAACACTTAACTTGCATTAACCTGAACCAAAGTAATAACGGTCTTATCGTCGTGTCAGTGTGTTTTCATTTAGTGAGTTCTGCTCTCTTGTTATAATCAATGACCGTCTATGCTGCAAGATGAACCTCTTATTTATATGGTGTTTGCACTGTGTTATGATTAAAGCATTCGGGAGAGTTTGCAGACATGACTGTGATTGGCTATCTTTTATACAACAAGAGATGATCTAAATCTAATGCTGTAATCAACACCGTTCACAATAGATCATCTCTGCAGCTGTAAGAGTAGAAGTTTAGTTTTCAGAAGAGCTCCACGTGTAGAACTTATGTCATATGCAAAGTTGTCAGCCAATCACAGGCGTGTCTCCTTTCAGTTATCAAACGTGTCAGCCAATCACAGGCAGTTATCAGTGTTCTGGAAATGGTTTTTCATGTCAGAATCCTTCTTTAATACGACAGATAAACGGCCCTCTGCTGCTCTGCTCTTATAGTCAGACGTTAAATGGAGTGTGTCCAGGGCAGCGCTGCTGTAGAAGTGAGCGCTGACCCGAGCATCGGAGGAACACCTGTACCTGCAGTGGAGCTGGACTCGCTCTCGCTGCTCCTCTTCGTGGAGAGGTCAATGGGGTCAATGCTGCCGTCCGCAGGAGGCTCTTCCGCTGCTGCATCATGGGAAGGCTTCGGCTTCACCTGTGTATCCAGAACAAGACACATGAGTCAAACCGGTGCTGCTAATCACGTCTCATGTCAGTGTTCAGAAAGTCCTCTGACCTGAGCGTGCTGCAGTGTGTGTAGCTCTGCGCTGAAGTCGTCGGGTCGCTCGGAGTCGGAGTCGCTGCTGACGCCGCAGAGGAAGGTGGGCGGCAGCTTCAGGCGTCTGGCTCTCTGCTCCTCGTCTGCAGTCGGCTGCTTCTCCCACACTAGTGTGACCTCAGAGTCTGCAGACACACACTCTCCATCAGTGTCTGCAAACACACACTCTCCATCAGAGTCTGCAGACACACACACTCGCTCTCAGCGCTGATAATCCATGACAATAGCTACTTATGGCACACATTCTAAAAACACACTTTGGGATTAGAAAGTAGTTGTGTTTTAACACCCTGAAGTCGACCGTAGCGCTGGCGCAATAGCCTCGCTTTTTTTCTTATCAGTGCGAATCTTTGCAGCTGTATCATACAAATAAATAGTTTAAAAAAATCATACATTGTGATTTCTGGATTTTTTTTTTTAGATTATGTCTCTCACAGTGGACATGCACCTACGATGACAATTTCAGACCCCTCCATGATTTCTAAGTGGGAGAACTTGCAAAATAGCAGGGTGTTCAAATACTTATTTTCCTCACTGTAATTCAAAACTGTTAAATGTCTACTTTTACTTGTGCACACAAAAACAAAATGTTGTGATTTTCGCAAAATAAAGAAAATAAACATGAAGCGCGTTTACCGTCTCTCTCATATTTATAATTTATTTGTGTGAATTTTAACTAGAAAAATCACAATTAGATTCTTCCCCAGATCAGGCCGTTTACAGTAGTTGTTTTATACAGGGACCAGATGCCACTGATGAGTCCTGCTGACTTCAACATTCACACGAGTCTCTGTACATGAACATGGTAAAGTGAAGCAAACACCTTGGATATGACAGGTATGGCGATCAGGAACTGTTTCAGGAAAGGCACGAAGGTGTGTGACTGTTCATGTCTCGGTTTAGATCAGCCTGTTCAATAATGGGCCTTTTTGTCCTTTGTATCTTAGGACTGTGTTGTGTTGTAAATAAATCTAAACAATCAAAAAGCCATTCTTTTAATCTCTCCACATTATTTGTGCAAGTTCCCTCACATTCCCACCTGATAGGGCCATTATGGGAGGGTCTTTGTCTTTCTCAGGTGTGAAACACATCAATATTCATGATGATTCACACCTCCTCGCATACAGCTTTCTTACTCAAAACTTACAAAACATGTCTTACAAATTTTAAATCATTATGTTTTATGTGATTGAGTGGGCACGATGATTTTCAGTTTTTAAGCAAAAATTCAAGGCTACATGATACAATTTTCAAAAGTCTTGTGAACAATCAGTAGAGAAATGTGTAACATTTTACCATTTATTTGATCCCCACTAAATAATTTTTTTCACTTAAATGCTCAGATTTTATAAAATTGTGCACTAGTGATTTTTCTAAATAACTTTTGCTGCTCTATTATCCTCTAACCTAATTTATAATAGTATTTTTTAGATTATGAATAGATTTATTATTAGATTATGAATATAGCCTTCTCTTACTGTGGCAGTTTAAATCTTTGCAAATAAACATCTTAAGAAATTTGTTTTTTCAATTCCCCTTAAGAGGCCTGTGTGTGAGTGCACGACTCTTGGGTGAGGTTTAACCACCGGGGGGCGTGGTCAACGGGAAATCACCCAGAGGTGACGCCCCCCACCCCTGTGGAAATAGGCCTGCCACCACAGCTGGAAAAAACCTACGGTGATCCGACGCCCCGTCAGCTCCGTCTGGATACAGCTTTCCTTTCAGATTCCTCACTGCGGTTTCAAAATCTTCATCTGTGCGACACAGAGAGAAAACAAACGTGAAGCACGATTAACCACACGGTCGAGGCCCAGACACCTGCACACTGATCTGACAATCATTCTTTACAGCCGTTTCAGAGTTAGTCAAACTTTAACAGTATTCACAGCTTCTAATTAAACAGAAGCACAGACCCCGATAGTTCTGGACAGATCTGTTCTCAGAGCATCTGCAGCTTCAGACATGTGCTTCACTGTTACAGGGGACAGAAACCAGACTTTACTTCAATACAGTTTAGATCTTACCATCACTGTCATCGTCACTGACGTATCCTGGGACGTTTTTGTAACAGAAGAACGCAGGAGGAAGCATCAGTCGGGCGGCCAGTTCTGCCTGCTCTCTCGTTGGCTCACATTCAAATATAATCTTAACATCATCATCATCATCATCATCTTCATCACACGCGTCCGGAGCGTTCTTCTGTTCTGACCCAGACAAAACTGTGTCAAAAAGAATACGAAAAAGAATAGTTTCAGCTAATGCAACAACAGATGTTCAAGACAAAGTTTGGAACAACACGACTGAAGCTTTCAGAAACAAGTCTTTTACAAATCTGAAACCGAAGAGCATGTAACAGACGCCACAAAACCCCTCATACGTCTCATCTAGCGTCTGCAGTGACGACATTTCACACCAAACATTAGATCAATAATAAAGACACACACACATGCAAACACTCATGCTCCTGATCAGACTGTGTGAAAAAAAGAGCATCCAGCCAGAAATGTAATCCACACATTTTTTCTTAACTGCTCAATTACATACAACTCTGAATCAAACTAAATCAAGGCATCAACAGCCACTGCTGCCATTTAACGTCATGATGTAACGGAAGCAGCATCACATCTTTTCTTCCATATTGTGATGAATGTCATATTTGCTCAGATTATTAGAAAGAAATAAAAAAAGTAGGGCGGTGCTTGGTTCTATTCACTGGTTGTTGACTGGATGTTGAGATGTGGGCGTGGCTCTCAAGTGTATGCAGATGAGCGGGAGCTGATTGGAGAAGACCTGTGTACGTCACCAGAGCTACACGTAAACTACAGCATAAGAATGAGGTAGGAAGCAACGACAGGTTTAGTGAAATCAAATCTCACTCACCATAGCATGCAGATCCACACACAATTTGTTAGCTGGTTAGAAGACTCACAACATCCAACTTGTACTTAAAGCCAAAAGAATACTTGAGTTAACCGTTTGCCATCTGAGCATGTGATGGGAACTGAGTGTGCTAACTGATAACAAGTGTGTTCAGAAGGTCCAAGTCAAGAAGCGTTTGTCCTGAACTTGATTTTGAAGGAGTATAGAAGATGACTCCTGGTCAGTGGAGTTTACTCAGGCCATGTCCACACTAATACGTTTTTGTTTGAAAACATCTTTTTCTCTCCGTTTTGGCCTTAAAGGGATACTTCACCTCTGGGAAGATGAATGTGTATTTAAAATGGGTCATTTATGTAGTAGAAATGTGAAATTATTTTTGAAGTTGGTGCCTTCTAGACTGAGAAAGACAACAACTCCCAGAATGCACTTGCTTCGCTGCCCTACAAGGCCACTCCCAAGCCATGCCTACCGGTTACAGAGGGTAGCTACTAGTTGACACGAAACTGAAAAGACGCCGTTTTATCGTGAGTCTCCGTGACGAGTCTGCCCGGGATTTCAAGATCGCCCAAAATGTCTGGGATTCGGGTTCTACAGTCACCATTCATTATGTTTACTGTGGCGAGCAGGACGAGGCTGAGGGCCGCGGGTGAACGGCGTGAGGCCGGTGGCGTGATTACTGATGAGCAGCACCTGTGAGACGCACCGGTCTCGTATCTCTCACAGAGGAGCGGGAATCTCTTAGCAATGCTAAAACGCACATCAACTTATCACTTGTTTAGCGTTCATGTAAACACTACATTCAGATTCACCAATCGTAAAGAATTCAGTTAGATTGAAACTAAAGGTGTGCATGTAAACAATGAATGGCGACTGTAGAAAGCAAAAGGTGAAAAAGAGGATGTAACCCCTACTACTCAGCTTTCTCCACAGAACAAGAGCCTGTTAGCTTAGCTTCCAAAAAAAGATGGCTGACACTATTTGTAGCGTCATCTGAGGATTTTTTCCAGACAAAAAAATACATAAATCTCTCGTCTCAGGGGGATATGAGGGAGGGAAGCACGGTAATTCAAAAATACTACAGGTTTTCTACTGATACAAAGCTTAATGCTAAATGCTGAAGTATCCCTTTAATGAAAACTAAGTTTTTTGAAAACGCACTCCAAAGTGGATAAATTTCCGTTTTCGCGTTGTAGTGTGGACTGTGAAGCCGGAGGTATTTGAAGAACGATGACGTAAGTTTAGTCACGTGACTCATATCGTACCAATAGATATTTATGTTTATACCGGCGGTTTTGTGCCTGCTATTCACTTTCACACTGTTGCTAAAATATGTTACTTTGCAAACTCTTCATATCACAGTCCTGCAAACATGACAGAATTTACTCACATTTGCTGTCCTGCGGCAAAACATGAGAGCAGTTTAGTTTTAGACCAAAACATATAATGGTGAGTGAGAGCGACCTGGACGCATCAGTGAATGGTGAGATATTTTGCTAAAATAAAATTATCCTGTAAGAAGAATTGCGCAATAACTGTTATTTATTTTTACGTCTGTATCATCTCAGTGAGGTTTTACCAAGTGGCAACCTCCCCGTCTCTCTATTGAAGCCAATACAGAAGTGACTTAAACAGCAATTCATCGACTGGCTGCTAGAGACAGGCTCCAAAAAGGAGTTAATTCCATATATCCCCCATATTAAAATGCCCAACTTTACAGCAGAAAAAAAATATATGTTTACAGCCTGCAACAAAAATTGGTTTTGGTCTATATAGCTAATTTTGCCCTTCATGAAAACTGTGAGGGGGAGATTTTTTTATAACTCACCCGTTTAAATTATATTAAGCCTTAAAGTTCTGCATAATTAAGGGCGTGGCAACTTGAGTGACAGGTGCATTGCCGCTGATGTCACTGCTAGCCGTTTGTCTGCTGTTAGCTGTCACTTCACCTCAGCTAATGTCAGCTGCTGAACTTGCAATCTCTGCAGTGTTTGTGCTTTTTTTCGGGATTATTTCATTCAATTTAATACACACATTACTTCGCCCACGGCTTTGGATTCCGTCGTTGTCGTTGAGTATCGTTCGAGAGAACACCCAGCGCTGGAATCCTCTGTGAACATGCACTAATGGATGTCAGACAATTTCGTTGCTTTTTGGAGTTTTCAGATTTAAAAACGTCTATAGATATAAAGGCTACACTCGTTCTGCAGTACCGTTGCTCTTCAGGAACATATAGACTACAATATGCTTATGTACCGTCAGATGCAATCCTGCAGGTGTCTGTGCTTTCTCAGTCCATGCAATAAATTCAAATCCTTGAATGAGCACGGACTTCTAGCACATTTACTTCAACTTCATAGGTAATATCTATGGTTTGAACCATTTGAGAGGTGGCCAAAATCAGAATTTAAAAAGGACTGAATAAAACTCTACGAACTTGACAAACGATGCCGCGCTGACGGACCATAGACTGTAAAAAAGATTGACTGGCATGTATGCACATAAATAACTGTCATTATCATTATTAATCCTCAGCTCCACTCACGCCGCGCCTCTTTGCCCAGTTTCCGTTATCCGGGAGTGACGCGGGGTGACACGAGGCCAAGATGGCGACAGCCGGCTCCGCCCACTTTAGGCTTCAAAAATACTCTTCAGAAACCTATGGGTGACGTCACGGACACTACGTCCATATTTTTTTACAGTCTGTAGATTTTATGCATGCGCAGTAAGGTAAATTTAGGGTTTTCAGCCGTTTTCAAAAACTTTCTCATCCACCTTGAAACATCGGAAAAAGCTAGTGTGGACGGAGAGAGTTTTTAAACGAAAACGTACTCAGTTACTAACGTAACCTCGGTTCTCTCTAGAAGAGGTCTCTCGTACTGCGTAATCTCTTACGCTATGGGGAAAACCTCTTTTCCGCGAGATTTTGAAGCCAAAAAATTATCCTTAATTTTGTAATAATGTATAACGCATTGCGGCAGCACGCAGACATAGGCGAGACAGCTCGCGCGCCTATTGGCTGCCCTGCGGCAACTGCAGCAGCCTATCGAGAGAGGCCCCTCGTGACATCAGATCCAATGAGGGCGCTTCGCGCCCACTGCGTCACGTCCCGCCGAAACGGGCGTGGCTTGGGCCTATAAATATAGCTCGACAGGCTGTAGAATCTGTTTTTTCATTGCTGAAGCGAACCAGAGCGTGATGCATGCACGGCAAAGATACGCAGTACTCGTTCCCTCTTCTAGAGAGAACTGGTTACGTTAGTAACCGAGTACGTTCTCTTACGAGAGGTCTCTCGTACTGCGTAATATCTTACGCTATGGGGAACACAGTGTAAAACGCCGTGCGTGCTGAGATCCAACACCAAAGTCCCAAGGGCAAGTGCCCGGGGCTCATATAGTGCATGATCATCAGGGACTCGCAGAGAGTCCGGGAAAGAGGGGCTGGAACAGCATCATTCCTGTAATAAGTAGCGTCCTGTAAGGAGCAATTATATAAATAGTGTTCCACACAGTCAGGGCGAAGACTCGGCCTGGTCTAATGAATATTACGGGTCTTACACACTGCCCATGGAGTTATTTAATCGATCAGCGAGCGGTGCTCGAGCAATTTCAGTATTCTGAGCCAATAGCATCGTGCATGATCATCAGGGACTCGCAGAGAGTCCGGGAAAGAGGGGCTGGAACAGCATCATTCCTGTAATAAGTAGCGTCCTGTAAGGAGCAATTATATAAATAGTGTTCCACACAGTCAGGGCGAAGACTCGGCCTGGTCTAATGAATATTACGGGTCTTACACACTGCCCATGGAGTTATTTAATCGATCAGCGAGCGGTGCTCGAGCAATTTCAGTATTCTGAGCCAATAGCATCGGGCAGACAGTACTGATTTTAGACCGAAAGCAGCTTAGCCTGCAAGGCAGGAACCTCTAGGTTATAAAACCTTATAAATGTAGACGGGGAGGCCCAGCCTGCCGCCATACAGATATCTTGCAAGGCAATCCCACTAGACCAAGCCCACGATGAGGCCATGCCTCTTGTGGAGTGTGCTCTGACACCTAACGGGCACTGCAGGCCCTTAGAAGCGTAAGCCAGCGCAATAGCATCAACTATCCACCTGGATAGACTCTGTTTCGACACAACAAGTCCCTTAGAACGTCCGTTGAACGAAACGAAGAGCTGCTCCGTCTGTCTGAAGACAGTCGAGCGAGACACATAAGCCCTTAATGCCCTGACCGGGCAAAGGAAGCTTGCGTCCTCCTCCTCGTTGGAGACCGGCAGGGCCGACAGGGAAATCACCTGCGCCCTAAACGGTGTGTTGAGGAATTTTGGAACATACCCGTGCCTTGGTTTGAGTATGACTTTCGAGTCATTTGGCCCAAACTCCATACACGTCGCGCTCACTGAGATCGCATGCAAGTCCCTCTACACGCTTTACTGAAGCGAGAGCCAGAAGAAACGAAGAAATTGAAAGACAAGTGTTTGATATCTATCGATCTGATTGGCTCGAATGGGGCACCTTTCATGGCTTCCAAGACCGTAGAAAGGTCCCACATGGGAACTGAGGGAGGTCTGGGAGGATTCAGCCTCTTAGCTCCTCTAAGGAAGCGGATGACCAGATCGTTCCTTCCGAGTGACTGGCCAAGCGTCGGTTTAGTGAACGCTGCTATGGCCGCCACATAGACCTTGAGCGTGGATGGGGTTCTGCCCTTATCCAGTAGCTCTTGCAGGAAGGAGAGAACATCCACAGTCTGAGGGGGAAAAGCCACGAGCTTTGCACCAGCTTGTGAAGCCCTTGGCTTGAGAGAGGAGGTCCTTCCTCACTGGTATTGGCCATGGGGCAGTGCTCGTCAGCTGCATCAGAACCGGGAACCAAGCTTGGTTCGTCCAGAACGGAGCCACAAGTAGCACTGAGCATCCGTTTTCCCTGATTCTCTCTAATACCTGAGGTAGGAGCGCAACGGGGGGAAAGCATAGAGCGGGCAGCGGGGCCAGACGTGGGCCAGCGCATCTCTGCTCTTGGAGAAAAACTCTGGACAGTGAGCGTTTTCCTGAGACGCGAACAGGTCTACCTTCGCTCTGCCGAATGTTTTCCACAGCAGTTGGACTGTCTGTGGGTGTAGAGACCATTCTGCTGCCGGAACATTGTTCCTGGACAGTCTGTCTGGTCCTGTATTCAGAAGGCTTGGCACGTGTGCTGCTCTCAGCGAGCGCAGATTGTGCTGAGCCCAGACCAGGAGGCGCTCCGCCAACCTGTGGAGGTTCCGTGACCTGATACCTCCCTGGCGATTTATATAGGCCACCACCGACGTGTTGTGTGAATGGACCAGAACGTGGTGTCCTTTTATCTGGGGACAAAAACGCCTCAGCGCGTTGTCGACTGCCATCATTTCCAAGCAGTTTATGTGTAGAAGCTTCTCCCGTTCTGACCACTGGCCGAAGAACGGTCTGCCCTCGAGCAGCGCTCCCCATCCCGAGGTGGAGGCATCTGTAGACACCACCTTCACACTCGAGGAAATCCCCAGGCTTACACCTGACCGGTACCAATCGGTCACCCTCCACGGTTTCAGAGCTGAGACGCATTTCTGATCGACCTTGAGGTGGAACAGACCGGAAGCCCATGCTCTGCGCGGTACTCACGCTTTTAGCCAGAACTGCAGTGGGCGCATGCGAAGCAGGCCCAACTGGAGTACAGATGACGCTGAGGCCATGAGACCCAGCATTTTCTGAAACTGTCTGAGCGGGACTATAGTGCTGCAGTGGAAGGATTCAGTCATGTGCTGAATGTCCAGTCTGCACTGTGGCGATAACTGTGCTGTCATAGACAGCGAGTCCAGTTCTGTGCCCAGAAAAGATATTCTCTGGCTGGGAGACAGTGAACTCTTCGCCCAATTGACTTTGAGACCTAGATTCTCAAGATGCTTGAGTAATATGGTCCTGTGTTCTATGAGCTCTGAGTGAGATTGAGCTAGAATCAGCCAATCGTCCAAGTAATTCAAAACTCGCATGCCCCGAAGTTTCAGGGGTGCGAGCGCCGCGTCCATGCACATTGTGAATGTACGGGGTGCTAGGGACAGGCCAAACGGAAGGACTGTGTATTGATATGCCTGGCCCTCGAAGGCGAATCTCAAAAATCGCCTGTGACGTGACGCTATTTGTATTTGGAAATATGCGTCCTTCAGATCTATTGACATAAACCAGTCCCCTTGGCGGATTTGCGAGAGGATTTTCCTGGTTGTGAGCATTCTGAACCGGCGTTTCGAAAGCGCTTTGTTCAGCTGTCTTAGATCTAGAATGGGTCTGAGACCCCCGTCTCTTTTCGATACCAGAAAATATCTGCTGTACAGACCCCCTTCGCTCTGAGCTTGAGATAAAGGCTCTATGGCCCCTTTGCTGAATAGTTTCGCAATTTTGGCTCAAAGTAGATGTGCTACTTCCTCTTTCACCGTAATTTCGATTCTCGCGTAACGGCGAGGGCGTCGAGCGAACTGTAGCGAACAGCCTCTCTTTATAATGTTCAGCACCCATTCTTTGCCCATGCACTGGCATGAATAGCTAGGGGTTGAATGAGATCTGTGCTCTGGTCGCGACATGGTGGCGACCGGAGAGCTTTGGTGTGCTGTAACATAGATGCCGTGCTTGCAGCGTTCGAGGCGGGGGGCGCACTGATGACAGCGGGCAGCCTGCCCGCGCTCGACTCTCCTATAGCGGTCTGCTGAGAGAGAACGAGCGAGGCGAGCCCCGTAGGGCTTGTCATGTCTGTGAGTGAATGTGGGCGCGGGACAACGGGCACATTTACTACGCTGAAAACACCGTCTGCTTGAACAGACTGTGTGCGCGTTGGTTTCGTTTTACAGAAACCATGGGACATGCAGTGTGTAGTGTTTGTGGGCACTGGGACGTGGGCACATTCACTACGTTTAATGCACAATCGACATGGGTCGATTTTATGTGTGCGAGCCCTGTGTGGCGGGCTGTGCTTGAGTATAGGAATGAGCACTGGGCTGTGGGCATTTTTACTACACTCATAACACCATCGGCCGTGGCCGGAATACCAGAAAATACACTCTTTCTGAGATTTATCTGGGTCACCGTAAGAATGGCGTTTGCGTGCAGGCAAGCGGGTTGAAGTACCGGCTTGTTTTCTGCTAAATACACTGGGACAGTCGCATTTACTGGAACTGAATGAGCGAGAAGTTTTGGTGGAAGCCTGGCCGCAGCGGGACTTGAACACGGTCGTTTTCCTAGGCGGGCTAGGAAGACTTTGAGGCCTTGGGCTTTACCTCAATCTCAACCTCAAAGGGCAAGATCCGTCGCGCTCCTCAGATCCGGCACGCTGATAGCCTCCGGTCCTTCCTCATCCAACTTACGAAGAAGGTTGGCCTGGAAGATTTGGAGGATGGCCATGGAATGCAGCACCGACACAGCCTGCCCGGCGGCGGTGTAAGCACGACCATGCATAGCTGAAGTCATGCGGCAGGCTTTAGACAGTAGCGCCGTCTTAGCACGCCGTCCAGCAGAGGGCGGGCAAAGATGGGCCGCTACGGCTTCTTCCACGGGGGGAAGAGAATGGTACCCCTTGTCTTTAGCACCGTCCACCTGGGAGAATGCCGTTGAGACAGAGGAACGCATTCTGGCTGAGGAGGGAGCTTTCCAAGACTTTGCGACTTCTTCATGAAGCTCAGGAAGAAAGGGCGCGGGTCTTGAAGACGGCGAAGCGCGGTCTCGCTGTAGAAAGCAACCCTTGTGCGCAGGCTCCTCGGGCGCAGACCACTCGAGGCCGAGGCTTGAAACGGCCGGCTCGAGCAGACGCATGAGCTCTGCCTCAATACTCGCTCTTTTTCCAGCCGCGTTTTTACGGCGCGGCGCCGCAGCGGGCAGAGGTGCAGACTCGGTGAAAGATGCCAAGCGAGTCCTCAGAGTCACCATGGGCATCAGCTCGCAGTGAGGGCAGCCGCCGTCAGTGAGCGCGAGAGCTGCGTGATCCTCACCCAGGCGGGAAACGCAGATGACATGGCAGTCCCCGTCGCTGATTGGGCTCGGCACGAGCCACAGCAAGAATGTGAGAAAGTGAACCTCACTTCTCACTGTTACGCACTCCCGCATTGACTGTGAATGGCGTTACACGCGAGAGCGATAGAGACTCTGGACATTTACACACGCACACACATACACCCACACGCTCCTTTATAAAAATTATGCCTTGCTTAGGCTAATTGTGTTATTTTGTGAAGGTATATGGATGGCTAATGAACACGGGGGGGGGGGGGGGGGGTTGTGTTTAAAGAGAAGGCTGGCGCGGGGCTATGCGCCATTAACGCATTCGCGTTGATATGTTTGTAGCGCGGTTAGTCCGCGATTTCATTCACTACACTCAAAACTAATTTGTCACTGCTTATATCTTCCTACTTTACCACCTCCATGACATGTAGTGCGGTACCCACTAGTTCATGTCCCATTTACTCCCTGTTTCTGTCTAAAATCCTAGTTAATTCATACATATTATGACTCACGCATTTCCTGCATCCCGGTCCGATTCGACTGCTCCTATGCGGATGCGCGCGCCGCTGTAGGGGCGGTATTTATCCCTGTCACAGGGCAGAGGGTGCAGAGCATTGTTCACAGGGGTGTTTGTTTGTAATAATGTTTTGTATGTATATGTGTGGTGTGAATAGGTGGAGTAAATGTTGTATTAAATGTAATGTAATGTTTATTTTCTACTTAGCTTATAACTTATTTATGGCGTTAGGCTAAAGATAATACCCTGAATGTTGGTATGGGCCAATTTGGCTTAATGCTTTGGCCTATTTAAGATGGCCTCATTCTGCATTAGAGAGAGAGAGGGTGAGTACTAGCTTGATGTGAGGCTAAGTACAAAGTGTTTGCTATACTATTGTTGGAAGCTAAAATCATTGTGCTATTTTGATTTATTTTTGATTATTTTGATTTCTTGACTTCTGAGTTAAAATATAAATAAACTTTATTTTATTTTTGGAACAATTGAGATCTGGTAGCCATCTTTTCCACCTCCACCATCGCAAGCCAGTGAGCCTACACATCCCAATACTTGGGGTGACGCTCGGTACCCCACATTTGGTGGCAGCGGTAGGATGGTACGCTGACCGACATTGGCTAATAGAGGAGGAAAACGGCGCCAGTCCCGGGGGAGAATGGCATATCGGCGGATAGCCAAAGGTGACCTGAAGGAGGTTGAGAAGGAGACAGATGAACTCCCAGATGGCGATGCTGGGGCCCAAGCATTGGGCGGAGACCAGACAGAGGGGACTGACCTAGCAACCCTGCGTCATCTCTTGAGAAGACTCTGCAGACACATGAGAGGGAGGCGTATAAGCAGGAGCAGCGCTGGAGGAGTGTGCAGATACAGCTGAACCAGTTAAGGGATGATGTGGAGGCAGAGAGGAGGCATCCGCTTACAGCTCCACCAGGGCCTCAACCAGGAGTGCCAGTTCAGCCGGCAGCACAAGCACCAGCAGCGCCGGTGGCACCAGCACTGGCACCGGCACCAGCAGCTCCAGTTCCAGCTCCGATTCAAGCTCCAGTGGCGCCGGTGGCACCAGCAGTACCTGCATCTCCAGTGGCCTGGGCCAGATTGGCCATTCCAAGGTTCGAGGAAGGGGACGACATCGAACAGTACCTCACCACGTTCGAGCGGCTGGCCACAGCTTACCGCTGGCCTAGAGAGGACTGGACAGTGTTTCTGGTGCCATACCTCACTGGGAAGGCCCGCAGCGCCTATGTGGCCATGGGTATGGACCGGTCGATGGAGTACGACAGTGTGAAGGAGGCAATACTGCACAAGTATGAAATCAACGAGGAGGTGTACCGGAGGAGGTTCCGTGAACCTGATGTCAGGCCAGGAGAGACCCCCTGTGAGCTGTACATCCGCCTCAGGGATTTATTTCAGAAGTGGATTAGGCCGGCAAATACGTCAGTTGAAGAGATCGCCGAGATGCTCATAATGGAACAGTATCTCCGCACTCTGACACCAGACATTCGAGTCTGGGTGAAGGAGCACAATCCCCAGAATGGTCAGAGGGCGGCGGAGCTGGTGGAGAACTTCATGGCGGCCCGACGGGGCCACAAACACTTCCGTCTGGAGTCACAGCCAAGACCAGCGGCCCGTGGTAGGTCTGAGGGCTTTGGTCAGGGGAGTGGTGCAAAGGCTAGTGAGCCCAGTAGAATGCCTGCCCGTAACTATTTTGTCCCAACCAAGCCCAGAGATAGCCTAGAGCCAAGAACCGGAGGTCCGGTGGTATGCTATTTTTGTGGTCAAGAAGGACATATAAAGCCTGAATGCCCGAACAGGAAGCCCAAGCACTCCAGCCATAGCTGTATTCCCCGTCCAGAAGAGGGCGAGATAGGTTTTAAGGGAAGGCTACAGACAATGCCGGTCCTAGTTAATGGGAAAGATGCTACTGCCCTGCTAGACACAGGAAGTACCCAAACACTTGTGCAGCCCCACCTAGTGGAGAAGAGGGACTTTGTGCAGGGTAGGAAGCTGAAGGGAGGCTGAGCCATCCTGTTGTAATAGGCCAGGACATTATTGTGCTACCAGAATTAGTGCAGTCCAGCAGGCCAGTGAATATGGTTGTTACTCAATCCCAGAGCCAAGCACAGGGCCCTGAGAAAGAGGAGACAGATGAGTCGACTGAGCCAAATAGCCTGTCAGAGTTGCCTTTTCCAGAGGGGGAGAATACCCCTCCAGCCAAAACATGGTGCCGAAAGACCAGAAGACAGCGGAGGCAGGCTAGGCTAGTGGGCGCCATGGAGAGAAATGAAGAGCTACAACTTACCCAGCCAGTGGATGATTGGGGTGAGGTCCCAGATAATTTTGAGCAGCTACAGAGAGAGGACCCCACTTTGCAGAAAGCGTATGACAGGGTCACACAAGTAGATGGTATGTCCACTGAGATGCCTACTTCACTGTCTGGAAAAGGCTATGTAGTGAAGGAGGGATTGCTTTACCATGAGCCAGGAGAGGGCAGAGCAGAGCAACTGGTGGTTCCTAGGCAGTTGAGGGAAACGGTGTTAGCCATGGGGCATACCATCCCTTGGGCAGGTCACTTGAGCAACACCAAAAGCTATGAGCGTATTGCAGCCAGGTTCTATTGGCCAGGGCTTTATAGTGAGGTGCAGCAATACTGTAAATCCTGTCCCAAGTGCCAGTTTACCAGCAAGAGGAAAACTAGCCCTTACCCCCTTCAGCCACTGCCGATCATAGAAGTTCCCTTCTCTCGCATAGCCATGGACATTGTAGGGCCCCTGGAAAGAACCCAAACAGGGTTCAAATACATATTAGTCATTTGCGACTATGCCACCCGCTACCCTGAGGCGTTTCCTTTGCGCAAGGTTACGGCTGGTCCAATTGCGCAGGCCCTGTTGCAGCTATTTTCCAGGGTAGGCATTCCCCAGGAAGTTCTAACCGATCAGGGCACCGCCTTCCTGTCAAAGACATTAAAACAGGTATATAGCTTGCTAGGCATCAAAGGCATCCGGACCACCCCATACCACCCTCAGACAGACGGGCTGGTTGAACGCTATAACCAGACTTTAAAGGGCATGTTGAGGAAGTTTGTAGCGGCCAATGGTAAAGACTGGGACCGCTGGTTGCCTTACTTGCTCTTTGCCTACCGGGAGGTACCCCAGGCCTCCACCGGCTTCTCGCCGTTTGAACTTCTGTATGGGAGACAGGTGAGGGGGCCTTTGGATGTCCTGAGAGAAGCCTGGGAGGGACCTCAGACCCCCAAGTCCCACAGTGTCCTCATGCATATCCTCAAAATGAGGGACAAGATGGAGGAAATGACCGAGCTGGTGCGGGCTAACCTGGAGCAGGCCCAAATGCTCCAGAAGGCCTGGTATGACAAGACTGCCAGGCAGAGGCACCTCAACCCAGGCCAGAAAGTTTTGCTTTTTCTGCCCACCTCGGAAAACAAACTGCTTGCTAGGTGGCAGGGTCCGTACGAGGTGGTGCGGAAAATGGGTCCGGCCACCTATGAAATTGACCTTCCTGGGAGAAGAAAACCCAGACAGACCTTTCATGTCAACCTCCTGAAAGAAAGGCATGAGAGGGCCGTACAGCCAT
This sequence comes from Rutilus rutilus, assembly GCF_951802725.1. Lineage (NCBI taxonomy): Eukaryota > Metazoa > Chordata > Actinopteri > Cypriniformes > Leuciscidae > Rutilus > Rutilus rutilus. The sequence continues at coordinate 43,501,504 of NC_140215.1, read as the reverse complement.
CATTACAACTCCGGGTGCAGGCAGTGATGGAGGAAGAGGAGAGTCCTGAGCAATTTTTCCCCACCAGTCAGCCAGCATCTACCCTGGAGGTATCCCACTTGACCTCCCAACAGCAGAGGGAGCTACAGATGGTGGACAACCAAAATGCCTATTACCGCCGCGCCAGCTGCCGCGGCGAAATCACCGCGGCGAAAATAAACCAGCCGCATTTCAAAGTCGTTCCCGAAATGACCGCCAGGTGGCGCAAAGGGACATTGTGCAAAACAGCAGCAATTGCCGTATTTTAAAATGTAAGTGGGTTAAATATAAAACCCTAAGCCTAATATGCATATTTTTCATATATAAATAGGCCTATTAGGCTACAACAGAATAGAACCAAAGATAGAATAAATTTTAGAACTGAAAAAATAGAATCAAAAGTTAAAAATAGAGACGATATTAGGAGCAATGACACGGAATATTTTTACTATTCTATTGAGGAATTAGATAAATGAAGAGCTCTCGTGAGTGATACAATTACATAGTAATTTATAGTGATTTCAAAAGCAGTCCTTAAAAAAAAAAAAATAATAATACATGGAGTAGTGTGGCATAATTTTTGAGAGATTACTCGGAACGCGTTTTAGTTAAGATCCTGGTTTCAATGCCCTTAATGTATATAGGCTAGGCTACTGCTTTAAAAAAATGTCACAACGCGTTTTGAGATTGTTTTGGATTAAACATTGAAGTTTAAAATGTAGTGTTTTGGCACACCAGGCCGAGTGGCGTTATGCATTGTTCAAAAATCAGGTTTTATTCTGGCATGTTGAATTGGCGTTAGATTATTATTATTATTATTTTTTTTTATTTATTAGATTTAGATTTTAGATTTCGTTAGATTTATTTTTCTCATAACTAAAATAGCTAAAATAACTAATATATGCCTTGTCTTAATATGACCTACTTAATATAGGCAATAGGCATATAATAGCCTATATAATAAATTAGCAAAACTTGGCCACTAAATATTTAATTTTCAATTATTTTAATTATCACAATTAAGTTTTAATTTTATTAAATTGAACAAGCGCAACAATCAGCATTTAATCAAATATTATAAAAGATGTATTATTAATAATAATGTTATTTCAACATAATATTTCGTTTTTTCGACATAATGTGTGCCTGCAACAAGCAAGATGTGTATTTGTAAATCCGGTGATGCGTGCATTGATTTTTATCAATAAACTAGTGTTTTCTGACAGTGTCGTCGACTGCAAAGATGAAGTTGACGATCGCCATATTTGTAGTGAACGCACCTAGAGAGAAATGCACATAAAGACATAATCAGAGAGTAGCCTTTTTCTTTTCGTTTTGAATTATTTCGTTTGAAGACATTTCAAGCTTTGTGTATTTGATGTATTTATCGTGTCTGTGTGAGGCATACGCTGAGTTTCGTTAAGTTAGGAGGATGAGATGCGCTCCAGCTGACGTGCAATGCAAGTGACCGTGCGGGCGCCTCCATGATTAGTGTCTGTTATATTTGCTTCTCTTACTTATTAAATCCAGGCAATTTTGATGATTTTTTTTTTTAAATTAAGATACAATTTATAGAAAACGAAATTCACTTTAAAGAAAGGTTTTCTACTAAACAAAACTTAATGAAGTGGTCAAAATCATGTCTGACCCACTCCATATCCATCTCTCGATATAATGCATCCTATCTTACTCGTGCTGTTCACTTTTCATATTCAACATAGATGGAAAAAAATAACATTATAATATTTTAACAAATATGATACTAAATTAGATTATTTAATGGCTACAACAGTATAGTAGGCCTATAGACTCTATTTGTACAAATTGCTGCACATTAATTTAATTAAATGAAACCTTGTAACGAATTCACATTGTAGGGTAGACTGTGTACAGTTGAGACACCTTAAATAACTTGCGTTCGCAGCAAGCACAAGTTGTGATTTTTGCTGTGCACTTGCATATTAGTGTCAGCTGGGAAGGAAATATAGAGACTAGACCTCTTGGAACTTTAATTGAATACATAGCGTTGGTAAAGCATACTGAAATTACATCCCTACAAATTTATTAGGCCCTACTGAAAATAAATGTATCGAATTTAAGCAAAGTAGCCTAAATGTTAAGACTGTAAGCCCTTTGCTTTTTTACGTATAGCCTATAAAGGACTCTTATAGCCGACTTTGTGTTAATTTAATTTGTAAAGGATTTTTTAACTCAAACATTAACACTGAAATAAATGAAACTAAATTATTGTAAAAAAATTTGGCACACCACGACGAGTGGCGCTATGCATTGTTCTAAAGCCAGGTTTTATTCTGGCATGTTGAATTAGTGTTGGACAAACGCGGCGGCACGTTCATTTGAATGAAGAGCGCTTCTCGCTCGTGTGAGCGAACACACACTGGAACGTTAGGCCATGAAGCAACGAGTGAATCGTGGCCGAGTGGTTGAATTTACGATACGATCATTTAGATGACACGGGTTCGAATCCCGAACTAACTTGGACTACTGATATTTTTATATTAGCCTATTAATGCATTTTATAGTCTATTGTTGATGCAGAGAGATTTGTCTAGTTCTAAAACATAGTTTTTTTGCTTATAGCCTATTTACAAAATAAAATCACCATGCATTTCCATTTTATACTAAGGAACAAATATTATACAATGACTTTACTTCTGTAGCCTATAATAATTCCAATCGTAATTTCAAAAGCAGTTCCGTTAAAAAAAAAAAAAAAAATATATATATATATATATATATATATATATATATATTAGTGCTGTCAATCGATTAAAAACTTTAACTAGATTAATCACAAATTTTTTCTGTGATTAATCGCAATTAATCGCAATAAAAAAAGAAATGTTTTTGTACGTTTTTAATATATTTTATAATGTAATAATTTCACAGTTAATCAAATTAATGTAGAAACAACATAAAGACAGTATATTTTAAATACTTGTTTAATGGCATCTTTTTATGAATGAAGGCCAGTATTACTGATATTAATACAGCTAATGATTTTTTTTTCTTTTTCACATTTATTAGGCTTCAAAAATATAACAGTTTTTAATTTAAGTGAACTTAAAACAATGCTAACATAAACCCATAATAAATGTCATATTTATTCGTGCCCTTCCTGTCTTAACAGTTAGGAAATATACAGAAATTTAATAAAGTTATCAAAGTTATATGCAGTCTGCACTGCATAAACTATAAATTAAATAGTTAATCCTTATTAAAGCTACAAAAGTTATTTAGTCAACAGCAGTGAGTCATTTTCTCTGTTCCCTTTGTTCTTTAACTTTACTGACAGGAAGCTTTATTGGCTGCTGTCCCTTTAAGAGCAGACACACACACACACACACGCGGATCTCACCGTTTATATACTGTCTATGGATCTCACACGCGCGCCTCATTCTCTCGCAACTCTTTGTTCATTTTAGACTTTATATAAATCATTTAAGACTGCTCTTATGAGGATAATCGACAAAACGGACATTTTGGGATTGTTATTGTTATTGTTAGTTCAAGCGCGAAAGAGAACTGGATTCTGGCGCCCTGTCTATGTGTGTGTGTGTGTGTGTGTGTGTCACATAAGGACATTCACAGACAGCGCATTCTCTTTTGTCTTGCCGCGCTTGAAATGTTTAAAAGCATTTAAATGAATAAGAGCGTGATCATAAAATGTAAAGCTAGCCAACGGATGGCAGAAAAGACGGATGCTGCGTTAATTGCGTTAAATATTTTAACACGTTAAACCAGACAAAAATTAATCGCATGCGTTAACGCGTTAACGTTGACAGCACTAATATATATATATATATATATATATATATATATATATATATATATATATATATATATATATATATATATATATATATACATATATATATATGACGTTTAAACGACAAACAATAAAATCAGAACCAGTATTCTTTTTCGTTCATGGTTCCAGTGGCAGTAATGCATCCACGGCTTTTCAAAATGTCACAAAGCCTTTTGAGATTGTTTTGTATGAAATATTTAAGTTTATAATGAAGTGTTTTGGCACACCACGACGAGTGGCAAACTCTTTGTTTTGTTTTGCAAACTCAGCTAGCCTGTGGGGGGTTTGGAGAAGGCAATAGTTGCTTTATCGTGGGGGTGCAGGACAGAGGTGTTAATGTTCCGTCTTTCATATGGAGAGTGTCGGAGCCAGCCTGATGAGCAGGCAAAGGCTAAATTCTTTTAAGGATTAATTAATCTCAAAATCTCCAAAAGTCCATAGCCTATGTACAGTAGGCCCTATATCTTATTAAATTATATATTGTAGTTTTATTGATTGTATTTAAAGATTTTCCACACACAATTTCAATTTAGCAGATAGAGCTCTTTAATTCGCGACCCACCTCGTTTTATTGTAAGGTGAATTCAGCAAGGCATGTTGTATCTTTGAAGGAACAAAAGCTATTTGTTACAGTTTTTTCTTTCGTGATTTGTGTGGATGACACACAGCGACATATACAGTATTATCAGCTGTATGGTGTTTTTTACGCTGAAATGCTTAATTTCGAGAAAGACCCGCCGTGCGCAGTGAGGGAGACCAAACTTACTAAAAAAATACCCAGCGCGAGAGAGGCAAAGAAAAACGCCTGTTCTTAATTTGTTGCTTTGAACTTTTTTCGTTTTGTACCGTTTTAATTTTATAATTTAGCTGCAATTTCTTTGACAATAGAAATTTAAAATGTTGCAAGAATAAGATTCTGTGTTTCTTATTTTGCATCACAAAGGGAATAAACTCTATCGATGCAACCCTGTTTAAATAAATAAACTGTCCCGACACTTTATTCATACCTTGAAATGTGCGATGGGTTTTCAAACTTAATTAATTTTCTTTTTCTTTTACATTTCCATTGTTTATTTTTTAATTGAAAACAATACTGTATTGAAAGTATTTTTCTGATTTGTTCGATCTGTTTTGAAAAATGTCTTCCGTTGCTTTGGCCGGGTATTACTGTCAGTCATCTCAATCTCGTGAATGATTCACACACACAAAAAAATAATTTAGCAGATTAAAGACGAGCTTCATCATCTTCATTTTCTGGTGCAATCGGCTGACAGTCTTCCTTCATCAGATTCATCAGTGTCGTCTTTGCAGCGGCTCTGGAATGCAGCAAATTTATGTTGTAATGTACAATTGATAATTAAACAAGACGATTGACTTTAATAAACAGATGCATATTTAAGCATCAAGAACGGAAAAACATCAACACTGTCGGCTACACTGAGATTCGATCTCAGATCGTTAGAAGCTCCGAGAGGCTATTGTTAATGCATTGACCACAGAGCTATCGTCTGAATAGCCTAGATCAACTACTGTTTGTTCGGGATTTGAACCGATTTGAATTCGGCCACGAAACACTAATGTATTTTTACATATTTTGCTTTCGTTAATGTTAACCAATTCTGTTGTAGCATAATAGGCCTATATATTTTCCCTAAAAGTTTGTTTTATTCTCTGCTTTGTTTGTTTATATTTTTACATATTCAATCAGTCTGATTTTTGTTCAAATAATGAAAAAAGTTTTTTTTTTTTTTTTTTTTTTTTTTTTTAAATAAACAGATAGGAAACTTACCTTTTAAAATGCCGCAGTTGCTGCTGTTTTGCCCTGTCACTTGCGCCACCCGGTATAGCCTAGTCATTTCGCGAACGACTTTGAAATTCGACTGGTTTATTTTTGCCGCGGCAGTAATAGGCATTGTGGTTGATTCTTTATTAATTAATTCAATTGATAATCATAACAACATGTAAGCCTATTTAATTCTGAATATAACAAAGAATGCTTAAACCGACTAACATCGGTTAGTAACTGCAAGTCCTGAAAATGTTTTAATTTTACGGTAAATTATTTTAATTTATTTCACTGTTATGTTTCAGTTAATAAATCTACAAACACATTAAAATAACACGAAGTAAATGACAAGTAACCTATTGACATAGCCTTTCTAAATTATAGAAAAACTGGGCACACAATGTTAACGTGTGTCTACTTTGTTTAAATTTAATGAATTTGAATTCGTTTAACCACAATATTTATCTTGAATTTATCTGTGACCTCAGCTCAGATTACTGCCGCGGCAGATTACGTCATAAAGAGAATAAACTGACACTTTTCAAAGTCTGTGATTACAGCGCCACTCAGCGGTAAAAGGCAGCAAATACACATCCCAATTTTGCCGCCGCGGGAACGGCGGCGGTAAAAGTCTCATTCTGGTTGTCCACCATCTGTAGAAGGAATTATCCCTCCTGACCTATTTCCAGAGGTGGGTAGTAACGAAGTACATTTACTTCGTTACATTTACTTGAGTAGTTTTTTGGAAAAATTGTACTTTTAAGAGTAGATTTGAATGTGGGTACTTATTACTTTTACTCGAGTACATTTCTAATGAAAAAAATGTACTTTTACTTCGTTACGTTGGGCGATGTTCCTCTCGTTACTTTATTTTAATGCAATATGTGTTGTTAAATGCGTAAGTGCAATGTATCTTTTTTCTGGGCTTGAGCGATGCTCAATTCACAAATGAATCACTCTTTTGAGTCGATTCTGTTCAAAGACTTCATCAAACAAGTTGGCAGAACTGTCTAAATCGGTTCGCGAATCAGTTTGAATGAACTGTTCAGTTCCTGCACGCACTGAATCGTCTGAAGCGATTTCAATTCACACTCGACTCTGAGTCGTAACAGGAAGATTTAAGGACATCAAGAGCGTTGGATGAAGTGGCCGTGGACCTACAGTACAGTCAAGTGAGAGCAAATCTGCAAATGCATCATATATTTGCCAGCGATGAAGATCTTTATTAGTTGAACATCTTCGTAAGCTGTCTGTGAATGAATGATTCCACAGGACGATATATTCGATTTCATTTCACTCAGGTAATACATTTTACAACCAAACAGATTATTACGCCATGATAGCACTACTAGAAAGTATGACATTACCCGTTTTTTGGACATATACATTAATTTATACATTAAATAAGATACCATTGCCCACCGTTTATGAACACCCGCCATCCCGCGGTAGTTTGTGTGTATTGTTGCGCAGTGGCGTGCGAACTCGACTTGAAAACGAATGCCTTTAATTGCCTGCCGTAGACACAGGTAACCAGTTTAAACATGCTTGCAGAAATATACATTTGATTATATTTTGGAGAACCGACAGAAGAAGATTCGTCGATGTACTTTTTTTATTTTTTTATTTTTGTGTTCAGATATTCAGTAGCAGTCATGAGCGCGAGCACATGTGAAGAGTTTTATCTCTTTCTTCTCTGTGTCAATTGCATGCCTTTGAATGCAACACTCTGCAGATTCACTTTATTTCGACATTGTCTAATAATCCAAATGTAGTTGTATAGTTATATTACTATTATACAAACCAAAGGACAGGCAATGATTTTCTTTTTCGGGCTACAGATGGGAGAAAATGCTTTTTGTTGCAAAGAGAGCCAATCTACTTATGAAAATAATAGCCTAGTCATTTAAATAAAAATAAATAATCGAAATAATATAATTTTATATATATGACGACTTCAAATGCAAAAGCCTCTAAGTACCATCTGAAATTTTCTTCTAAAAGAGCATTTTTATCAAGCTTGTACGTTTATGTTCAGTTATTTCACTTAAATGGCAATGAAAAGTACCTATTAATTGTCATTAAAGTGAAATTACTGAACTTAAATATACAAGCTTGATAAAAATGCTTGTTTTAGAAGAAAGTTTCAGATGGCACTCAGAGGCTTTTGCATCTGAAGTCTTCTTCATATATATATATATATATATATATATAAAATCCGAAGTAAGTTACTCGCTACTTGAGTAGTTTTTTCATTGGATACTTTTTTACTCTTACTCAAGTAACTATTAAGATTATTACTTTTACTTTTACTTTGAGTAAATATTTCTATAAGTACTTGTACTTTTACTTGAGTACAGTTTTTGGGTACTCTACCCACCTCTGCCTATTTCAGGAAAAGCTGGGATTTACTTCTGTGGTGGAACACTCCATTCCACAAAAAAAAACACTACCCCAATACGCCAAAGGATGTACCGGGTTCCTGAGCGTCTTCTGCCGTCTCTCAAAGCCGAGGTGGAGGAGATGCTGGCCTTGGGGGTAATTGAGCGCTCTTCCAGTGAGTGGAGTAATCCTGTGGTGCTAGTGCCCAAAAAGGATGGCACTATGCGCTTTTGTATTGACTTTCGGCGGGTGAATGCCCAGTCTCACTTTGACGCTTACCCCATGCCTAGGCTCGAGGACTTGATCGAGCGCCTCGGCAAAGCATCCTTCATCACTACCTTGGATTTATGCAAGGGATACTGGCAGGTACCTTTGGCCAGGACAGACCGCCCGTACACTGCATTCCGGACCCCGCAGGGTCTGTTTCAGTTTGTGGTGATGCCATTTGGCCTGCAGGGGGCGCCAGCCACTTTTCAAAGACTTATGGATATTGTGTTGGCATGGACAGACTCTTTTGCTGCTGCATACCTGGATGACATAGTGGTGTACAGCGCCACCTGGAGGGAGCATCAGCATCATCTAGGTGAGGTGTTGCAGCGCATTCAGCGAGCAGGACTGACCATCCACCCAAAAAAGTGTACCATAGCCAGTTCGTGAACGGATCATTGTTTTGAACCGGTTCTTTTTAGTGAACCAGTCGAACCAGTTCACCAAATCAGACTGAATCGAACGTATAGGTACAGCGGTTCTCGAGTCAACAGTTTTTGAGTCAACAGTGCACAAACGGTTTCTTTTGGACACATTCGATACTGAGAACAGATGAGCTGCAGATACTGATCATGCGCGATAGCACCATCTGAACCGAACGGTTTCTTTCGTACAACTGATGCTGTGCTGATACTATAAGCTAGTGTTGTAGTCAAGACCACCTAAACCAAGATCAAGTCATGACCAAGACCAAGACCGATCTCAAATATTACAACACTACTATAAGCACGGGTGAACCAAGGTCTTGAATGAGCGGGCGAATTTGGCGAAATGTACGTTTATTTAGTTTTAACTAGTTTTATTAACCCTCTATTAACCCTCGCCCGCGCGTTTTGCTCGTTTTTTTTTTTTTTGCAATGAAAAATAAACACAAAATGCTCTGTTAATTTTGATCTTTAATTTTCGTGTTATACATCAATCAATCCTGTTCAGTTTCTATTTTTTTTCTGTATACTCACAATAAAAACAAAGTGTTTTGCTTTTTGACAAATAAAGAAACTTTAACATGATGCGATTTCTGCCTTCTCTCTGTCAGTAAACTCCCATTTGAAACGCGTTCGAAAATGATCTATAACTCCGCGAAAATTCAGTCATACAGGCAAACAGACCCACGGGCATAAAGCTTGAGATCGCAGCTTTTAAATGAAGTCATTTATATAAAAAACAAATATTATCAGCTTCTGTAATCTGTATAAAAAGAGAGCGATTCCAGTCGAGCTCATTACGAGCTCATTGACTTTAATTCGTTCACGCCTACTCACGGAGCGCGCTATTCACAAGATAATGTGCTAAGCCATCTATGCAAAACAGGTAAACGCCCCCAAGCAAATGCATTAAACGCTTCAAGTTTCATCATTCAGTCACCTGCGCGTTGGGAAGATGACACGATACACCGGTGCGGAAGCCCTTCAGCTCGTCCTGGATACTAGCGACGAAGAGTCCAGATTTTCATCAGAAGAGGAGCGCGACTACTCTGATGACGACCGTTTGTATTTTGAAGAGCGAATTGATCCAGCCGTGGATAGAATTTCGGATGAGTAAGTATTTATTCTTACTTGCATTAGTTGACAAGCTATTCAAAACATGAGCTTACATATTATACTGGGTGGACTTGCCATCCAGAGTATTAACATTTGATATCTACCTATATTCAACACGATCTAATGAAAGTGCATATCTATACCATGAATTTAATATATCGTACCATTTCAACGTCAAAAATGTTTTGTTTTGTTTTTTTTGTGTACATATGCTACACCCCTTGGTTAGGAAATTTGTATTTGTATGTGTAGCCTAAATGATATGTTTAGATCATTATGTATGAAAGATAGAATTTAGAAATTATTTTAGAAAGTAGGCCTAGTAGGTGTTTAGATTATATTTTGACTATATAAATGCTGAATCATTATCATTAACGATGCATGCTCGCAAATATCAGTTGTAAATGTGTGTAAATGTGCTGAAATGTGTAAATATACCCAGTTAATGAAGTGCACAAATGTGTTAGGCTAATGTTTGCGGTGTGCCTCTCCGGTAATGGCCCATTGACACGCATATAGGCTTATTGCACGCGTCTAAAATTATTTACATCAGTTATTCATTATAGACTAATGCTACTATAGTTATATTTATGTAATAATATTTTTCAACTTTTTTAAAAGGAATGTAGCTTCATCACTACCTCCGCCTGCAACTCGGAGTGCGCTTAGCAACACAGTCAGAAATCAGAAAGAGTAAGTACATATTTACCTACTATTTTACAGATGTTAGTTACATTTTGTTTATATACTTAGTGATGATACAAATGTAGCCTATATGTGCCTGTGTGGCTTTGCAACAAATGTGTTGTTATATGCACAATATAACAATTATAAAAGAGCTTATATTGTGTTGCTTTATCAGCATTGCTAAATGTCCATCAGTTATGCATGTGCTGGAATAGTACTCTGTAAAATATATGATAAAAATAGTTTTCAACTTTAAACAAAATTACAATAAAACAGATTGAAAAACAAAACATTTGAATCTCCTCATTCTTTGTTAAGGCTGCCTCACTTGATGGCCCATTAGCACTTGGGGGAGCGTCTATGTCACACCCCTGGTCTGAATCTCATTAATATTGATGACCCATTACCACTCCCACGCATAAACCTCTTCTGACAAAAAAACTGTTTTACAATGTTTAAATCAATGTAGTGTTTTATGTGAACAATTAGGCAGGATGATTTTCACATAATTTTGAAGCTAGAACTCAAAGGGACAACATCAATTAGTCAAAAGTCTTGTGGACACATATTTAATATGTGTTTTGTGTTCTTAAATCAGCAACTTTCATTTTATTTTTTTCCAATAACCACGCATAAACATTATTCTCTTAAAAATACAAACATCTACATACACGTTGCTCGCATATTATGGTAGCCCTGTTTGTGCTATATAGAGTGAATTTACACCTTTGCCATTAACATGTTTATAAATAACTGAAAAAAAAGCACAAATATCAAGGCATGTCAGAACATCTCAAGGACCCCAAAAACAGCTTGGTCCCCAGAGGGTTAAATCTCCTCATTCTTTGTGCAAGGTTGCTCAGAATGATAGGGCCTGATAGCTCCTAATAGGGCCGTTAGGGGAGGGTCTTTGTCTTTCTCAGGTGTGAAAGCCATACATATTAATGATGTGTTCACGCCTCCCGCATAAAGCTTTCTTACACAAAACATGTCTTGCAAATTTTAAATCAATATATTGTCTTATCTGAATGAGCAGTCAGGGTGATTTTCACATAGTTTTGGAGCAAATATTCTAGGCTACGTGATACAATTTTCAAAAGTCTTGTGAAGAAATAATCAGTATGGGTTTCATGGCCTTATTTCAGTGACAATTTTTTTTTGTGTTTTCACAAACCACGCAGAAATGTAATTATCTCAAAACTACAAACTTTTACATACATGCTGCTGATATATTATTGTAGCAGAGTTTGTGCTGAATACAGTGTAATCAGACTTTAGCCATGAAAATGTCACAAGTAACAGAAATAAGCACAAATGTCAGAGCATGTCAGAACACCTCCAGGGCCAGAAAACACCTCAGACCCCAGAGGGTTAATTATGTCTTAAATATTGTATACACAAGTGGTTCTAATTTTTTTGGTGATGTCACCATTTAGAAGTGGAACTTTTTTTTTTTTGCAGTAAACCAGAGGGTCTACCATGCGCATAGTAAATCGATCACCAACAATCTTTTTGGGTGGAAATTAATGTAAACACAGATATCAGATACCAGTTGTGTCTAAAGGGAATATAAAAAGGCGGGCCAAAACAATGTAATAGGAATTAACGAGAATGACCCTTCATTGGTTCTCGCACGTCAAGGGAACATGGTTGAGCTTCCATTTACCACAACTGATGTGAGAGTTGATGAATATTTATGTGAGAATAAAAGCCTAAATTAAATCTCTTCATCATAAAAAGTGATCAAGTCTCTTCATATAATTTGGACTAAACCACACAATTCATATGGATTAGTTTTACAATCTCTTTATGAACTTTTTGAAGCATCACAGTGGTAGTTGCATAGCTGTCATTGAGGGATAGAAAGCTCTCAGATTTCATTTAAAACATCTTTAATCTTACATTATCCATGAAACCCAAAGATGAGAGGATGAGGATTGTAAACTTCAAGCTCAAATGGCACATAAAAGCACCATAAAATGATTTAATTTTAAAATTAAAAATTGAGTCTTTTGTATTCAGTTGGTTGCTTTGTGGAAACATCGCAATTTGAAGTCGTTTTCACTCAAATTCTTATCCTCTCTCTTCAAATCTGGTGTGCCAGCAAGAACATTTGTTTGGTTGAATAAGCACACTGAAAAAAACTGCACAAACCTCATTGGTTCGCATGTGTCGTAGAAAATTTAAACTGTATATTAAACTAACCATGTTTCTAACATCTAACCTTATTTAACATCTAACAATGGAATAGGATGTACTGTACGAAACCAATGGAAAACTTGTGTCTTTGACTATGTGCGTATGTATGTAAAAATAACACAGTTTTGGGAAATTAAACTAGACAGTCTGTTAGAATCTTGTGATTACAGATGAAGTCACCGCAAGATCAGAGTTTGCTTTACCTAGTAACAGAGGGGTTTGCATATGAAGAACCAATCAAATAGTGGGGATATTATGTAATGCAGCCTGACATTATGTCATACCTCTATACTATAAAAACTGTTGTATATGTGTTTTACGGTGGGATGTCTCAATGGAATTTGTCTGAGATCCTCCGGCCTTGATTCTTCTTGGGAGAGTTTCTCTGAGAACTGCTCGAAGACTCTCCCGGCCGTTATTAAAGCATTTAGAGGACATTTGCTGAAAGTCTGTCTGTTCATTTCTGCTGCGCAGCAGGTCAGTTTAGGGAATCAAGTAAGTTAGAGTAAGAAACTCGGCCAGATGTCGACTGAAGACGCAAGAGCTGGAGTATAAAGGTTATTAAGTGTCGATTGTAGACGCTCTGTGTCGATGAGTAGACGCAACAGTTTTATTATTTATTAAGTGTCGATTAGTAGACGCTCTGTGTCGACAGTAGACGCAACAGTTTTATTTCAGATAGTCAGGATAGAGGAAATTCCTTTAAACATGTCTATTGCTGTGAGATTGTTGGTATATGTGAATGTTGAAAGTGAACAAGATTTGAGATGTGTTGGGGGGGCACACATTGAGAATCACTGGTATACACAAATTTAAAAGACGGCAGATTTGGGGAATAAAGCAACTAATTGAACTGACCAGTAAGAGGAGCACCATGGAATGCCTGTGCTCCAGGAAATCCATCCTGAAGTCCTTCTGCAGGATAACTATCTCTGTACGTCCTATATGAGGATGCTGTCGCTTCAGGGGAATTAAGGCGCAGGTCATGAACCTCATTCTGTGAGACGGAAAACAAAACAGAATGTTACAAACCCTAAAATCTGAAACTTGTCTGTACCAATTTCACAAAGAGCTGCTGACCAGTTTCACATGGCTGAATTTAAAACCACCAGAAAAATAATCAAAAACTAATTTCTAAAACAACACTTGCTTACAGTATTTATTAGACAGGACCGCATAGATGAAACAGGAAACAATGGGGAGCACAGAGAAGGGAACAGGAAAGACAAACAACCTCGAGCCGGGTCTCAAAGTTGGGTCGTCTGAGGCACAGCTGCACTATATATACCAGAGTGCCACTTACTTAATACTCAGCAATATTATTTATCTGACTGCACTGACACTATTGGATGAGAGCTGAACTCAGCTGGACGATAACATTACTGCTTTCTGCAGAGATGCTTTATAGATGAATTGAACTCATTTCATAATTGATGCACTTTCACAGTTATTGAACTGAATCAACACTGAACTGATTTCATCTCAATAATGAACGTGCACTTAATTCTTCTTAAAGCTGCTTTACAGTAGAATTTAATTCTGTTTGCATCTTTGATCATTATTTTTCTGTTTATCACTTTAAAGCAGCTTTGAAACAATATGTATTGTGTAAAGTGTTATAAAATAAAGGTGACTTGACTTTGATTCTCATTCTGACTTTGGAGATACACAGAGCACAAGTAATGTTCACAGTATAGAAGATAAATTCCCATTAGTCAGTGGCAAAGCAAAAGCAAACACAGACTGATTTTGCTACAAGCGGTGGATGTGCGACTGACCTTCAAGGACTCGACCTGCTGGCACAGGATCTGCAAGAGGGACTTTTGGTCCTCGGCCCAGTGTGGAGTCGTTTTGGGCGAGAACTAGAGAAGGAAACAACAGTCAGGAACCGAAACGCCATGTAAACAGCAAGCAAAGCTTCTGCAGAAGCACCAGTGCCATGACATACCATGGATCTTTTAGAAGGAGACGTGGCACTTTTGGATGGAGACGGAGTGGAGAACTTCACATGTGGCTCAGTGGGCTGACCGGGGCTGGACGTCAGCGGATAGTCCACCTGATCTTCATCCCGCTCGTCATCTTCTGAAAGCTGCTGGTTGACCTCGTTCAGCAAATCCATCACATCCTCCATAGATATAGGCAACTTAAAACACGAAGAGACGGGATTAAAGGACTAGTTCATTCAAAACTCAAGCTTTCCAGCAATCCTGAAGACCTTGATTAACTTCTTCAGCTGTGTTTGTTTAATACTAGAGCTGAACTCTGCAGGACAGTGGCCCTCCAGCATCAGATCTGAGGAACCCTGGAGTAAAGTGAGCAGCACGGACATCAGAGGTGTTTAACATACCTTGTCCATGTCCTCTGGACTGGCCTGATAAATCTTTGTCAGGTATTTCCTGAACTGCAGGAGGAAGTTGATGCTCCTGTCCTGCGTCTCCTCCATCCCGTTTCCCGCCTCCTCCGACAGCCTCTGATAGATCTGACAACACACATCCACAAACTCATCAGGTCAGGGTCATTCGCAGACCGATGTTGCTCACTTCACTTCTGAAGCTGAGCCAGTGTGACTGTCATCCAGAGAAAGCACTGTTACCTTAGCAAGATGCCAGTTAGACGAGATGCTGTTGAGCTTTTCCAGCTTTGCGATGGCCACGTCGGTGTTGCCCTCGATGTCAAGCAGTGTGGCAGAGCTTATGGCGGCCTCTTCCTCATATACTCGTACTTGAGAAGGCTGAAGACAAAGAGACCATTAGAGACAAAACCACCATATGAAACAGAAGCAGGAAGAGAGTACATACCTGTATGTCTCTACTGTGAAAGTGCATGAACATCGGCTCCAGAGGTTCAGGAATGCTGCGTTTGTTTCGGATTTTCTCAAGCAAGGGAAGCACAACTTTCCAGTAGTGCACACTGCGGCCTGCATAGTCCTTCTGGTCATAGTAAGAGTTCACCCGTTCCCCCTGTCAAACACACATCGACATCAAGACACACCTACTCAGTACTCTCACACTTACGAAGTCATCAACACTACGAACAAAGCATGGGAATCAAACAGATGAAAACGCTCTAATTCATCCAGCTCTGCTCATTCCCTCGACCGACTGCATGAGCTGCTTCCTGATGTTTACAGACATACTATCTGAGAAACAATGTGCGCTTTATTACTGAGACACAGCATAATAACTGGCCTAATCAGAGGCATATTTACACATGCATGACATCAGGTAAGAACAGAGGTATGACAGTGAACTCGCTTTCCTATCACGTCTTTACTTAATTGATAAATGACACTTTTGTCTGGAGCATCCCATAATTCCTGGCTCAGAACGAGCATCATGAGGACGGCTGTGAGCAGACGTACCACGTCAGTGAGATGCTGAGCCCAGTGGATGAGCAGCGCCGGCTGAAGGCCGTGTTTCTCTCCGGCACGCAGCGTGCTGAGACCGTGCTGAACCAGAATCTGCAGTTTAGCCGACGTCCCCGACCTGTCACACACACACACCAGAAAACACTGTCAGACAGAGCCGTGCGTCAGGCCTTCACTCACAGCAGAGCGATCACTCACAGCGCTCTCTTGTGGATCAGGCGGTAGACGGCATCCCACCACTCGCGCTGCTTGGTCGAGGACAGGAGCCTGATGATGTGCAGAGGCAAACACCGGGGCTGATGCGGCGAGGAGCACGAGGCCATCCGTGCCGTCTCCTGCAGCTGCGTCTGACTGCTGAACACAACGCCGCACAAGAACACCTGCAACACATCACATATACACAGAGTTACAGCTGAGGTGCTTCATCAGGTCCGCTGAGATCCTTCTACTTCCAGTCCTTTACCGACAGTATGACAGTCAGGATTTTAATCCCAAACGTGCTGTGCTTATGAACTACAGCCTTAAGAAATACATTTGATTTCCTAAATTTCATTAATACATCAATCTTCAAAAAATGCCATCAGCCAAACTGTAGAGCCAAACATGTATGTTATAACAGCTTTACAGCATTATATAATCACAGGCATTAAATTACTGCGTTAACTAAAACACAGCATTTTAGAGGCTACATCACCTATAATAGCATCTAAAACAATCATCAGACATGAATGCATGTGCAAATGTGGGTGCATGTTTCCCCCGTGCCTCATTGAGGATGAGGAGGGGTGGACGCACCTCCAGGTCGAGCAGGCAGATGGACTCGGGTGAGTTGGTGTCTAGTTTGGAGGTCTCGAGCGTGAGGCGAGGGAAGAGCTGCTTGAGCCAGCGCTGCAGGCTGACACTCTGCTCCATCAGCGCCCACTGCAGGCCGAGCCACGCCAGGTGCTGAAGATCGCCCGCGTGCAGCAGCACCGCACCTGTGTGAACACACACACACACACCCCGCCATCAGCACTAGTGCTGTTATGGATCACAGTTCTGTATGCATCAGGCCCCACGTTTCGACAGGCATATGACCCGTGGATTATTGCAAAATGTAACCATCATAGAACAAAAGTTTATTATTTGCGTGTTTGTAAATCTTGTCAATTTAAACCAAGTAGACACGAAAAACAACTCAATTTGACAATATGTAATCTGTGCACACACCCGAGAGAGGCACATTTCAGACAGCATAGCTTCTGTACTCATAAAACGAGGCATTGGAAAGTTTGTAGGTACATAAGGAGTTTATTTAAATAACACTTTCCTGATGGCTTATGCTACCACTAACTCGGACGTCGAGGTCACTTCCGTGATTTGGGAATCCTAGGTTCCATTAGCACTTGAACTAAGCCAGTGGTTCCCAAACCTGTCCTGACGTACCCCCAACACAGCACATTTTCTTTGTCTCCCTAATCAAACACACCTGATTTAACTCATCAGCTCATTAACCCATGTGATAATGAGCTGATGAGTTGCGCCCCCCAGGTCCCACCAACCCACTATTTGTCCACTTACCCATTAGAGTGACCAAATGACCGCTTGACTCCAGGGCTGACCATTGCCCCGCCCCGGGGCCCCATCCCACAAACCTAATATTTTTCTACTTTCCCACTGGAGTGACCAATTGACCCCGCTGATCAATGCTGACCATTTCTTCACCCTAGGCCCGCTCCCAAATCCCCCAAATCCACTATTTGTCCGCTTACCCATTAAACCGATCCCATTCAATGAGATGCAAATGGCATATGGGTCCAGTTGCAATGTATTGAATGGGGATTGCTTTAATGAGTTAGTGGGATGATTGTGCTCGACATGGCTCTGCAGAGATTAACCCACTGGGGTCTAAGGTGTTTTTGGGGTCCTTGAGATGTTTTGACATGCCCTGACATTTTATGGAATTATTTTTGTGCCAATAATAATGAACGTAACTTTTCAAGAAACTAATGAAAATATAAATTGAAACTGAATAAAATATCTTTGAAACTGAAAAAGAATAAATCGCAGGCAAATTTTTGGACTTCGTTTTTAATACACTGTATGTTTTGCTAACTATTTCTCATATTTCAATCGCTGATCTGAACTTGCAAATGCGCTTCCAGAGTTTTCATTTACGCTTCTGAAGTTTTCGCTTACGCTTCTGGAGGTTTCGTTTACGCTTCCTGAGTTTTCGTTTGCTGTTCTGACACATTTATCTCGTGGGGGCGGGGCTAGGGACAGTGTGTTCTCATTGGCTACTGAGTTTTTGATTGACAGCTTCTTCACCTGGAAGTGAAGACGTCAGTGGTGTGTTTATGTGTGGATTTGAGCATCTGTAATCGCAGCTTTCTATTTCATTTGAGTGATATTAAGTTTATATCTGTATTTATTTGCTGCTACACTATATTGTTGAGATGATTTCTTATAGAAGGAATAGTACAGACGAATGATATCATTATCATTAGTCATCGTCGCTATACTGGATAACGTTAGCCTACTCGTGGGAAGTCTTTTTTTTTATTTTTTTTTTTTAAACACATTTTATTGTTTTTAAACATACAGAAACGATAATAATGATAATATGTCCCTCTTTCTAAGTTGCACTTTGTACATAAAGGGGAAATGGAGACATCAATTTTGTTTAAAATAACGGGAGTAATATGCAGCCTATGAAGTATTTTGTACTGAGTTTCTCTCAGCCGGTTACAGGTAAAAGTAGACCTGATCAGGCGTATAGTCGCCAGCCAGTCATCCTCAATATATTCGTTATTCAGGTCTTTTTCCCATTTATGAGATATATCTGGTAAGTGGTACATGACGGCAGAACCAAGGAGCAAGTAAAATTTAGCTACAAGATGTTTTCTGTTTTTGCACTTTAGAAGAAGACTCTCCACCTCACTGAAAGAAAAGTTAGCAAGGAAAGAGGGTGATTGTGATGACACAAAATGCCTAATCTGTAAATACCCCAAAAAATGGTGCTTGGGGATGTTGAATGTCTCCTGTAACTGCTGGAAGGATAGCAAAGTGCCATCTTTGAGTAAATTGCCGAATATATGAATTCCCATGTCCCTCCAAGAGAGGAACATGGGTGAACTAACACCAGCGGGAAAGTCAGGGTTTTGAGTTATGGGAGACAGTAAAGATTTTACATTTCTCCTTCCTAGGTATTTAGATATATCATGCCATATCCTGATACTGTTGTAAATAATAGGATTGCGTTTTATTTCCGAGTTTATCTTCTTTGCCTCACATGTAATTAAGCTCCATGGGGAATGTGGGTGGCAGGGCCAGGAGTCAATACAGGTCTCTCTGTTAATATATGAGTGTAACCAGAGCCAAAAGTGACGTGCGTGACAGGCCCAATTGTAAAACAGAATATTAGGCATAGAGAGACCACCCATGTCTGTAGGTAATTGTAATATCTTAAGCTTCTGCCTTGGTTTTCTGCCTTGCCAAATAAATTTGGAGAGCGTCTTTTCTAAATCTAGGTTTATTTTCTTTGTTATATATAAAGGGAGGATTTGCAAAGGGTATAAAAGTCGAGGGAGCACATTCATCTTAATTAGACTGATTCGACCAAACAGTGAGAGAGGTAAGTTCTGCCATCGCTCCAGGTCTCTTTTGACTGAAGTGCAGATTGGGGCAAAATTGAATTTTCGGAGATCCTTTAAGTCTGAGGACACTTTAATTCCCAAATAAGTAAAGCCCGATCTCGACCATTTAAAAGGAAAACTCTCCTGAACATCCGCAGTATTTAGGGCTCCAAGTGGCATAGCTTCAGATTTATAAAAAATTATAGCCTGATATAGTACTGAACTCATTGAGAATATCCATAATTGCATAAATTGATCGCTGAGGGGAAGACAGAAATATAAGGATATCATCTGCGTATAAGGCAATTTTGTGTTGTTTACTTCCTATTGTTATTCCCTTTACATCAGTGTGAAGTCGGATGGTTTCAGCTAACGGTTCCAATGCTAAGGCAAAGAGAAGCGGACTAAGAGGGCACCCCTGACGGACACCCCTTGCTATTGGGAAGGGTTCGGAACGCCGCCCATTAGTTATGACAACAGCTGTAGGTGAATGATATATGGTTTTGATCCATTTAAGAAAGTCCCCCCCTAAGCCAAATCTTCCCAGAACATTGAATAAATAGCCCCACTCAACCCTGTCAAAGGCTTTTTCCGCGTCTAAGGAGACAGCCAGTGCCTTCTGTTTGTACTGTGAGGTAAATTGTATAATATTCAAGAGCCTTCTCACATTACTGGATGAATAGCGTCCATAAACAAAGCCAGTCTGATCAGAATTTATAAGTGTGGGGAGTAATTTCTCCAGTCGCCTGGCAAGGAGTTTTGATAGCAGCTTGCAGTCCACAGAAATTAGACTAATCGGTCTGTAAGAACCACACATATCAGGGGCTTTATTCTTCTTCAGAATAACCGATATATTAGCAGTGCTTAGAGTAGGGGGGAGAAAACCACTATTAAAGGAGTCCAAGTACATATCTGTAAGAGGGCCGACTAGTTCCTGACTGAAAGTTTTGTAAAATTCAGGGCCAAAACCATCCGGCCCTGGAGCCTTACCTCCCTTAAGTGCGTGTATGGCTTGTAAGACTTCTTCTTTACTAACTGGTTTGTATAAGTCTGCTTTCTGTACATCTGAAAGAGATGGTAGTTTTATCTTGTTTAGAAATGTTGCCATGTTCTCGGAGGAGGCTGTGCTTCCAGAGCTATAGAGGTCTTTATAATACAATTTCATTTCTTTATTTATGTCAGATGAGGTGAAGCGCCTGACTCCATTTCTGTCCATAAGAGACGGGATTACATTCGGCTCAGTTTTACCGCGAGCAAGGCGAGCTAGTAACCTGCCTGGTTTATTGCCCGATTCAAACAGTCTATGTTTAGCAAAAAAAAACGTTGTCTCTGCTTTTCTGGTTAGGAGCTGATTTAAAGCAGAGCGAGCTGCATCCAACTGTTTTGCCAATGAGTTACTATAGGATTTCTTGAACTGAGCTTCCAGAGTAGCAATAGTCTTCTCTAAATCCAGTTGTTTTTTAAGGGCATCTTTCCTTTGTGCTGACGTATAGGACATAATAGCCCCACGTATATATGCTTTGCCAGCTTCCCACAGCGTAGAAGGGCTAATATCTGGGGTTTTATTTATAGAAATAAACTGCCGCCACTCAGATGTGATATGCTCAGTAAAAGAATGATTACTTAATAGGGTAGGGTCAAGCCTCCAATGTCTGCAGTTTGGATCTCTGTAAGGAGGAGAGATAGTCACGCTGATAGGGGAGTGATCAGAAAGAACTTTGGTAGCAATTGTACAATCCATTATTCTGCCCAAAACTGTCCTTGAAGACAGAAAGTAATCTATTCTGGAAAAAACCTGGTGGGGGATTGAGAAGAATGTGTAGTCCTTATCTAGGGGGTGTAGGACCCGCCAAACATCATATAAATCTAAATCTTTACAAAATTCACCCGTTTTTATACTTTTCTTGGAACGAGTAGATTGAGGGGGGGACACATCAATATTTGGGTCAGATGTACAATTAAAGTCACCTCCTAAAAGTAAATATGGAGAAGAAAATGGTGCCAAATCTGAGATAAGCTGTGGAATAAAAGAGGCTTCATATATTGTTGGAGCATAGATACACCCAAAAACGACATGTTCCCCATATAGGTAGCCAGACAAAAGTACATAACGTCCTTCCTTATCCGATATTGTTTTATTAAGGGTAAAAGGCAGGGAGCGATGCAGAAGAATTGCAACCCCTCTACTTTTCGAGTTGTAAGAAGAATAGAATACCTGGCCTACCCAGCTTCTCCTCAATTTTATATGTTCCAGATCTGAGAGATGGGTTTCTTGGAGAAAGGCAATTTGGCATCTCTCTTTTTTAAGGAAGGACAGGATTTTCTGTCGTTTAATGACATGGTTAATGCCCTTCACATTAAGTGAAACAACCTTAAGGTCACTCATGTAAAGCTAAACCCTTCATATAGTTGGAAACATTCTATACAGTCATTAATGAAACACAGAAGAGAAAAGGCAGCAATCGATCTGGTAGTCAATAAAAGACTGGAGATAAACATACATTGTAAAATCAAAAACACAAGAAACACAGAAAATGAAGCTGTCTGTGGGAACCGCTCCCGGAACAGTGGCTCAGAACCTTGAACAAAATAGAGCCCCCCAAATAAGAAAACAAGAAAAAAAAACAACCCTACAAGGGCGTTAAAAGTCTCAGGGTAGGTGAGGCAGAGAGGTATCCTCCCACCTGTGGGAGAAACCACACCAGCAGCAGGAATGGCCACTAGCATCCCACCGCCAATACCCGTTCCCCGCAACCCTCCCACACCCTCAGCCAAACAGCCGGTATGATTAAACCGTAAACTCTAAGTGGTTAAATATCATCAGGAAACAAAACGCGGACACATTACCTGCGCATGTGTCTATCACAGCAATGAGTGAGCAAGTGAGTATGACAGTAATAACAACAACAATGAATAATAATAATACTAATACTACTACTACTAATAATAATAATAATATTAAATATAATAATAATAATAAAAAAAATAAATAAAAAAAAGGGTAAGCTGCACCGGTATATGTAGCAGGGCCGGTCAGAGCCAAAATATCAATAGATTGTGTATATCCAGAATATCTAAATAAAAATAAAATCAAAACAGAAAATATAAGTTAACAATTAGGGACAGATACCTGTAACAAATCAGGAGAGAGGTCTACGTTCACATCTTGTAGCTCTGAAGATAAACTCCCAAAAGATAAGGCTCGTATAAGTGGACCAATTAGCAAACCAGTTAAATAAGAAAAAATAATCGCCCAGTATCCATCTCTTCTGATGCAGTCCCCATGTCAGTCACAGACGGTATAGCCTTTCATTCCTCATCTTCCGTTCGGCAAAAATTCAGTCACTGTCTACTGTATAAATCAGGTGAAAGAAGATTGAATAAAATAAAATAAGATAAAACAAAGATATTTAAAGTTATCCATATGTTCCACGTGCGGAATTAACCATTCTTGCTCAGGAATTCCTCTGCTTCTCGTGGGCTTTTAAAGGAGCGTTCCTCTCCGTTGAAGATGAAGCATAAGCTGGTCGGGTAGCGCATCTGGAAACGTAGTCCTCTCTGGATGAGGCGTTCGCAGACTCCGTTGAACTGACGCCGGGATTCCCTCACCTGGGTTGATAGGTCCTGACGGATGTTAATCTTGTCGCCTTGGTAAATGATCTCACCTTTCTTTCGGACTGCGGCGAGGATTTGTTGTTTGTCACTGAAATTCTGCAGCTTGATGATAACTGGTCGATTATAGTTTTTCTTCGGCGGGCCCAAGGCTCTATGTGCCCGGTCAATTTTAATCGAGCCTCGCTTGGTTTCCAGACCCAGCACATCTGGAAGCCAGGACCCAAAGAACCTGACGGCCTGATTCACAGCCATGGATATACAGTATGTTTATATATAGGGCTATACAGCCATCTACTGGTTACACAACAGTATTACAAATGATAAATGCTGCATGACTCCAAGGTAAATATTTAGTACTGTAAAATCCCTTAAATATATAATATTTTAAGTCTGCAACTTGTTACTGTATGTGGGAGTTCAAAGCAGTTTGTGTTGTTACATTATAATACATTTCCTCTCTCATTTTCCAGGGAGTGGAGCAACTTTTCCATAAACAAAATTCTGATGCTGACACAGGATGGAGTGATAGTACCAGAGATCCACTGTCCCTATCAGACAATAATCTTACTTTGTTCAGACACATCATCTTTGAATGATCTTGATCTTCAGACACCTGATTTATTTTATTTTAATAAAAAATAGCAAATATTTTAATTTCCTATAGATTAAAACAAACACAGTTCACAAGTACACAAGAGGTTGCACTTTATTCTTATTAATCTATGCTGATCTTGGATTAGCATACCAACAGCATATGAATGTTGAGGGGATAGTTCACCCAAAAATAAAATTATCTCTTATTTTACTCACCCTCATGCTGTCCCAGATGCATTTTACTTTCTTTCTACAGATAAACACGAATTAAGATTGTAAGGAAAGTAATCCATCTCTGCGAGTCCTAAAGACGCTTTAAACCACACATAGTGAGTGTGACGGTAATCCATGCGACCTCAGTGGATGAATCAATGCCTTCTGAAGTCAAACAATAGGCTAGATAAAAGAAATACTAATAATATGATTGTTTTAACTATTAAAAATCACTTCCGACCAACTGTCTTACTTACATGGGTTACAATCCACTTGTATTATGGACTCACAGAGATGGATTATTTCCTTAAAAATCATTGTCTATGTTTACGTGAAGAAGAAAGTCATATACATCTGGGATGGCATGAAGGAGAGTAAATGATGAGAGAATCCTCATGTTTTGGGTGGATTATCCTTGTACTGCTTTTGTCCAGTCACTGCTTTGCTATTGTACTGCAACAGGAACTGCTCAAAGAGTCATTGCATCATTTAAAATGTATATGAATTTTAAATATGTATTCTGTATTTGTAATTGTGCATTTTGTATAGTAATGTATATCATGAGAATACTTTGCATTACATGTATAGTATGCAGTTAATGTTTTGTGGATTCTGGTCTTTCCGGTCACAACATAATTCCATCCAAGACTTTCACTCTGATACTTGTGTAAATGCTTTAGTGACAATAAAGAATGTACATTTATTTGAATTTATATTTTCAATTACATTCATTTAACTGGTTGTATAAGGCACAATTGAAACGGTTGATGATTGTTAAAATATATTTACAATTTTAAATTTTAGAAGATAGTATTAATTAAATGAAATAACTAAATACAATTATCAATAAAAAAATGGCAACAAGAACATTCTTTGTGTGACATATGTAGTGAAATGCCCTTTGAGGTCTGTATCTGACAGCAGGCCATGACTGTAATTTTCATATTATTTAAATTCCTCTTATTTAATTGATCATTCATTTTGATGGTGTAAATGTATATCATGCTAACAATGAGTAGTGTGATGGCCATGGTTGCCAACCTTGATGACCTGGTTGAAGTTTGACTTTCTTGACGGCTGAATATATCACACACGTTTGCTAGTATTCTCTTTAAATTATAACAGCTGAACCTAATCAGAGCCTAACATGCAAAAGAATCATCATAAATAATCAAATATTCTCCGAAAACATTGGACACTACAATATTTTAAGTATTATACAATACTTTAACGTAGGCCTACAATTACACCTGAATAGACTGAATAGATCTCTTGTGGTCCTAAAAGCTTCTGTCGACTAAGTAGTAGCAGCAGGTAAATACAGATCAAATTAAAAAACAAACATAACTTAATATCACTAAAATGAACTGGAAACCTGCGCTTACAGACGCTCAAATCCACACATCCACACAAATAACACACACCACTGACGTCTTCACTTCCTGGTCAAGAAGCTGTCAATCAAAAACTCAGTAGCCAATGAGAACACACTGCTACTAGCCCCGCCCTCACGAGAGAAATGTGTCAGAACAGCAAACAAAAACTCCAGAAGCGTAAGCGAAAACTTCAGAAGTGCATTTGTAAGTTCAGATCAGTGATTGAAATATGAGAAATAGTTAGCAAAACATGCAGTGTATTAAAAACGAAGTAAAAAAATTTGCCTGCGATTTATTCTTTTTCAGTTTCAAAGATATTTAATTTAGTTTCAATTTATATTTTCATTAGTTTCTTGAAAAGATACGTTCATTATTATTGGCACAAGAATAATTTAATAACATTTGAACTTTTTTCAGTTGCTAATAAACATATTAATGGCAAAGGTGTAATTACACTCTATTTAGCACAAACAGGGCTACCATAATATGTGAGCAACATGTATGTACATGTTTGTATTTTTGAGAGAATAATGTTTTGCATGGTTATTGAAAAAACTAAGAATGAAAGTTTCTGAAATAAGGCCACAAACACATACCAAATATGTGTCCACAAGACTTTTGACTAATGGATGTCGTCGCCTAGAGTTTTTTCTTCAAAATGATCTGAAAATCATCCTGCCTAATCATCCACATAAAACGATACATTGATTTAAATTTAGTAAGACACTTTTTGTTTGGAAAGGCAATATGAATGGGGGTGTGAATGATCATGAATAATGCTATGACTCACACCTGAGAAGACAATGACCCGCATAATGAGCTGCATAATGAGCTGCATAATGAGCCTTTCATTCAGGTGTGTCACTGAGCCACAAGAAAGAATGTGAGGACAAAAGGAGTATATACATACATACATATATTCTACAGAATTGGTTCAAAGTTAGAGTTGGAAACATCTTGAAAAAGGTTTGTCTTTTTTCCACAAATTTTGTATGCATGCAAATTGTATAATATCCAAGGTAAACATTTCTAGTAATTGTGCAACAATAAAATTAATTTAATGAGAAGGCTTGTACCTATTAAGATTTTGTTTACATTTACCTTGTAAATATATATGTTGCTATTTTATTAAAAAGGTTACAATTACAACAATAATTATTCACAATCCTCAGCTGGATCTGTTGCATCCTCGAAGTGAAACTAGACCAGCACTTCTGAGGTATATTTCCCAGGATTATTATTACGATAGTATTATTCCTCACAGCGTAGAAAGACGATGTAAAGTACATGATTCTTATTAAACTTTATTATGTTTTATCGAGCTGATGTGGGCATTGATACGTTTCCATGGATTGCCTCAGATTATTTAAGCTTGAATAGCGCGAGCTGATAATGAGCTGAAATGAGAACGACTGACATCTCTCTTTTTTCATACAGATTACATAAACAGAGAATATTTGTTTTCTTATTGAATTAGATCATTTAAAAGTACACACTTAAATGATTATAAAGATATATAGCTCATGCCTGGGTGAACAGTATTTGCTGAGTTTTGTGTAAGTTTAGAGACAAGCTCCAGAAAAAAGTTCACGGAGACGCAGAAAACACACCCTATTTATTTTCTGTATTTTACAAAAGCACGTTTTGTTTCGATTGTAAGTGGACACATACAAAATTTGACATTTTACAGTTCCCTTTCGAGGACGGTCACTTCGTATTGCGCAGCTAATACGCAGTGGGGAAACTCCTTTCCTCGAGAAATATTGAGGCTAATAATTTAAAACGCAATGCAGCTGCACAGCGAACACAGCAGATCGCCCATTGGCTGTGCTGCGGCAACTGCACATTCTATGGCCAAGCGCCTCTGACGCGTGACCCAATCAAGTGATGTAGCGAATTATCTCAAATGAGGGGAATATATAATTAATCATACTGGTTATGATCAATTATTACCTACACATTTTAAATCACCCAAAAAGGGAATACATAGCCCATGTGTTGGTATCTATATATAGATAATTAACAACAACGAATTACAATCAATTATGAATATACAGATAGGCTATTGATCAAATTTCAGAATAACTTTTTACATAATTAATTTCACATCGAATAATCCATTCGCTTAGTGGGAGAGGGGAGTTAGGGTGATTACGATCTGTTCGAAGCTCACGAAGGAGCTTGGAGGCGTTTCTGTTTAATTTCTACCATGACACTAACATGTCAATGGAGCAATTTGATCCAGACTCATTGGCGCTAGACCAGTGAGTTACATGAAGGAGTCCAATAGGTTAAAAGCTTTCTGAAGCTTAGAATGAAAAGGCCATCATGATTTCGTCCAGACGCTACAGTGACTTGGCGCCAAGTACGTCAGAGCACGCCCAAATGAGCGTGGCATAAGCCTATAAAGAGAGCCCATTCTGGCCATATAGCAGATTTTCTCTCCTTCAGCGACTCTTCACGTCTCTGACTCCTCTGAAGCCTTCGCCGTCGAAACAAGCCAAAACAGCTAGAGCAAGCCTTTGCATGCAGCGGACAGCGCCTTCAACTTACCTCGAAACCACTTCTCTTCTATCGCTGCTCTCCTGACGCCATATGGCGAGAAAATGCTTATATCCTTTACAGCTACTGTTGTGTTCACCGCTGCAACACTCAGTTTCATAAAAGAGCAAAATTAGCAAGATCTGTTCCAAATGCCTCACTCCTGCACCTCATGCGGATCACGTCTACATAAGGAAGATGGGCACACGGAGTGCGCCACGTGCCTGGGACCCGCCCACGCTGAAGCTGCACTCTCTGCCGCGGGTTGCTCTCACTGCAAGAGCCTGCCCATCTCGACACTGCGAACGCGCCTAGCTCTCTTTCGAGATGGCAACACCTCTCCTCCTGTACTTCCCTTTCCGGCACTACTTCAGCCACCAAAGAAGAAGCACCGTAGCCAACGGCAGCCCGAGTACATGGAAAAAAGCGAGCCCACGCCACAAGCGGCGGGTCTCATCTCCTTCGGCGGAATGGACGAAGAACACAACGACAGCCTCTCCATTGCTGCGTCTGAGGAAGAGTGATCGGGCTCGGTTGACACCGCCCTCTCACAGTCTGGTGCTAACGCTGCTGCTACCAGAACTAATTTGGACGCCGATATGCTGCGCATCCTCACTACGGCCGTTTCAGACCTCGGTCTCGAATGGACCTCGCCTGAGGAGCCAACTAGGAGCCGGCTGGATGGATGGTTTTTGCCAGGGTGCCAGCAGGCCCCCCGTCACAAGCCAGCTCCTTTCTTCCCTGAGGTCCACGATGAACTCACGAAGTCATGGTTCAGTACAGAGTACTTCTACTTCCGCTACGCTCTCCTCTGTTGACGGCGCAGCGGAAAAAGGTTATGAGAAGCTGCCACCGCTTGAGGAAGCAGTCACCGCCCATCTATGCCTGCCCACTGCTGTTGGCTGGAGATCTAGAGCGGTACACCTCTCAAAGCCCTGCCGAAACACTTTAGTCCTCGCAGGATGCACCTTCTCTGCTTCCGGTCAGGCTGCATCGGCTCTGCACACCATGGCGGTGTTGCAGGTGTTTCAGGCCAAGCTTCTCCAGACAATAGACGAGTCTGGCCTGAACCCTGAGGCGTTCCGTGACCTGCGCAGCACCACGGACCTACCGCTGCGCACTACAAAGGCTACTGCCCAAGCGATCGGCAGAGGTATGGCGACCCTTGTCGTGCTCGAGCGCCACCTTTGGCTGAACCTCACGGACATCAAAGAGGCAGATAAAACGGCTTTCCTCGACTCACCTATCTCCAGCACCGGCCTCTTTGGCCCGGCTGTGAGGGGTTTTCACTGAGGCACAGAAGTCTTTACAAGCTATGAAACACTTCCTGCCTAAGCGCTCCAGCTCTGCCTCAAGCTGCCACAAGACCACGCCGCCTCCTCAGCCAGCGGCTGATACCTGTCATCTCTCAAGATCAGCAAAGCGCTACCCGCTGCCCCAGCGCCAGGGCCCCCGACCCCGCGTTGTGTTGGACCCTGAGCCGCCGAAGCCTTCCTAGCCACAGGAGGAAAGATAGAGGGTCTGAGTCTCGCTCTAGCCAGACCGCCCTCGAAAAGAGCTAATCTAAATCTCACAGCTCCCTGTTCAGCTCAGGCGGCTGGAGATTTTCATACTGTAGTCAATGGGTCCGTTGCTCTACATGCACCCCTACAAACAAACGCTGTTTTCACAGCGACCCAAATAAACCACAAAATGAGTATGTTTCACCACACAACACCCGGGTAATCAGTCCCCCTTCACTAAAATGTGCACAAAACACAACACAAGGGTATTAGGTCCCCCTATGCTAGTCGGCCCAGCCCTAATGTATATTCAAACCCTAGCCACAAGGGTCCAGGCCTGGCAAGCCATCCCCGGAGTGTCGAACTGGGTTTTAAACATTATAAAGCGTGTCTACTCGCTCCAATTTGCTCCAATTCGCTCGCAGACCCCTGAGGTTTCAGGCAGTCGTCAAGACCTCGGTGAGAAGCAACGTGGCTCACCAGCTTCGCACCGAAGTGCAAAATCTGCTAACAAAAGGGGCAATAGATTTAGTCAAATCCTCGCGCAGGTTCGCCCGGGGGATTGTTTTTTTACTGTGGATCTGAAAGATGCTTACTTTCACATTCAGATAATGCACAATCACAGGCCATTCTTGAGATTTGCCTTCAAGGGGCAGGTTTATCAATACATGGTCCTACCTTTCAGTTGGTCCCTAGCACCTCGTACTTTCACGAAGTGCATGGACGCAGCACTTTCTCCCCTGAGGCAACAGGGAGTGAGCGTTAGAGACCTGCATGGGTTCGGGTGACCCGCAAATTTTGCGCAAACGGGTGAGAAATATCCAACTGTGTCGGATACGGGTGCGGGTCGGGTCGGACACGGAGGAAACACGGGTTTAAAACAATCACGTGCAAACGTAAAAAATATATATATGCATATTTTTAGGAACACACTTACAAAAATATGCCTGTATTTCAAGTTGATAAAATAATTTAAAATCCACATCAGTTTATTTGTGCCCACGCCCTCTCAGGAGTCTGTCTCTATACCTACTTTCACTTTGGAAAAAAAGACGTCATAACCGCGCGCGCGATCTGCTTGCAGTCGGCGAGATGGATGCTGAAGAGTTGGAGAAAAGAGTTGGAGAAAAGAATAGCTAGGACTAGGAGATTGTAAAGTTGTCGACAATACGTTATCAAAAATCAAGTCCATTGTGTGGAAGAAATTTGGAGATATCTGAAGAAAACAATATTGTGAAAGGATTTGCTGCATGCATTTTCGTGTTGGATAGCCGCAAATGTGGATTCATCGCCGAGGAAGCACGCAGTAAGCAGTTCTATCGAACAGTATTTTTCACATTTAACACTGTTAAATATGTGTTGTGTGCTGGCAGGGCGTGTTTGAACCCAAAATTGTCAGATGTAAGCTAGACAAAATTGCGTGGCAGAAAATGGTGTTGTAGCCGCGTCTGTTATTAGGCTACTCGAGTTTTGTGGTAACGTTGGCTATGTTCTTCATGTACCGGCCATTTGACAGATTCGGCTGAAGTTGTCCTTGTGTTAATGGTTGTGTAATAACTTCTGTATGACCGGACAATAAACATTTTTGTAAGTGTGTCTATAATGTGATTGTCTAAACTGATTTTATTTCGGGTGCGGGTCGGGTGTCGGTTCTATTTTAAGCGGGTCGGGTCGGGTGCTGATTTGAATTAGTGCTGCTGTCGGAAAATGGGTCGGATTTGGTTTTAAGCACTGCGGGTACGGGCGGGTGCGGATTTTAAAAATTGGACCCGTGCAGGACTCTTGTGAGCGTGCTGAACTATCTCGACGATTGGCTCATTATGCCTCAGTCGAAGACCGAATTACTGACACACAGATCCATGCTCCTCAACCATTTGGAATGTCTGGGGTCAATTTCTCCAAGAGCAAACTGTTACCCATCCAGAACGTAATCTTTCTGGACACAGTTATCGACTCAATGATGAGAGCGCGGCTCACACCAGAGCGCGCTCTCTCTATCCAACAGCTGATAGCCTCCTTCAGGGTAGGTGCGTGCATGCCCCTCAGGAAGTTTCTGAGGCTTCTCGGTCTCATGGCCGCTGCATCGTCAGTACTCCAGCTAGGTTTACTGCATATGCGCCCCCTTCAGCACTGGCTAAAGCACCGTGTGCCAGCCCATGCGTGGCGGTCAGGACACCTGCATATTACGGTGAACCAGCGCTGCAACAGAGCTCTGGTTCCCTGGAAAGCCCAGAACTGGTACCAGTCGGGCGTACTCATGGGTGTGGCCTCCAAGAGGAGAGTAATTTTTACAGACGCCTCCAACCAGGGTTGGGAGCGCTGTGCGAGGGCAAATCTGTCTCCAGCCTCTGGCTGAGCCCGGAGAAGAGCTTACATATCATCTGCCTGGAAATAAGAGCAGTTTGGTTGGCCCTGAACGCATTTCTGCCAGACCTCAGGGGACACCACATCTTAATCCACATGGACAACATGTCTGTAGGGTCCTATATAAATCGCCAGGGTGGCCTCAGATCAGGCAACCTGTATGTCATGGCCAGAAATCTCCTCTGGTCGCATGCCAACCTGCGCTCTCTGAGAGCTGCTCATGTCCCGGGAGTCCACAATTTGGGCGCGGACATAGGGCTGTGTATTGGCAAGAATCTGGCGATACGATACGTATCACGATACATGGGTCACGATTCAATATATTGCAATATATTTCGATACTGTGCATAAGGCGATATATTGGGATTTTTTTTAAGTAGGACTATAATTTTAGAAAAAGCAATATTTAAAAAAAGACATGATGTGCATAAAAGTCAAAGAAGTTTACTTTAGGTAAACAATTGAGTTGCCTACACAGAAAATCAAACTGCCAGTTTGGGATTGTGGTTCACAGGTTCTTAGTGAGCAAATTTTTATATGCTCAAGTAGGCCATAATAAAAGAAAATACATAGCCCCGTCATAATACAAAACAACAACGTGAACTGGACGAAAATGAATAAAAGTGGATGAATGTGAACAAAATGAATGTGTCAAATATTGAAGTCAAGTTTTATGTGATAAAGATTTTAAAAGAACTGGACGCGCGAATGAGGTGAGCCGCGCTAAAACGCCTCATTCGCGCCGCAGGACCTCCAGACGCGCGTAAACGCGTCTTTGCATTGACTTAACATTGAAACCAGCATAAACTCCTGCAGAGTTTAGATAGGCCTATGTTTAAACTCTCAAGACAGACCTCACATCCCGAACCTCACAGCAATTGGCTGCCGACCGCGTTTTTCGCTTGATATTTGCATAAAGTCGAGAACTGCCCAACTTTTTGACTCTCTCTGTCGCTCTCTACGCTTTCTCCGGACCGCTGTCAATCCCAAAATGTCCAGTGGACACGCACCGTTCGGCGAGCCTGGCGAGGACACTAGTGGTGCGTCTCAGCATAGCCATCTAGTGGTAGGGATTTAAACAACATAAACGTGAACCACTGTCTTATGCCGGGCGTACACCAAAGGATTTTCACAGTCCCAGACTAAAGACCGGCATTTTTTAGGAATCTTACTGGAGTCTCGGCGCGCTCCCGTCGTCTCGATCGTTAAATGTGAGGTGATAATCTGCAGTCGGCGACCCGATTTATGCCCGTCTTTCTCTAGTCTTTCATATCAAACATGTTTGATATTATCGCAAGTCGTAGCGTAGTCATAGTGACGTAAAACAATCAACAGCCAATAAATTCGTTCTCAGAAAACCGGAAACAGGACTTTCTAAAGCCATTTGTCACCCCCCGCAATGCTGAGACTACCCTTGCTGTGAGTATTGTCCATTCTCTGTATTCTACAGTAGATATGTATCTTTTCTTGTATTATGTACCCTCGAATATTCACTGTGAAACACTTGTTCATAATTTCAACACAGCATTTAAAATTATACCCTTTCAAGATATTTAGTTCAAACTATTGTTCTCATCATATAATGATATAGATTCATAACCCCCATATACAGTCATGTGAAAAAGTTAGGTCATCCCATTAAATAGTCAACTCTTTATTAAGAAATGTTCACATAACAATGTCTAATTTGATTTTTTTCATTCCTGGAAAAGAAAGTGATTTATTGTAATTAAACAATATAAATTAACATTTTTACTCATCAAACAAAAAAATATGCATAAAAATGCCTATTTTAATGGAGGAAAAAATTAGGACCCCTAATAACTAGTGATACCCCCCTTTATTGAAATTACTTCAGTGAGGTAAAATGGTGGAATGGCTGATGTCAAAGTCCTTTGATATCTTTTTAAATCCTTTTCCACACTCATAAGCAGTGTGGGGGAAATATATGGGGGGGGGGTCCTAATTTATTCCTCCTCAAATATTGCATTCTTTTAAAATTACATTTCACAGAGAGTCTTAAAAAGGCCTTCCTTATTTTTAAATAGTTTAGTTAAATCACTGGGTCCTTCAGTATTGTTCAAATTGTTATTACATGTCCATATGTTGAAAAATAGACAGGCTTTCATGGTGTCCTATTTTTTTCACATGACTGTATGGTTGCCTTTATATAATTTAATAATAATGATAATTTATTAATTATTTTAATTATTATTTAATGATGATAATAACATAATTTGGACAGTGACTCCCACCCCCTGCAGAACACCATCACTGCACTGAGCAGCTCCTTTAGCGATAGACTCCTTCACCCCAAATGTGTGAAGGAGAGATATCGCAGGTCCTTCCTTCCTGCTGCAGTCAGACTGTTTCACACTAGCACTGCTCCTTGTAGACCACTCACACACCAAGGACTCAGTTTAATATTGTTCATATATTGTTTATTTATTGTATATATTGTTTATATTATTATTATAATTATTTATTGTTTTTTTAACTATCCACTGTGCTGCTGCAACACTGAGAATTTCCCAATTGTGGGAATGTAAGGTCTATCTTATCTTATCTTATCTTATCTTATCTTATCTTATCTTATCTTATCTTATCTTATCTTATCTTATCTACCACCACTGTAGGCCTACCTTCAGAAATATTTTGGATCATGCAACATAATGTGATACATGTTGATATCTAACTGTAGCTGCTTCTCCTCCATTTGTTAAATCACTGCTGAGCATGATAGGAGGAATTTGGTGGGAATAAAAAGCTAAAATAATCTAGTTGTAGTCTTGTAAAAAGTGTCACTACAAGATTCAGTGTTTGTAAAATCTTTAGTCTGAGACTAAAAACTGTGAACCCAAGTCTTTAGATGTGAGCTGATAATCTTATAAAGTCTTTTCTAAATCTTTTCAAAGTCTTTAGGTATACAGAAAGCATTACCATGAATATTTTTGGACGTAAAAAAAAAAAATTTAAAAAGAAAATCGATATTGCGTTTTTGAAAATCGATACAGTATTGCAAAATAAAATATCGCGATACTCAAGTGTATCGATTTTTTCTTACACCCCTACGCGGACATGCTATCAAGAAACAACACTCCCCCAGGTGAGTGGTCTCTCAACCCACAGACGGTTCGTCTGATATGGAGTATATTCGGCAGGGCAGAGGTCGACCTCTTTGCCTTCGGAAAACAACACTCATTGCACAACTCTCAAGGCCTTCTGAAGTGAAGCGATGCGTTCGTGTAAGAAAAATATCCATATTTAAAATTTTTCGACTAAAATAACTAGCTTCCGGCATACAGCCGCATGCATTGATTTACGCCAAAAGAGTAACCCTTGAACTTGA
The DNA here is from genome assembly GCF_951802725.1 of Rutilus rutilus. Classification (NCBI taxonomy): domain Eukaryota; kingdom Metazoa; phylum Chordata; class Actinopteri; order Cypriniformes; family Leuciscidae; genus Rutilus; species Rutilus rutilus. Next base: position 43,466,257 of record NC_140215.1, on the reverse strand, counting down.
CGCACAACGTAATGATGTTAATTGACGCCTCTCGCGGTTCAGACAAACAGGGCTGGGCAACCACGTTCGTCATTATGTTGTGCGCCAAGTTCAAGGGTTACTCTTTTGGCGTTAATCGATGCGTACAGCCTTCTGCTGGAAGCTAGTTATTTTAGTTCAGAAAGTTTTAAATATGGATAGTTTTCTTAAACAAATGCATTGCTTCACTTCAGATGGCCTTTATTAACCCCCGCAGACCTGTCGAGCACTTTAATAATGAATAGATGTGCTTTAATGGACTTCTAAGGTCAAACAGCCATTCACTTCCATTATCAGGCTTGGAAGAGTCAGGACATTTTTTAATATAACTCCGATTGTATTCGTCTGAAAGAAGAATGTCATATACACCTAGGATGGCTTCAGGGTGAGTAAATCATGGGCTAATTTTCATTTTTGGGTGAACTCCCTTTAATCCATTCCCATTCAATCCATTGCAACTGGCTTTGTGTACATTTTAATTCAAGTTCCTGTCATGATAAAAACTATATTACTGCACTCAGCAGGCCTCCCTGAGTCCATAACACCAAGTTTCGTCGCAAAATTCCACTGTCCACGAACCCAGTATTTTACATAATGGGATAAATCTCCATATATCCATATCTAAGCTCTGGAGAGGTCTGGAGAGCCAGGGCTTGTGGTTCTGTCTACGTGTAGGTGCCCTCTATAAGAACGTAGAGTTTCAAGAAGATCTAAAAAAAAAAAAAAAAAAAAAAACGAACATTTTCAACTGAAAAACTCATACCCCTTGCAGATTTTTTGGGTTAAAAAAAACATTTCTCCAATCTTCTTGAAACACTGGATTCTGATATAGGGCACTGAGACATAGACATGAGTGCAGGTTTGGTGGCTCTAGAGCCTCCCAGAGCTGAGATAGGTTTCATCTGAATATCTCGACAGGAAAGCTTAAAAACCACAGTCTCTACGAAGCCACTATCTGAGCCTCATTAAATAAGTTGGAATTGACACATTCCACTAACTTTCAAGTCATTTAGGACCTTCCTGTATGACGATGCAGAAAACAAAAAAACGTCCTAGTTCCAATCTATTTAGTGGCCACCAAATAGTGGGTCAATGAACACTGCATTTATAGATGATATTTCACATTTAATATATTTTTTTATTCATTAAACCACATCTACTGTACTAAGCACACTCAACTGGACACATTCCACTAACTTTCAAGTCATTTGGGATCTTCTTGTACGACTTGGAGCAGAAAACACAAAAACGTCCCAGTTCCAATCTATTTAGTGGCCGCAAAATAATGGGTCTGTGAATACTGCATTCATTGATAATATTTAACATAATTTTTATTGATTAAACCACCTTTAGAGTACTAACTATACACCATTCAACACATTCATCAGACTTTCAAGTAATTTCAGTGCTTAATTTGCATAAAAAAATGCAGTGTCCACACAACCACTATTTGGCAGCCACTGAAAACATTGCAGCTGGGAGCTCCCTTCTGTTTCAGTGAATAAAAATCTTAAATTTGGGGTTAATACCTAGGGGTGTCGAATGCTTGTTCATGGGGCCCTCAGTTACAACATATTAAAAATGGGGGGTTGGATTGGGGAGGTGCAGGTGAGCATCCGTAGGTTGTGTGCACCTGCCCCTTGCCTTAAGACCATGTAGGCGTGCTTTTTGTAATCTTAGTAGGTAAGCAGACAAATAGTGGGTTTGTGGAACGATTGCTGATCATCACATTGCTGATCGATTGCTCCTGCTGCAGCTGTTTGTGTTGGTGTGTGTCTGACAGCTTCGTATATCTTTCTGTTTTGAATCATTATTTACCATCATTCCTTGCTGTTTATACTGCTAAATATAACTTACTCAACATCACACATTAACCTGACATCGCTAGCTTCAATCTAAATCGTTACTGCTAGCACAACATGCTAGTAATTCGCTAGCCTGTTAGCGTGCCATCTGTGCGCACTTTATTTATTTATTTATTTATTTATTTTTCTCTCGCGCCTTTTACGACTCCATCAAACAACTTAGGTGAGTAAGATCTGTCAACAAACATGGTAAGTCATGTCATCTTCTCCTTTTATTGTTACTTGCATTTCATGTAACATGTTAAGCATATCCTTCTCTGTCAGCACAGGATTTACATGTGATAAATGCAGGGAGATAGTAAAGCTGACAGGGAAGATTTCAGAACTAGAGACACGCATCCAAGCTTTAATTGAGGTTAATTGTAAGAGTGCAAGGGTTTTAGATACTGCTTTGGATGTGAATAGCTTAGTGAACTCTTTACATTGTTCGGTTCCGGCTGTAGTAGAGCCCGTGCAGCAGGGCAACTGGGTGACGGTGAGGCGCTGTAGTCAGGGACAAAACACCGCTCTTCCGTTCTGATTACAACTTCAAATAGATTCTCCCCTCTCAGTGAAGCCCCCATTGAGAATCCTGTTGAATGTGCCCTAGTTATTGGCGATTCTATTACACGGGCCGTGAAAATAGGGACACCAGCCACCATAGTCACATGTTTGCTGGGAGCCAGAGCGCCTGACATCAAAGCAAATTTAAAAGTGCTGACTAATGCTAATCGTAAATTCTCTAAGATTATTATTCACGTCGGCACTAATGATGTTCGACTCTGCCAGTCGGAGATCACCAAAATTAACTTTACAGAGATGTGTGAACTCGCAAGTATGATGTCAGGCACTGTAATTTGCTCTGGCCCCCTTCCTCTTCGCAAGAGTGATGAGATAGATAGATGAGCAGACTGTCATCACTCAATGGCTGGTTGTCTAAGTGGTGTCCGCAAAATAATATAGAATTCATAGACAACTGGAAAAGTTTTTGGGGCAAACCTGACCTGTTGAAAAGAGATAGTATTCATCCATCCTGGGATGGAGCTGCTCTTCTCTCTAGTAATATGGCACATTGTCTTAGAGCTCAAACATGACAATCTGGGGCTCAGGTCAGGAAGCAGACAGACTGGTTAAACCGAACTTCTGCTAGCGGCCTCGCGTCACCAAGGTCAGATAAATCCCATCACATAGAGCCTCTTTCACCTAGATATCATCATATAGAGACTGTGTCTGTTCCCCGAATTAGGACATACAAAAAACTTCCAAACCCATCTAAGGTTAAAAATTGAATTGATGTTCAACAAAAATGATGCTCGCCTGAAAGGCAAAGGGGGAGGTGTTGCTGTAATTTAAAGAAATATTTTTAGTTTTGCTAATAAGTATAGTTTCAAATATAATTATTTTGTTTAATATAGCAATATATAGTGTAAATGATAAATCATGTTTGAGATTTGTGCTGGCTACTGTATACAGGCCACCAGGGCACCATACAGACTTTATCAAATAATTTGCTGACTTTCTATCAGAGTTAGTACTGGCTGCAGATAAAGTCATAATTTTTGGTGATTTTAATATACATGTAGATAACGAAAAAGATGCATTGGGATTGGCATTTAAAGACATTCTGAACTCTATTGGAAATAGACAACATGTGTCAGGACCTACTCATTGTCGTAATCATACTCTAGATCTAATATTATCACACGGAATAGATGTTGATGCCGTTGAAATTCTGCAGCAGAGCGATGAAATCTCAGATCATTATCTAGTCTCGTGTAAACTTCATTTAGCCAAGGCTGCAAAGCCGACTCCGTGTTATAAATATGTCAGACCTATCACTTCTGCCACTAAAGATTGCTTTATCAATAATCTTCCTCATCAGTTTCATCATCTCAGCATCCCGGATAGCTTAGAAGAACTCGATATTGCGACAGAAACTTTTAACTCTCTCTTTTCCAGCACTTTATGACACAGTTGCTCCGTTGCGCTTAAAGAAGATTAAAGAAAATAGTCCAACGCCGTGGTACAACGAGCACACTCGGGCCCTTAACCCTCTGGGGACCAAAAACGCGCCTGCGTGTTTTGCTCGTTTTTTTTTTTTAGCAATGAAAAATAAACACTAAATGCTCTGTTAATTTTGATCTTTCATTTTCGTGTAATACATCAATCGATCCTGTTCAGTTTCTATTTTTTTTCTGTATACTCACAATAAAAATAAAGTGTTTTGCTTTTTGACAAATAAAGAAAAATGAACATGATGCGATTTCTGCCTTCTCTCTGTCAGTAAACTCCCATTTGAAACGCGTTCGAAAATGATCTATAACTCCGCGAAAATTCAGTCAAACAGGCAAACAGACCCACGAGCATAAAGCTTGAGATCGCATCTTTTAAATGAAGTAATTTTTATAAAAAACAAATATTCTCAGCTTCTGTAATCTGTATAAAAAGAGAGCGACTCCAGTCGAGCTCATTACGAGATCATTCAAAAGTAATTCGACCACGCCCCGGAGAGCGCGTGCTATTCAAACGCAAATTCTGAGAACGCCCACATCAGCTGTAAACAGCGCGTCGCGAGTGAAGCATAATATAGCCTACCTTATGGAGAAAAGTTTCCTCAGAACAGTGCTGATATGAGGAGCAATATCTCCTGATATGAGGAGCAGATCCTGCTGAGGAGTGAGGTAGGCTGTTATCTTTTCTCAAGTGTTAATGTGGAATAACGTTAGTGTAGGCCTATGTAAACCGCAAAAAGATGAATCGCATTTCTATAATATGACTCGCCTTTTCTGTGAGATGAATGAAGGGTACATATTTGTAAAGACTGTTTAGCCTAAATATGAATCGCGCGTCTGTGTGTGAAAGAATAAACTGCTTTGCTATAGCCTACTGAGATGAGTAAAAATCGACTGAAATATGTTGAAATAAAATATCTAACGTCATATATATATATATATATATATATATATATATATAAAAAATACTATTTTTGTCAAAAATAAAGTCATAGACTAAGATGTTAGATGTTCCAATGTTGGCTATATTCAAACTAATGAATACATATGATAAAATGTAGGCAAATAATCTTTTTTTTTTTTTTGACAAAGAAAGAGTACACTTGAAATATTGTTGAAATTGTAATTGTTGTAATTGTAACATTTTTAATAAAATAGCAAAACATATTTACAAGAGAGATGTAAGCGAAATCTTACATGGTCAATATAAGTCTAAATACATCTTTTGTCCTTGCATTGTGGCTCAGTCAATGTCACACCTGAATGAATGGCTCATTATGCAGAGTGGGTGGGACATTGTAATCTAAGGTGTAAACTACTCCTCCCCCTCGCATATTGGCTTTCCAAGCAAAACCTGTTTTACACCATTTAAATCAATGTAATTTTTTTTTTGTGAACGATAAAGCAAGACTATTTTCACATCATTCTGAAGCTAGAACTCAAAGGGACAACATCCATTAGTCACTTGTGGACACATATTTAATATGTGTTTTGTGGTCTTAATTCAGCAACTTTCATTTTATTTTTTTCCAATAACCACGCATAAACATTATTCTCTTAAAAATACAAACATGCTCGCATATTATGGTAGCCCTGTTTGTGCTATATAGAGTGAATTTACACCTTCGCCATTAACATGTTTATAAATAACTGAAAAAAGCACAAATGTCAGAGCATGTCAGAACATCTCAAGGACCCCAAAAACAGCTTGGTCCCCAGAGGGTTAAGAGAGCAGCCAGAAAAATGGAGCGAAACTGGAAGAAAACAAAACTAGAGATATTTCACATTTCATGGAAGGAGAGCTCGATTGCTTACAGAGAGGCTTTAAAAGCTGCTAGATCTGCTTATTTCTCAAACCTATTAGAAGAAAATAAACAAAACCCTAGGTATTTATTTGAAACAGTGGCTAAACTAACGAAAAAGAAAGCTTCAACCCCAGAAGTTTCCAAGCAACACAGCAGTAATGACTTTATGAACTTCTTCACTTACAAGATTAATAATATCAGGGAGAAAATTATAACTATGCAACCGTCTACTACAGTATCGCATAAGGCAGTGCATTGTAGTCTCCCTGAGGAAAATTTTGATTCATTCAATGCTATAGGAGAAGAAGAATTTACTAAACTCGTTAAATCATCTAAATCGACAACATGTATGTTAGACCCTATGTTACACCCCTAGGGGTGTAACGATACATCGATATGGATCGATGCATCGATATAACGTCTAACGATACGATGCATCGATTCCACACTTAAAATATCGATATACACCTTTATTTTGACACTCTCCACATTCTCACGTAACATCCTTCCACCAAAGCACATTTTCGTTTACTCACCAACCAAAAATAATAATAACAATAACCTATAGCAGGCGGCCTATAGATCGTTAAAAAAGGAACAGTTTTTTTTTCTTTCAGTAACACTACACTAGAGAAAAATATATAGATTATCATATGTCACTTCAAATGTTTCCATTCATTATGATGTTATGAAATGAGATTGGAATAAAAACATGAAGCCTAATGTTTGGTCCAGCGAAGCGATCGAGCAAACTATGAAACATTATGGTTACGGTATTATACATATCTACGTTTGAGCAGATATTGAGCTGTTTATCCTGAGGTTTACCGCAGTCCGCCGGATCCAGGCCGTATCCAGATCTGATGAAGGATCTGCGACTGGACGCGACGACAGCGCAGTCCTGAAGTGTCAACTAGTCTCTTCCCTGTGAAGGCCTCCCTCCCCTTCCCTCAAAGGGTCATTCAGCCACTTTAACCCACTAAATGTGCTTCCTCAAGAACCAATGAGGTTCATTCTCATGTTATGCAGCACGCTTGAGCTTTGGCAAAAAACAATGAGGTTCAGTCTTGTATGTTACGCAGCCCGTTTGAGCTTATTGGCTCTTGCTGAAGAACCAATGAGGTTCATTCTTGTGTGTTGCGCAGCACACAAGAATGAACCTCATTGGTTCTTCAGAAGCTCAAACGTGCTGCATAACATGAGAATGAACCTCATTGGTTCTTCAGAAGCTCAAACGTGCTGCATAACATGAGAATGAACCTCATGGGTTCGTCAAAGTGGTACTTGCATGGACTGTCAATGGAGGGACAAAAATCTCTGATTTAATTTAAAACATCTTAATTTGTGTTTAGAAGAGAAATTAAAGTCTTACAGGTTTGAAAAGACATGAGGGTGAGTAAATGATGAATTTTCATTTTTGGTTGAACTAAACCTTTAAAGTAACAGCAGCAAATAAATACCTGCTTCTGTCTGTGTCAATGTTAATCAAACAACAAAACACAGCTTTAACAAAAATCTACATTTTACTAAATACTAAGTTTCAGTAAACCTTTATTTCTCCTATCTTTGGTCTATTGTATTGATCTATGGTTGTAATTGGTTTACTTTTTTATTATTGACTGTTCACTTGCTTTAATAATGTTCTAACATTAAAGTTTTTGCTATCAAATAACCTAAAGTGCTCTTTACATAATAAACAGAAAGCAAAGTTTTCTCCCCCTTTTTTCTGATCTGAAAAATTCTCTGATCTGAGACTCAAAAAACATAAAATGATTGCAGAACTAGACCGGACTGGATCTAGAGTGTGTGACACTCACCGCTGTCCCACTTGGCCAGATCGTCGGTGCTGGGCACGTGTGTGCTGACCATGTGCATCTCGTCGTTGTAGATGAAGGAGAGCTGGTCGTGCGCCTGTGAGTCGAAGAGCTTGTCGAACAGAAGACTCGGCCCTTTCCGGTTCCCGAACGCCTTCTCCACCTCCTTCAGCAGCTGCTCCACGTCCCCGCTCAGATTCAACAGCATGTGACCCGCCTGGCTCTGGCGGTCCGAAGCCAGCAGCTCCAAAGGCTCACGGGACGCATGCTCACTTTTCAAGCTCTTGACTTTGGGTCTCGGGGCCTGAGGAGAGCATGAACATTACACTGTACAGTGGCTGATCACATGAGCTTGTCGTGGAAATTTTAAACTGTATATTAAACTAACCATGTTTCTAACATCTAACCTTATTTAACATCTAACAATGGAATAGGATGTACTGTATGAAACCAATGGAAAACTTGTGTCTTTGACTGTGTGCGTATGTATGTAAAAATAACTTAGTTTTGGGAAATGAAACTAGACAGTCTGTTAGAATCTTGTGATTACAGATGAAGTCACCGCAAGATCAGAGTTTGCTTTACCTAGTAACAGAGGGGTTTGCATATGAAGAACCAATCAAATAGTGGGGATATTATGTAATGCAGCCTGACATTTATGCCATACCTCTATACTATAAAAACTGTTGTATATGTGTTTTACGGTGGGATGTCTCAATGAAATTTGTCTGAGATCCTCCGGCCTTGATTCTTCTTGGGAGAGTTTCTCTGAGAACTGCTCGAAGACTCTCCCGGCCGTTATTAAAGCATTTAGAGGACATTTGCTGAAAGTCTGTCTGTTCATTTCTGCTGCGCAGCAGGTCAGTTTAGGGAATCAAGTAAGTTAGAGTAAGAAACTCGGCCAGATGTCGACTGAAGACGCAAGAGCTGGAGTATAAAGGTTATTAAGTGTCGATTGTAGACGCTCTGTGTCGACAGTAGACGCAACAGTTTTATTTTAGATAGTCAGGATAGAGGAAATTCCTTTACAAGCTGCATGAAGCAGAGGAAACACATCATACCTGATAGGCCACTAGATAACAGAGCGCGGCTAAATCCTGCACGGCCCTCCACGTCTGCTGCTCATCCTGCGCCGTCTTCAGCAGCTGCGTCCCGGCGTACAGGTACAGCTGAGCCCTCGTCTCCGTGAACACCTCCGACAGCTCGTCCAGAGTGTTCGTGGCCGTGTTCTTCAGAGACTGCATCGCACAGTCCAAGCTGCAGCAGAAACATGGCATGAACATTTCATGAACGTGTGAGTCTGCTGACTGAAGCAGTGATGTTATCTAGCAGGCTAACATTGAAGAAAAGACATCTAGGAGTCTGGGTGAAAACTGCTACCTTCATTTCCCAGCCAAAGTGGCTTTATGAACTTATTTCTGTCAATTAAAAACCGAGCAAAAAACCCCAAAAAAACTAAAACAGAAAGACTAGAAGTGGTAGCGCAGACAAGCGTTACTGATACTGCTACAATATAGTGATGCTCGTTAGGGTTAGGCCTGAGCCGTAGTTCACTGACAAGCTGAGCCATATCGCATTAATTATCGCAGGCGATACGTCCGTGATCATCTAAGATCACCGTGAATCATCTTACCCAAACATTGGAGTGTCCGTGCTCAACTAAAGCAGAGGCGGCATCTATGCCGGTGAACCGAACAATGGTGTAATGATTCAGTTCGACTCCCCAGACAAGACGATGCTCACCCGACTGGCCAATAGGAACGTGGCCCCGCCCATGACAGTTTTCACAGAGAAAGCAAAATCCTGACACGAGAGCAAGAAATTGCATCGAGAGCAAAGAAAAGCGTTTTGAGAGAAACACTTTTTTTTTAGAGAAAATGTTTTCACACTGATAGCAAAAAATATATATATTTAAGAGTTTTTTTTCAAAGTATTTTGAGAGAGATTTTTTTTCTCAGAAATAATTTTTAAAAATTCGAATTTATATCTTTTTATGTTCTATGAGAAAATACTTTCTCTCAAAACTTTTTTTAGTCTCAAATATTATTTTTTGCTATTGGTATGAAAACTTTTTCTCAAATATTTTTTTCTCTCATGAAATGCTTTTTTGCTATCAGTGTGAAAACTTTTTCTCTCAAACTTTTTTTTCTCTCTCAGATCATTTATTTTTCTCGCATGTAATAAAGACACAATTCTAGCTCCATATAAATCCAGGGCTGCATAATCGATGGAGATTACAGATTCAGTCTACCTGTCCATGTGTGGAAAATGTTTGTTTATCTATTTCTTAGCCAAAGAGAATCACTCAACCTGAAGCGATGACATAGCTTAGACCTTGAAGGGTATAACTGCTGTCTGTCTGTCTGTGTGTCTGTGTCTGTGTGTGTGTGTGTGTGTGTGTGTGTGTGTGTGTGTGTGTGTGTGTGTGTGTGTGTGTGTGTGTGTGTGTATAACTGCTGTGATCTTTGTAACTGTAAGAGGAGCCTACAAACACCTTGAGAGTCTTGAAGCTGACTTCTGCTGATGAAACTGCAAACTATCTATCTATCTATGCAAACTCTTAAAAATCTTCAATTTATTATAATTCTGAATCTTGTCTTAAATTGGCTGCACTTCTAACTCCTGGTCTTCATTAATCATATCTGGTCCTTTAAAGGAGAACTCCGGTCAATTTTAACATTGAGCTCATTTTTTTGTACATTTGGAGTGCTGTCAGTACAGAGAACAACGACAAAAATCGGTGTTGCCTACACCGTGTTATCCTCTTTTTAAAATTTGCACCCTCTTGACTTCAATGGGGCAAGTTTTAAACCTGCTTTTAGGCTCTTAACATCCTTGATGTGTCATTACAAGTGCACAGGTCATGTGAGTGATTCCTTCGGAGTGAACGCGGGTGAATCTGACTGCAGTAGATGTGAAAGAAATATATAAAAAATGATGTTTATTCAGCCAGCGCGCATACCTGTATTTACATCCTGTTTTCGGTCGAAGTCCATAGTAATCGGTTGTCGAGTTCATGCGCGTGATCACCAATGCCACAAATGTACAAAATGTACCACCAAATGTACAAAAAATTTAGCTCAATGTTAAAATTGACCGGAGTTCTCCTTTAACTGTATTATCTCCTTACAGTGGCATTATTGTTCTCTAGTTGTTTTATTGGCGTCTTTCCGTGGTTGAAACACTGATTGATTGATTACATGAGGCATGATTGATTTCAGTAAGTTGTTCCTTCTGATGTTCACTGATGTTTGTTTGCTGCTGTAAATAGTAGTATAGAGGAAGAGATGATCGGTCCCACAGTGATCTGTCTCCACACATTAAATGGATAATACGATTTGTGCAAATACGTTGAGCTGGTGAAATCTTGGCGCATGTGTGCTGTGTTGTGGTAGTGTCCAGACAGGCTGGTGTTGCCGTACCTCCAGAGAGCATCAGCGCTCTCCTCGCAGCTCTTCTCCTTCAGCGTCAGTCGGACGCGGCTGCAGAGCGCTAACAGCAACTCTTTGTGAAACTTGCGCGACGCCTGCTCGTTCGGCGCCACGCTCGGCCGGCAGAGATGCTCCTGAAACACAGAAGACTGATCACTCTCTCGATATCACCAACTTCCCCATATCTGCTCAAACCTTTCATGGTCACATCAAAACAGACAGAACGCAAAACATCCTTCTCTGTCCCAGAAGAGCAAGTACTGACACTAGAGCTGCATGATTACATCGTCAAAAGATTTGTTTTTTATTTAATATTTTATAATTTCAGGGGATTGTATGGTACTAAATTAAATTTATTTAAATTAAAAAATTTTCTAAAGTTATAATAATTTATTCACTTCTTTTTTTAGCACAGACCTAAAAATATAATTTCCAACTTAAACTGTTGTAAATGTCACATTAGAGCACAGACTTAAGTTTGATCTCTTTTCAAAGACAAAAAAAAGTTACAGAATTTAAAATGTATTGTAATGAAAATGGCACAAAAATCCTGTTCCCTTTCAAGGGAACTCACATTGCGTCAAGATTGACGCTATGGGAACGCTTCGCGTGATGACGTTTTGAAGCACATGTAAAATCAGTCCAATGGTGTGACGGAACGTCAGATGCGGGTGACGTCACGAACCAGAAAGCTATGAAGCCTGCTTGAAAAAAGAGAGCATCAGCTTCTGTGTCTTTTGTAGCACTCTTTGTGAAATCTGTCCAGTCTTATTTGGTGTTGTCTGTCTTTATATCATATTAAGTTATGGCGAGAAAGCAGCAGTTTAGATCATGTGTGCACCCCTGCCCACGTTATATAACGGGTAGGGACACACACGTTCTTTGTGTAGCTTGTTTGGGTGAGGAGCATGCCCAGTCAGCATTCGAGGGTGCTAGCTTTGAGCATTGCGATCTGCTTCCCATGCGGATGCTCCGATCCCACCTGGCGTTCTATCGCGAGGACGCTCAGGCTTGCATTCCCCAGGGCTCTGGTCCCGCTGCTGCCGAGGCACAGCGGCGATCGCTGTCTTGGGGTTCGCAAATGGATCTATCAGAGGGGTTTGAGACGGGCCCAGCCTTATCTCTACTTTCACCTGATAGATCCAGTGCCTTCTCTCAGGGTTTGGAAGCACACGTTGCAGTTCCTTCCGCCCCAATGGAGGCACCAACATTGCAATTATCCAGGTCTGAGGAGCTGGATGTTGTCAGTGTTGATGTTGAGGCTGAGGATTCACCACCTCTGTCTCATGCATTCGAAGAGCTGATAGAGGTTGTGACCAGAGCTGTAGAAAGATTGAGTATTGACTGGCCAGCTGATAAACAGGACGTTCGCTCAAATAGCAAATTCGACGAACGTTTCCTGCCATCCAGATCACAACCTCAACGCCGGAGCCTACAGTTTTACCCTGATCTCCACACTGAGGTGTCGAGATCGTGGGAGAAACCGGTCTCCTATTGAGTATTTAGTTCACAGACATCAAACTATTTCTCTATATCGAACTACAGAGAGCACGGTTATGGGGAGATGCCAGAGGTGGAAGAGATGATTGCGAGCTATCTCTCTCCAGCGGCGGGATCTTCCCTAAAGGCTCCGGCACTGCCCACCAAGCCAGTCAGGGGTGCATTTCCCAAAAGCATCGTTGGCCAACTATGGTCGCAAGTTCATCGCAATGTCCATTGAACTCTATTGGTAACGACGGAACTTGCAACCATAGTTGGCCAACGATGCTTTCGGGAAACGCACCCCTGAACTACATATTCGCTGGTGGGCAAACCTTATTCAGGCCTGCAGGCCTACCAGGCTGAATTATTAGGAGATCTAGATGAGGGCGGGGGAAATCGGACCTGAGGTAGTTTGCGAACTAAGTAGAGCCACAGATTTATCCCTCATGGCCACCAAGGAGACGGCAAAATCTATCGGCCGGTCTATGGCAGCCCTGGTGGCCACTGAGAGGCATTTGTGGCTCAACCCCAGCAATATAAAAGAAAAAGACAAATATTTTCTTATGGATGCACCTCTGTCAACTTCTGGCCTCTTCAGTGCCACCTTTAATTCAGTTGTCGAGAGGTTTCAGGAGGCATCGAAACAGACAGCCGCCTTTCAGAAACTCCTCCCCCGTCGCTCTCATTCTGGGGCTGCTGAGCGGGAGCAGCCCAAATCTTCTAAAGCTAGCTCTTCCCACCGTGCCACCCAAAAGCAGAGCATTGCCTCCCGTGCTCCCCCACCATAGTCCTGGGGACACGGAGAGCGCTCTCAGCCACAGCCTTCGAAGGGTAAAGCAGATTTGAGGACCGTTATTATTGCTAAGAAGGCTGCGGGGAAAAGGTCCTGATGCCCGAGGGCTCAGGCCAGTAAGGGCAGATCAGATCCGAGGACTGGTTTGTCACGATAGAGCTCAAGGACGCATACTTCCATATTTCCATCCTTCCATGTCACAGGAAGTTCCTGAGATTCGCTTTTGGGGGCAAAGCTTACCAATATCAAGTTCTTTCATTCGGCCTAGCATTATCACCCCGCGCTTTCACCAAATGCGTGGATGCAGCTCTGGTGCCCCTGCCCCTTCAGAGTATTCGCATTATGAACTACATCAACGTTTGGTTGATTCTAGTTCAGTCGCATCAGTTGGTGGTTCGGCATCAAGATGTTGTTCTCGCCCACATGAAAGAGTTGGGGTTACGGCTAAACGCCTAAAAGAGTGTGCTTTCTCCACTTCAGAGGACCACTTTTCTAGGCGTGGTTTGGGACTCAATGTCAATGCAGGCACGCCTGTCACCGGAACGTATAGAAACCATCCTTTCAGCTGTGCAAAGTATAAAGCTAGGCCAGTCACTCACTGTCAAACAGTTTCAGAGACTGTTGGGTCTGATGGCAGGAGTTTCCAACGTGATACCTTTTGGACTGCTGTACATGAGGCCCCTGCAGTGGTGGCTCAGGACCAGGGGGTTTTCCACGAGGGGCAACCCCTTTCATACCATCAAGGTCACGCGGCGATGCTTACGTGCCCTGGTTATGTGGAAGAAACCGTGGTTCCTGTCCCAAGGTCCCGTGTTGGGAGCTTCTTGTCGTTGCAAGTTGCTAACAGCGGAAGCCTTTCTCACGGGCTGGGGAGCAATCCTAGAGCAATCTGTGGAAGGACCATTATCTTTCATGGCACATCAACCGTCTGGAGATGTTGGCTGTATTTCTTGCTCTAAAGAATTTCCTCACACATCTCAGGGGACACTATGTTCTTGTCTACACATCGGTAGTCGTCTATTTAACCCTCTGGGGACCAAGGTGTTTTTGGGGCCCTTGAGATGTTCTGACATGCCCTGACATTTGTGCTTTTTTCAGTTATTTATAAACATGTTAATGGTAAAGGTGTAAATTCACTCCATATAGCACAAACAGGGCTACCATAATATGTGAGCAACATGAATGTAGATGTTTGTATTTTTAAGAGAATAATGTTTATGCATGGTTATTGAAAAAAATTTAAATGAAAGTTGCTGAAATAAGACCACAAAACACATACTAAATATGTGTCCACAAGACTTTCGACTAATGGATGTTGTCGCTTCGAGTTCTGGCTTCAAAATTATGTGAAAATAGTCTTGCTTTATCGTTCACGTAAAACAATACATTGATTTAAATTGTGTAAAACAGGTTTTGCTTGGAAAGCCAATATGCGAGGGGGGCGTGAATGAGGAGTGGTTTACACCTGAGAATACAATGTCCCACCCACTCTGCATAATGAGCCATTCATTCAGGTGTGACATTGACTGAGCCACAATGCAAGGACAAACGATATATTTAGAAGAAGACTTATATTGACCATGTAAGATTTTGCTTACATCTATCTTGTAAATATGTTTTGCTATTTTATTAAAAAGGTTACAATTACAACAATAATTAAAATTTCAACAATATTTCAAGTGTACACTTTCTTTGTAAAAAAAAAAGATTATAGGCCTACATTTTATCATATGTATTCATTAGTTTGAATATAGCCAACATTGGAACATCTAACATCTTAGTCTATGACTTTATTTTTGACAAAAATAGTATTTTATATTTAGATAGATAGATAGATAGATAGATAGATAGATAGATAGATAGATAGATAGATAGATAGATAGATAGATAGAAAGAACATATGAGCAGAAATTGCAAAACAAAAGCTTATTTGATGTGGCAGTATATTCTACAGTAAAAACTGTACCCAAATCTAGTCAACAAAATGTTGTCTTTCTTATTTCGCCTGACTGTAACGTTGTTTTTTTTAAATATTAGGGCATATAAATGTTAATTTGCAGTTTAATACGTTGCTTATACAAAGACATTTTATTTCAACATATTTCAGTCGATTTTTACTCATCTCAGTAGGCTATAGCAAAGCAGTTTATTCTTTCACACACAGACACGCGATTCATATTTAGGCTAAACAGTCTTTACAAATATGTACCCTTCATTCATCTCACAGAAACGCAATTCATATTATAGAAATGCGATTCATCTTTTTGCGGTTTACATAGGCCTACACTAACGTTATTCCATAACGTTATTCCATAACGTTATTCCATAACGTTATTCCACATTAACACTTGAGAAAAGATAACAGCCTACCTCACTCCTCAGCGGGATCTATTGCTCCTCATATCGGCACTGTTCTGAGGAAACTTTTCTCCAGGATTATTAGGTAGGCTATATTATGTCTCAGCCTCACTTGCGGCGCGCTGTGTTTACAGCGTTTCACAGGTCTGAATGGAAGCTCCACCCCGAGGTGGTGGAGCAGATATGAAGTGAGATCCATTCCCTGGGCCTCAGTCCCTGTCTCGACAATTTTTGAGTCTCGAGAGACGTCTCACTGTCCACTTTGGTTCTCCCTCACACATCCACCTCTGGGACTGGATGCTATGGTACAGACGTGGCCGAGTTCTGGAGAGAGTTCGCAGGGACCAGGTTCGCACTTTCGACAGATTTTACTCTCTGGGCTTGGACTCTACACCAGGGTCTCAGGTGCTGTCGTCCTAGTGCTGCTAGCTGGATTTCATACTGGACAGACACTCGTAGCTATGGTGCCATTGGTATAGACTTCCCATAGCTTCAATCTCACACAATGCAAGTTCCCTTGAAAGGGAACACCTAGGTTACAACTGTAACCTCGGTTCCCTGAAGAGGGAACGAGTGTTGCGTCACCTTGCCATATCTCCTTCATGCCTGTCAGCGACAACTTCAGACTGTACGAAGCTGACGCTCTGTTTTCGAGCAGGCTTTATAGCTTCCTGGTTTGTGACGACACCCGCATCTGACGTTCCGTCACACCATTGGACTGATTTTACATGTGCTTTAAGACGTCATCACGCGAAGTGTTCCCATAGCGTCAATCTCGAGGCAACGCTCGTTCCCTCTTCAGGAAACCGAGTATGGCTGAACGATTAATATCAATTTACATGTAATCGCACTTAAATCCAGATGGCTTATCGCGATTTTAAAACCGCAAAGGCTGCGATTATTTTTTTAAGTGCAGCTTGTCATTCATGTACGGCTCTGTAAACGCTGCTCCATCTGAAAGCACTGTGAGTTTGAGTCATTTATAACGTGCATTTGAATAAACAACATGCGTCAAACATCCTTCCAAAACATGAGAAGCATTTATGAACCTCTTGTCCAACAACAGACAACATTTAATAACATGCATTTACTCCAAACTCACTTAATAACGACAGTTCAGTGTCCTTCTGTGAGATGATTACACAGAATAAGGCAGTCATGTATTTTTAAGTCATGTTTAATCAAACCGTTTCAATTTTCTGTTTATTCAGCTACAGCGATAGGGATTTCCTGGAATGATGCTCACTACTGTACTTCTGCGGCGGGGCATATTTATCGTGTTTGCATGAAAGCGCCCTCTGGCGTTCAAATGGGGCAGTATTTACTACCAGTCAGCCGCACTCCACTGACAAGCTGCGCATAAAATAATCGCAGCCTTTGCCAAATCGCTTGCGGTTTTATTGCGATTAATCGTGCAGCCCTAGAACCGAGGTTACAGTCGTAACCTAGGCGTTTTCAATTTTTAGACGTTTAGCTCTAAAACTGCAAAAAAAGAACAAAAATAAGATGAGATAAGCCTTTATTGTCTCCAATTGAAGAAATTCGTCTTGGGCCACATTCTTTCAAAAATCTAAATAAGTTGTGTTACAAATTGAGCTTGACATCTAAAAAAATTAGCTTTCAGCAAGATTTTGTTTTGCAGCAGTGCCAAATGTTTTCACTAGATAAAATTAGTCTCCCATTAATTTCCAATACACTCATTTTTGACCGCGAGGAACACAAGTGTGATGATTTTTTCAGGACCATTTAGCCTTTTCGTATCATATCCATGATTTATTTTTTGTGTTCACATAGCAAGTGCCAAAACCTTTACCAAGTTTCAAACCATTCCACAAAAGTAAAAATTCTAAATAAACTAAGCGTAATATTTTTCTGTCATAAATGACTGTAGAGCACAAGATGAAGTACAGTTTTGTGGATTTAATGAATGAAGGGGAATAAATTAGCAAATTGTCAAGTTTTGGGTAAACTCTCCCAAAAAGCAACCTAGTTAAGAGTCAGCTCGTCTAACATAAGAGGAGATGAGATGATCACTGACCTGAAGGGTGCTGACCAGAAGCTCGTACCACTCCAGACGGTCCCTCAGAAGGCCCGTCTTCTCCACCTCCAGACAGTGCTTCACCGCCTCCTCGTGCCGGCCGTCTGCGCTGTACAGACGCACCAGCCGCTCATTGATGTAGGAGTCGTCGGGCCGCAGCTTGAGCTCAGACTGAAGCAGCTCGTACAGCTGGATGGAGCCGTTCTGTCCTCGTGTGCTCAGAAGCTTCTCCTGCATCAGAGAGAGAGAGGGTGAACTCGAGGACAGCTGGTGTGTTCAGAGCAGGTGATGTGATGTGAATGTGATGTGATGGGATGGGAATGAGATGTGATGGGATGGGAATGAGATGTAATGGGATGGGAATGAGATGTAATGGGATGGGATGTGTGAACTGACCCTCAGGTTGAAGACGTTGGGATGTCCCGGCAGCAGCTTGGCAGCTTTCTCCACCCAGAACTCGGCCCGGTTGTCAGGCTCTGGTTTCCCACACAGCAGCTCCGCCAGCTTCAGAACCAGGTCTGGCTGAGCCGGATTCAGATCCACTGAACGCTGGAGTTCAGAAACAAACATCAGTATTACATGCTTAAACTTTAAAAGTGCATTAGAAGTTCAACAATACAACAACCTTGGAAAGAAAGGGCAGAATAATCTTGATGTGCTTCTCCTGGACTAACTGTGTTATAACTGAATGTGAGAAACTGATTCCCACGAGATAAACCAACACGGGTTATGATCAACAAACTTCCATTTCTGTACAACAGGTCACATCGCTTCCGGATCAGGTGTTTAGTAAGCGCTTCAATATAGAGCAGTTTCACTCAAGATAGAGTTACTAAAGATGAGCATAACCGATGTTTATCACATACGCAGAATGATATCTAAAAGGTTTTTTATTTTTCTTACTATTATTTGGTTATTAAAAGGTAATAACAGCTTGAGCTGATGAACCAGAGCAGGCTTGGACTGGCAGCTCACGTACAGATGGAGTTCACTGCATTCACTCGCTGCTCCGAGATGCTAAAAACACACTGTATCATGAGATGATGGCGTGTAAATGAACACAGAGCCGTGCTTCACTCACAGACTGCAGTGTGTGTGAGAGAGGAAACGCAGGAGTTACCGGTGTATCGACACTGCGGAAAACCAGCATTGAAAACCTCTCAGATATATTTGTATGTATATTTTTCCAGCACTATTATCGTTAAACTCCACAGCTGAAGTGTGTATTCAAAGACCACTGCCGTAGGGAAACATGTCAGAGTAAGTGAAGGGAATTCAAACCTTGTAACATCCCACAGCTTTGTCCGTTTCCCCGTCCCGTTCCAACAGCTGCCCGAGGAACTTGTGCGCTTTAGGATCCTTCGGCTGAACAGTCAAATACTCCGAAACATGCCTATGACCCAATGGTGTGAGAGAAACACATCACTTCACAGAGAAACCAGGCATTAGACAGAAGACAGAGCAAAGGAGTTAGCCTACCTTTTAGCAAGCTCATATTCTTTAGCCTCAAAGTATAGTTTGGCAAACAGAAACCCTTTCGCTGACTTCTGCAAGACACAAGACAGGTTAGTGTCACAATTAAACAATATCTGTGTAATAATGTATATATGAACTGTATACCATATAATATTCAGCTTAAATCTTTAACACTGTAAACCCTAAAGCTGAAAGTTATTAACTGTACAGAGCAGAGGAAACTATTATACTTCAATTAAATTGAAATGAATGAATCTCAATGAGTATTTAGTACAGAGTTCATGAATCTGGCACATCTGATGAACAGAGTTTCTGGAAAAGCTGCTGAACTCAAGGTTCAGTGCACAATGAGAAATACTGAGCGAGATCACTCATACTATTTGATTGCATTCAACACAGTCTAGGTGGGGCTCAGTTCCCATCATGCACTGCGACTCAACTGGATAATTCAGGGTTCGTACACATTTATACCAATACATTTCCATGACTTTTGCATGACGTTTGAGGCAAATATTCATGACCTAATGTTCCATGAAACATCTCTGTATGTAAAATAATATCGATAAAATAAATAGATAAAATCCATGTTCAAACAGCATATCTTAATTAATTAATGATAAGCTATGTGGTTTAATAGAAAAACGCTGACACACCAGTAAGAACTTCACTTTGTAGCAATCGATAAACATACATCAATGGGAGACAACAATGTTAAATAAGGAAATAAAAGTGTCCAGTAACACTGACAGTAACTTTACAAGGTGGCATTGGAATTGGCAATAACAAAATAGAGTAACTAATAACGTTAGTGCGATATGTACAAACACTACCACTACGCAACTACCACTTTGACAAAAAGTTCATAAAGAGATCGTAAAACTAATCCAAATAAATTGAGTGGTTTAGTCAAAATTTTCTGAAGAGACTTGATCACTTTATATGATGAACATATTTAATTTAAACTTTTACTCACATATAAACACTGATCAGCAAACATAAACAGAAGCTCAATGATTCTGCTTGACGCTCTGCGTAACACGAGGATGAACCTCATTGGTTCTTGCTGAAGCTCAAACGTGATGCATAACACGAGAATGAACCTCATTGGTTCATGCTGAAGCTCAAACGTGATGCATAACACGAGAATGAACCTCATTGGTTCTTGCTTAAGCTCAAACGTGATGCGTAACACGGGAATGAACCTCATTGGTTCTTGCTGAAGCTCAAACGTGATGCATAACACGAGAATGAACCTCATTGGTTCTTGCTGAAGCTCAAACGTGATGCATAACACGAGAATGAACCTCATTGGTTCTTGCTGAAGCTCAAACGTGATGCATAACACGAGAATGAACCTCATTGGTTCTTGCTGAAGCTCAAACGTGCTGCGTAACACGAGAATGAACCTCACTGGTTCTTGCTGAAGCTCAAACGTGATGCGTAACACGAGAATGAACCTCACTGGTTCTTGCTGAAGCTCAAACGTGATGCGTAACACGGGAATGAACCTCATTGGTTCTCGCTGAAGCTCAAACGTGCTGCGTAACACGAGAATGAACCTCATTGGCTCTTGCTGAAGCTCAAACGTGCTGCGTAACACGAGAATGATCCTCATTGGCTCTTGCCGAAGCTCAAACGTGCTGCGTAACACGAGAATGATCCTCATTGGTTCTCGCTGAAGCTCAAACGTGCTGCGTAACACGAGAATGAACCTCATTGGCTCTTGCCGAAGCTCAAATGTGCTGCGTAACACGAGAATGATCCTCATTGGCTCTTGCTGAAGCTCAAACGTGCTGCGTAACACGAGAATGATCCTCATTGGTTCTCGCTCAAGCTCAAACGTGCTGCGTAACACGAGAATGAACCTCATTGGTTCTCGCTGAAGCTCAAACGTGCTGCGTAACACGAGAATGAACCTCATTGGCTCTCGCTGAAGCTCAAACGTGCTGCGTAACACGAGAATGAACCTCATTGGTTCTCGCTGAAGCTCAAACGTGCTGCGTAACACGAGAATGAACCTCATTGGCTCTCGCTGAAGCTCAAACGTGCTGCGTAACACGGGAATGATCCTCATTGGTTCTTGCTGAAGCTCAAACGTGCTGCGTAATACGAGAATGATCCTCATTGGTTCTCGCTGAAGCTCAAACGTGCTGCGTAACACGGGAATGATCCTCATTGGTTCTCGCTGAAGCTCAAACGTGCTGCGTAACACGGGAATGATCCTCATTGGTTCTCGCTGAAGCTCAAACGTGCTGCGTAACACGGGAATGATCCTCATTGGTTCTCGCTGAAGCTCAAACGTGCTGCGTAACACGGGAATGATCCTCATTGGTTCTCGCTGAAGCTCAAACGTGCTGCGTAACACGAGAATGATCCTCATTGGTTCTCGCTGAAGCTCAAACGTGCTGCGTAACACGAGAATGAACCTCATTGGTTCTTGCTGAAGCTCAAACGTGCTGCGTAACACGAGAATGAACCTCATTGGTTCTTGCTTAAGCTCAAACGTGCCGCGTAACACGAGAATGATCCTCATTGGTTCTCGCTGAAGCTCAAACGTGCCGCGTAACACGGGAATGATCCTCATTGGTTCTCGCTGAAGCTCAAACGTGCTGCGTAACACGGGAATGATCCTCATTGGTTCTCGCTGAAGCTCAAACGTGCTGCGTAACACGAGAATGAACCTCATTGGTTCTTGCTGAAGCTCAAACGTGCCGCGTAACACGAGAATGATCCTCATTGGTTCTCGCTGAAGCTCAAACGTGCTGCGTAACACAGGAATGAACCTCATTGGTTCTCGCTGAAGCTCAAACGTGCCGCGTAACACGGGAATGAACCTCATTGGTTCTTGCTGAAGCTCAAACGTGCCGCGTAACACGAGAATGATCCTCATTGGTTCTCGCTGAAGCTCAAACGTGCCGCGTAACACGAGAATGAACCTCATTGGTTCTTGCTGAAGCTCAAACGTGCTGCGTAACACGAGAATGAACCTCATTGGTTCTCGCTGAAGCTCAAACGTGCCGCGTAACACGAGAATGAACCTCATTGGTTCTCGCTGAAGCTCAAACGTGCTGCGTAACACGGGAATGAACCTCATTGGTTCTTGCTGAAGCTCAAACGTGCTGCGTAACACGAGAATGAACCTCATTGGTTCTCGCTGAAGCTCAAACGTGCTGCGTAACACGGGAATGAACCTCATTGGTTCTTGCTGAAGCTCAAACGTGCTGCGTAACACGAGAATGAACCTCATTGGTTCTCGCTGAAGCTCAAACGTGCTGCGTAACACGAGAATGATCCTCATTGGTTCTCGCTGAAGCTCAAACGTGCTGCGTAACACGGGAATGAACCTCATTGGTTCTCGCTGAAGCTCAAACGTGCTGCGTAACACGGGAATGAACCTCATTGGTTCTTGCTGAAGCTCAAACGTGCCGCGTAACACGAGAATGATCCTCATTGGTTCTCGCTGAAGCTCAAACGTGCTGCGTAACACGGGAATGAACCTCATTGGTTCTCGCTGAAGCTCAAACGTGCTGCGTAACACGAGAATGAACCTCATTGGTTCTTGCTGAAGCTCAAACGTGCCGCGTAACACGAGAATGATCCTCATTGGTTCTCGCTGAAGCTCAAACGTGCCGCGTAACACGAGAATGAACCTCATTGGTTCTCGCTGAAGCTCAAACGTGCTGCGTAACACGGGAATGAACCTCATTGGTTCTCGCTGAAGCTCAAACGTGCTGCGTAACACGGGAATGAACCTCATTGGTTCTCGCTGAAGCTCAAACGTGCTGCGTAACACGAGAATGATCCTCATTGGCTCTCGCTGAAGCTCAAACGTGCTGCGTAACACGAGAATGATCCTCATTGGTTCTCGCTGAAGCTCAAACGTGCTGCGTAACACGAGAATGATCCTCATTGGCTCTCGCTGAAGCTCAAACGTGCTGCGTAACACGAGAATGATCCTCATTGGTTCTCGCTGAAGCTCAAACATGCTGCGTAACACGAGAATGATCCTCATTGGCTCTCGCTGAAGCTCAAACGTGCTGCGTAACACGAGAATGATCCTCATTGGCTCTCGCTGAAGCTCAAACATGCTGCGTAACACGAGAATGATCCTCATTGGTTCTCGCTGAAGCTCAAACGTGCTGCGTAACACGAGAATGATCCTCATTGGCTCTCGCTGAAGCTCAAACGTGCTGCGTAACACGGGAATGAACCTCATTGGTTCTCGCTGAAGCTCAAACGTGCTGCGTAACACGAGAATGATCCTCATTGGTTCTCGCTGAAGCTCAAACGTGCTGCGTAACACGAGAATGAACCTCATTGGTTCTCGCTGAAGCTCAAACGTGCTGCGTAACACGAGAATGAACCTCATTGGTTCTTGCTGAAGCTCAAACGTGCTGCGTAACTTGAGTTTATCACAACTGATCTGCGAGTTGATCAAACTTATATGTGAATAAAAGCCTAAATTCAATGTTCTTCATGTAACGTGATCGTGTCTCTTCAGAAAGAAATTGGACTAAACCACTCAATTCATGAACAGTTATGAACAGATTTATTGTTTTGTGAGCTCTTAATGAACTTTTTGAAGAGTCAAAGTTTCAGTTGTGTAGCTGTCAATACAGGGATAGAAATCTCTCAGATTTCATCAAAAAAATCTTTGTGTTCTGAAGATGAACGAAAGTCATATGGGTTTCGAACGACATGAGGGAGAGTAAATGATAACAGAATTTTCATTTTTGGGTGTCTTGCTTGGTACCATTGCGTGTTTCTGTTCATAACTTGATTGAAATCTGTGTAAGATGTGTCATTCTTATTTTAAGAAATCATGTCTGAACTGTACTCTCTGCTTAGAGCTGGAGACCACAGATAACGCATGATTACAGAGAGGGGAAGAACCACCCACCTCTGAACTAAAGACAGTGTCTAATTGGTCAGAACTCATCCAGGAGGCTGGACAAACATTTGAGTTTAAAATCTTAGACGAGACATGTAGATGGTTAGACGAGCCGATGAAGAGGCAGATCAAGATCAGAAGAACATGAGTTAAACAATTTCATTCAAGCCATCTAGCTACTCGTTTCACTTTTTTTTTTCTCTTACGTAGAACCGAGACTCTCAGCGTAAAAGAAAATAAACTAGGTTTTGCTGCAAAGTTTCGGTCAACGATTCAACAGCAAAGCCTGCTTCCAGCTTCCAACTTCATTCACAAGACTTTCCATCCATCCGCAAACACACCACGTGATTGGCTGCCCAACACATCAATCCAGACACAACAACACCACCAGCCAATTAACACACCCGGGAAACCCCCTTTTCAAGCAACACTGACAAAGGGAATCCTTAAAGGAATGCAAAGATAAAAGCAAGTAGCCTCCAGACTCTAACTGAACTGGTGCATTTAATAACCCACCCAAGAAACGATAGGGTTAAATTAATTGTTGATGGTTCGTTCAGGTCTGGGGCCTGTACCATGAAGGTAGTTGAACAAACTCGGGGTTACAGGATTGGTTTTGAGTCGACAAAACCAAACCGATGCAATCAGGCTTTATTGGTACCATGATGCAGCTCATCAACTTTCTCTGTCAACTCAGGCTTTGATCCTCAAGCTATGATTACTCCACGCGCGCGTGCACATAAAAGAGTGACGTCGACACTGAACAACCAATCGCGGGTAGAGCGAGAGCGATATATTTTTCCGCGGAGGAGCAAGAGATAATCATTCATAATTACGATGAATTTAAATATGTATTTCAAGCTCGAAACAATACAGTCTCTGCTGCCAAAGCAAGAGAAGACTGTTGGAGAAAGATTGCTGATTGTTAATTTGTAAGTTAAACAAATACGTTCTATATGTACAATTTATGTGTATATACACATAATATAATATAATATAATATAATATAATATAATATAATATAATATAATATAATATAATATAATATAATATAATATAATATAATATATGTGTGTAGCCTGTGTAATATAGCCTATAGCCTATTTTTATAATATATATAAAATGTGCATGTACTAAGAAAGATTAATATTCATTGATTTTTAGATGCAACCCAAACTCCAAATGTTCTTGGCAGCAGATAAAGACAAAATATAAAAATATAATTCAAAGCGGTGAGTATTTACCACAACCTTTTATTACTTTTGTGAACATTTTATCACAAACACTTGTTTGCAGCAAACAGAAATAAAGAGTTAAATTCAGAAAACCAGAATACACTGTGGCGGAGGAGTTGGCTCTGAGTAGCAATAAGGGACGGCCGATTATGGATGTGATTACAGGTGCTGTACAGTCTGACCCTGATGCTGGCTCCTCTTAGCAAGTAACACTGGGTACGTGTGCAATACATTACTACTTTAAGTTGTAAATATGGCTGACTGTATGTTCTGCAGTAGAGTTAATACAGTGTCCCTGTTGAAGCCAGCACACACACACACAGTCTCCCACACAGAGGTCAGTATGCAGCAGATAGAACACCAAACATAACAGTTATGCTTTACATTAGCCTTTTATTTATTAGGGTGGAGGAAATGAAGACACTCTGTCTGTGTGTTCTCAGACAGTTGCTGATGTGAATGCACTGGGCTTTTTATTATGGCAAACATTTGAATGTGTGGCATAAAAAAGGGACTGGCCCTTACACATCTCTTTTATTGTAGGATTGTTCACAACCTGCCACAGAAACTGAAGCCTCTACCTCAATGGGCTTCAGAAGAAATGTGAACAAAGATTTAAAACCCTTGACATAAATTACAGTCAGTCCTGTGTTTGTAGGAAGTCAAGGAACTTTTTGTGATTTGATGAGCCTCCAGAAAACTTGTAATGATCATGTTTGTGGTGGAATTATGTTTCAGGTGGAAACGTATGGGATTAATATCCTGCCATGATTCAAAACTGAAAATAAAGTTCTGAAAGGTTGAAACTAAGTGTTCGAAAACTCAAAATCTTACAAAAAAAGTTTTGCAAGATCGAAAAATAAGATTTGCAAGTTTGCAAAATGTAAAAAAATAAAAATATCTCTGCAAACATTATGATGTTTTTGAGATTTCCTTCTTCAGAACTGCAAAAAAAAAAACGTCTTTGCGCAAACAATTTTTCAGAGTTTCAAATTTGTCAGTGTTCTCCCACTGTATTAGTTTGTTTTCCAGGTTTGAAACCTTGTAAATGGTGATCTGAAAACTGGTGTGCGAATGTGTGAAAAAAAGTTTTGAAACTCTGAAAACATAGTTTTGCAGGCTTGCAAAGTGGTAAAAAAAAAAAAAATCTGTGCAAACATAATTTTGTTTTTGAGTTTTCCTCCTTCAGAAGTGCAACCCTCTTTTTTACAGTGTTGTGCAATCATTTTTTCAGAGTTTCGAATTTGTCAGTGTTCTCCCAGTGTATTAGTTTGTTTTCCAGATTTGAAACCTTGTAAATGGTGATCTGAAAACTGGTGTGCAAATAGGTGAAAAAAAGTTTTGAAACTCTGAAAACTGAGGTTCGAAAGGGCGAAACTTATTACATTACATTACATTTGCACTCCCATTGCAGACTATTTTTTCAGAGCTGAGTTTACAACACCCACTTTGCGGAGATACGCACACACAGTTGCGAGTTTGCGACTCACGTGATTTGTGGCAGCGTTGTCACGCAGCTCTGCTCTGAAACTCTGAAACTCAGACTGAGCGAAAATGAAGCTTCGCAACTTCGCAACTTAAAAAAAGCCTGGAGGGAGGGCCTTCTGCTCTTGGCCAATGCTTTGCTGTCTGCTGACGTACAGTCCAATCACAAGTCGTATTTACTGGAAAGGTGGGATTTGACCGACTGCTCCGCCAATGACGAAAGAGCACAGGATACACAAACAGGATGCACAGCTTTTTTAAAAGTTTATTTTATAAATCATCTTTAAAATAGAATATTCTGAAAATGTGACTTTTTGCTGATTCACATTGGTATCAAAATAGGTAAAACACATTTCAATGTTTTATTATAATATTAGGCCAATGTACATGACTGAGTCGCTCGCTGCGTGAGGAGAATGAGTCGCTCGCTGAGGAAAGTGAGTCGCTCGCTGTGTGAGGAGAGTGAGTCGCCATCTGAGGAGAGTGAGTCGCCAGCTGATGAAAGTGAGTCGCTCGCTATGTGAGAAGAGTGAGTCGCCATCAGAGGAGAGTGAGTCGCCAGCTGATGAATGTGAGTCGCTCGCTGTGTGAGGAGAGTGAGTCGCCAGCTGATGAAAGTGAGTCGCTCGCTGTGTGAGGAGAGTGAGTCGCCAGCTGATGAAAGTGAGTCGCTCGCTATGTGAGAAGAGTGAGTCGCCATCAGAGGAGAGTGAGTCGCCAGCTGATGAAAGTGAGTCGCTCGCTGTGTGAGGAGAGTGAGTCGCCATCAGAGGAGAGTGAGTCGCCAGCTGATGAAAGTGAGTTGCTCGCTGTGTGAGGTGAGTGAGAGTGAGTCGCCAGCTTAGGAAAGTGAGTCGCTCGCTGTGTGAGGAGAGCGAGTATGAGAATTTCGAGAGTGAGAATTTCGTCATTGGCGGAGCAGTCGGTCAATCCCACCTTTCCAGTAAATACGACTTGTGATTGGACTGTACGTCAGCAGACAGCAAAGCATTGGCCAAGAGCAGAAGGCCCTCCCTCCAGGCTTTTTTTAAGTTGCGAAGTTGCGAAGCTTCATTTTCGCTCAGTCTGAGTTTCAGAGTTTCAGAGCAGAGCTGCGTGACAACGCTGCCACAAATCACGTGAGTCGCAAGCTCGCAACTGTGTGTGCGTATCTCCGCAAAGTGGGTGTTGTAAACTCAGCTCTGAAAAAATAGTCTGCAATGGGAGTGCAAATGTAATGTAATGTAATAAGTTTCGCCCTTTCGAACCTCAGTTTTCAGAGTTTCAAAACTTTTTTTCACCTATTCGCACACCAGGTTTCAGATCACCATTTACAAGGTTTCAAATCTGGAAAGTAAACTAATACACTGGGAGAACACTGACAAATTCGAAACTCTGAAAAAATGATTGCACAACACCGTAAAAAAGAGGGTTGCACTTCTGAAGGAGGAAAACTCAAAAACAAAATTATGTTTGCAGAATTTTTTTTTTTTTTACCACTTTGCAAGCCTGCAAAACTATGTTTTCAGAGTTTCAAAACTTTTTTTCACACATTCGCACACCAGTTTTCAGATCACCATTTACAAGGTTTCAAACCTGGAAGACAAACTAATACAGTGGGAGAACACTGACAAATTTGAAACTCTGAAAAATTGTTTCCGCAACATCGTAAAAAAAGCGTTGCAGTTCTGAAGAAAGAAATC
The DNA here is from genome assembly GCF_951802725.1 of Rutilus rutilus. Classification (NCBI taxonomy): domain Eukaryota; kingdom Metazoa; phylum Chordata; class Actinopteri; order Cypriniformes; family Leuciscidae; genus Rutilus; species Rutilus rutilus. The sequence goes on along the minus strand of NC_140215.1, from coordinate 43,437,893 downwards.
TCAAAAATAACATAATGTTTGCAGAGATATTTTTATTTTTTTTACATTTTGCAAACTTGCAAATCTTATTTTTCGATCTTGCAAAACTTTTTTTTGTAAGATTTTGAGTTTTCGAACACTTAGTTTCAACCTTTCAGAACTTTATTTTCAGTTTTGAATCATGGCAGGATATTAATCCCATAGAAACGGACTCAGTCAGGGCCCTGTACAAAAGGAGTCTTGAGCTAGACTGCACACTAAAAGAGTCTTGAACTAGACTGCACAATAAAGGAGTCTTGAACTAGACTGCACACTAAAGGAGTCTGGAACTAGACTGCACACTAAAAGAGACTTGAACTAGACTGCACACTAAAGGAGTCTTGAACTAGACTGCACACTAAAGGAGTCTGGAACTAGACCGCACACTAAAGGAGTCTAGAACTAGACTGCACACTAAAGGAGACTTGACTAGACTGCACACTAAAGGAGACTTGAACTAGACTGCACACTAAAGGAGTCTAGAACTAGACCGCACACTAAAGGAGTCTCGAACTAGACCGCACACTAAAGGAGTCTGGAACTAGACTGCTCACTAAAGGAGTCTGGAACTAGACCGCACACTAAAGGAGTCTGGAACTAGACTGCACACTAAAGGAGTCTGGAACTAGACCGCACACTAAAGGAGACTGGAACTAGACCGCACACTAAAGGAGTCTGGAACTAGACCGCACACTAAAGGAGTCTGGAACTAGACCGCTCACTAAAGGAGCCTAGAACTAGACCGCACACTAAAGGAGTCTCGAACTAGACCGCACACTAAAGGAGTCTCGAACTAGACCGCACACTAAAGGAGTCTGGAACTAGACCGCACACTGAAGGAGTCTTGAACTAGACCGCACACTAAAGGAGTCTGGGAGTCTAGAACTAGACCGCACACTAAAGGAGTCTGGAACTAGACTGCTCACTAAAGGAGTCTAGAACTAGACCGCACACTAAAGGAGTCTAGAACTAGACCGCACACTAAAGGAGTCTGGGAGTCTAGAACTAGACCGCACACTAAAGGAGTCTAGAACTAGACCGCACACTTAAGGAGTCTGGAACTAGACTGCACACTAAAGGAGTCTAGAACTAGACCGCACACTAAAGGAGTCTAGAACTAGACCGCACACTTAAGGAGTCTGGAACTAGACTGCACACTAAAGGAGTCTGGAACTAGACTGCACACTAAAGGAGTCTTGAACTAGACCGCACACTAAAGGAGTCTGGGAGTCTAGAACTAGACCGCACACTAAAGGAGTCTAGAACTAGACCGCACACTTAAGGAGTCTGGAACTAGACTGCACACTAAAGGAGTCTGGAACTAGACCGCACACTAAAGGAGTCTGGAACTAGACTGCACACTAAAGGAGTCTAGAACTAGACCGCACACTAAAGGAGTCTGGAACTAGACTGCACACTAAAGGAGTCTGGAACTAGACTGCACACTAAAGGAGTCTAGAACTAGACCGCACACTAAAGGAGTCTGGAACTAGACTGCACACTAAAGGAGTCTGGAACTAGACTGCACACTAAAGGAGTCTGGAACTAGACTGCACACTAAAGGAGTCTGGAGTCTGGAACTAGACCGCACACTAAAGGAGTCTGGAACTAGACTGCACACTGAAGGAGTCTTGAACTAGACCGCACACTAAAGGAGTCTGGGAGTCTAGAACTAGACCGCACACTAAAGGAGTCTAGAACTAGACCGCACACTAAAGGAGTCTAGAACTAGACCGCACACTAAAGGAGTCTGGAACTAGACCGCACACTAAAGGAGTCTGGAACTAGACTGCACACTAAAGGAGTCTGGAACTAGACTGCACACTAAAGGAGTCTGGAACTAGACCGCACACTAAAGGAGTCTGGAACTAGACTGCACACTAAAGGAGTCTGGAACTAGACTGCACACTAAAGGAGTCTTGAACTAGACCGTACACTAAAGGAGTCTGGAACTAGACCGCACACTAAAGGAGTCTGGAACTAGACTGCACACTGAAGGAGTCTTGAACTAGACCGCACACTAAAGGAGTCTGGGAGTCTAGAACTAGACCGCACACTAAAGGAGTCTGGAACTAGACCGTACACTAAAGGAGTCTGGAACTAGACTGCACACTAAAGGAGTCTCGAACTAGACCGCACACTAAAGGAGTCTAGAACTAGACCGCACACTAAAGGAGTCTGGAACTAGACTGCACACTAAAGGAGTCTGGAACTAGACTGCACACTAAAGGAGTCTGGAACTAGACTGCACACTAAAGGAGTCTGGAACTAGACTGCACACTAAAGGAGTCTGGAACTAGACTGCACACTAAAGGAGTCTTGAACTAGACCGTACACTAAAGGAGTCTGGAACTAGACCGCACACTAAAGGAGTCTGGAACTAGACTGCACACTGAAGGAGTCTTGAACTAGACCGCACACTAAAGGAGTCTGGGAGTCTAGAACTAGACCGCACACTAAAGGAGTCTGGAACTAGACCGTACACTAAAGGAGTCTGGAACTAGACTGCACACTAAAGGAGTCTCGAACTAGACCGCACACTAAAGGAGTCTAGAACTAGACCGCACACTAAAGGAGTCTGGAACTAGACTGCACACTAAAGGAGTCTGGAACTAGACTGCACACTAAAGGAGTCTGGAACTAGACTGCACACTAAAGGAGTCTGGAACTAGACTGCACACTAAAGGAGTCTAGAACTAGACCGCACACTAAAGGAGTCTGGACCTAGACCGCACACTAAAGGAGTCTGGAACTAGACCGCACACTAAAGGAGTCTGGAACTAGACCGCACACTAAAGGAGTCTTGAACTAGACCGTACACTAAAGGAGTCTGGAACTAGACCGCACACTAAAGGAGTCTGGAACTAGACTGCACACTGAAGGAGTCTTGAACTAGACCGCACACTAAAGGAGTCTGGGAGTCTAGAACTAGACCGCACACTAAAGGAGTCTAGAACTAGACCGCACACTAAAGGAGTCTGGAACTAGACCGCACACTAAAGGAGTCTGGAACTAGACTGCACACTAAAGGAGTCTCGAACTAGACCGCACACTAAAGGAGTCTAGAACTAGACCGCACACTAAAGGAGTCTGGAACTAGACTGCACACTAAAGGAGTCTGGAACTAGACTGCACACTAAAGGAGTCTGGAACTAGACTGCACACTAAAGGAGTCTAGAACTAGACCGCACACTAAAGGAGTCTGGAACTAGACCGCACACTAAAGGAGTCTGGAACTAGACCGCACACTAAAGGAGTCTTGAACTAGACCGCACACTAAAGGAGTCTGGAACTAGACCGCACACTAAAGGAGTCTGGAACTAGACCGCACACTGAAGGAGTCTTGAACTAGACCGCACACTAAAGGAGTCTGGGAGTCTAGAACTAGACCGCACACTAAAGGAGTCTAGAACTAGACCGCACACTAAAGGAGTCTAGAACTAGACCGCACACTAAAGGAGTCTGGAACTAGACCGCACACTAAAGGAGTCTTGAACTAGACCGCACACTAAAGGAGTCTTGAACTAGACCGCACACTAAAGGAGTCTGGAACTAGACTGCACACTAAAGGAGTCTAGAACTAGACCGCACACTAAAGGAGTCTGGGAGTCTAGAACTAGACCGCACACTAAAGGAGTCTAGAACTAGACCGCACACTTAAGGAGTCTGGAACTAGACTGCACACTAAAGGAGTCTGGAACTAGACCGCACACTAAAGGAGTCTGGAACTAGACCGCACACTAAAGGAGTCTAGAACTAGACCGCACACTAAAGGAGTCTGGAACTAGACCGCACACTAAAGGAGTCTGGAACTAGACTGCACACTAAAGGAGTCTAGAACTAGACTGCACACTAAAGGAGTCTGGAACTAGACTGCACACTAAAGGAGTCTGGAACTAGACTGCACACTAAAGGAGTCTGGAACTAGACTGCACACTAAAGGAGTCTTGAACTAGACCGCACACTAAAGGAGTCTGGAACTAGACCGCACACTAAAGGAGTCTGGAACTAGACTGCACACTGAAGGAGTCTAGAACTAGACCGCACACTAAAGGAGTCTGGGAGTCTAGAACTAGACCGCACACTAAAGGAGTCTAGAACTAGACCGCACACTAAAGGAGTCTAGAACTAGACCGCACACTAAAGGAGTCTAGAACTAGACCGCACACTAAAGGAGTCTGGAACTAGACCGCACACTAAAGGAGTCTGGAACTAGACTGCACACTAAAGGAGTCTGGAACTAGACTGCACACTGAAGGAGTCTTGAACTAGACCGCACACTAAAGGAGTCTGGGAGTCTAGAACTAGACCGCACACTAAAGGAGTCTAGAACTAGACCGCACACTAAAGGAGTCTAGAACTAGACCGCACACTAAAGGAGTCTGGAACTAGACCGCACACTAAAGGAGTCTTGAACTAGACCGCACACTAAAGGAGTCTTGAACTAGACAGCACACTAAAGGAGTCTGGAACTAGACTGCACACTAAAGGAGTCTAGAACTAGACCGCACACTAAAGGAGTCTGGAACTAGACTGCACACTAAAGGAGTCTTGAACTAGACCGCACACTAAAGGAGTCTGGGAGTCTAGAACTAGACCGCACACTAAAGGAGTCTAGAACTAGACCGCACACTTAAGGAGTCTGGAACTAGACTGCACACTAAAGGAGTCTGGAACTAGACCGCACACTAAAGGAGTCTGGAAGTAGACCGCACACTAAAGGAGTCTAGAACTAGACCGCACACTAAAGGAGTCTGGAACTAGACTGCACACTAAAGGAGTCTGGAACTAGACTGCACACTAAAGGAGTCTAGAACTAGACCGCACACTAAAGGAGTCTGGAACTAGACTGCACACTAAAGGAGTCTGGAACTAGACTGCACACTAAAGGAGTCTGGAACTAGACTGCACACTAAAGGAGTCTTGAACTAGACCGCACACTAAAGGAGTCTGGAACTAGACCGCACACTAAAGGAGTCTGGAACTAGACTGCACACTGAAGGAGTCTAGAACTAGACCGCACACTAAAGGAGTCTGGGAGTCTAGAACTAGACCGCACACTAAAGGAGTCTAGAACTAGACCGCACACTAAAGGAGTCTGGAACTAGACCGCACACTAAAGGAGTCTGGAACTAGACCGCACACTAAAGGAGTCTGGAACTAGACCGCACACTAAAGGAGTCTGGAACTAGACTGCACACTAAAGGAGTCTGGAACTAGACTGCACACTAAAGGAGTCTAGAACTAGACCGCACACTAAAGGAGTCTGGAACTAGACCGCACACTAAAGGAGTCTGGAACTAGACCGCACACTAAAGGAGTCTGGAACTAGACTGCACACTAAAGGAGTCTGGAACTAGACTGCACACTAAAGGAGTCTAGAACTAGACCGCACACTAAAGGAGTCTGGAACTAGACTGCACACTGAAGGAGTCTTGAACTAGACCGCACACTAAAGGAGTCTGGGAGTCTAGAACTAGACCGCACACTAAAGGAGTCTAGAACTAGACCGCACACTAAAGGAGTCTGGAACTAGACTGCTCACTAAAGGAGTCTAGAACTAGACTGCACACTAAAGGAGTCTGGAACTAGACCGCACACTAAAGGAGTCTGGAACTAGACTGCACACTAAAGGAGTCTGGAACTAGACTGCACACTAAAGGAGTCTGGAACTAGACTGCACACTAAAGGAGTCTTGAACTAGACTGCACACTAAAGGAGACTTGAACTAGACCGCACACTAAAGGAGACTTGAACTAGACTGCTCACTAAAGGAGTCTGGAACTAGACCGCACACTGAAGGAGTCTGGAACTAGACCGGGAGTCTTGAACTAGACTGCACACTAAAGGAGACTTGAACTAGACCGCACACTAAAGGAGACTTGAACTAGACTGCTCACTAAAGGAGTCTGGAACTAGACTGCACACTAAAGGAGTCTTGAACTAGACCGCACACTAAAGGAGACTTGAACTAGACTGCTCACTAAAGGAGTCTGGAACTAGACCGCACACTGAAGGAGTCTGGAACTAGACCGGGAGTCTTGAACTAGACTGCACACTAAAGGAGACTTGAACTAGACCGCACACTAAAGGAGACTTGAACTAGACTGCTCACTAAAGGAGTCTGGAACTAGACTGCACACTAAAGGAGCTGGACTGTGAGCTGAGGAGCGTCCAAAAAAAAAAAAAACTGGAGATCAAACAGCTGGATTAAACTGATCTCAGTATGTGAACTTATTTAACCAAGTAACACTTTAGTATGAATATTTATTAATGCAACTTTCTCTTGCTCTCTTTCTCCCTCCCATCCCACAAAACCAATAAAACAGTGTGAGACCTATCTGCAGTTTCAATGTGCTTTTATTAAGTGTAATATTGTATGGTGATTGCATCTACATCTGCATCAGCTGAGTGGTCAAGTGTGATCGGGTCAGTTTCATCGGGGGGGGAGAAGCTGGTTTTGTGGTGTTTCTCGCTCCTTTTTACTGGTGGCTATATTGTGCAGAATGGCACATGCAGCCACTATCTGTGATGCCCGCTCTGGTGACTCTTAAGGGCTGAACACAGTTGAAACGTGCCTTTAGGAGGCCAAAGGTCATCTCGATCTTCACTCTAGTTTTACTGAGGGCCACACTGAAGCGGTGCTGTGGCCCTGTCTGAGGGTCATGATAGGGGGATATTGTGTAGGTTTTTCTAGCTCCGTTCAAATTAACAGTGTTTTGCACTGTACCAAATTTAACTTGCTTTCCTCAAAGCGCTGATACAACACAGACTCACGGAAAATTTGTGAGACAAGCACTGGAGCCAGGCCATTTGGCATCCAAACTTAACGTGATCATACGTTCATGTGACCACTAGTCGTCTGCAGATGAAATGTTTAGTAGATCATTGTTATATATGTTAATGTTACTATTAATTTAAAGATTCATCTCACAGAAAATAATCATCTCACATATTCACATCATCTCTACCTGAACATTAAGGCTGTGAACATAATCTGCCTCATGTTCCCCTAGAGCAGTGGGGATTGGAGCAATAGACTGCATACATGTTGCAATAACTCTTGGGAATCCTATCATAAGATTAACAGAATAATAATAAAAAAGATTTAAAATAATTCTTAACATGTATTATATTGTATAGTACATTTGTGAAATTTGCTTAAAAAAAAAAAAAAAAAGGTGTTCATGTGATGTTACCCTATCAATATCTCTTACTGGCAATTTTATGAAAGCCCTCTTTTATGGACATGGTCGATAAATGTCCGGGGAACACTATGAAACTATTAATGCACTCCTGCAGAGCGAGGACCCTTGCGTTCGACAAACCGTGTTTTCCCTATAGCTTCTGTGTGTCACCCACCATCACCGTGCAAGTAGGCTATCACTTGGAAAAAAACGCAACGCAATACCATTTGCGGTACAGTAAGTGCATGAATTCGACGTGTTAAATTCTTTATGTGCGGCTCAAGAAGTTCGCAAAGATAAGACATTCCTTCCGCGGAAAGAAAAAAAACTATCAGGAAAGGCAATTGGGATTTTGTCTGGCTAAAAACTCTTTCTCTACGAAGTGCTCGTCAAACAATTTGCGCTGAGATGTCCAACAGAACAGACACTGGGAATAAGTTACGTCACTGGGAATAAGTTACGTCACCTATATGTTTCTTTGCTCACAGCTGATTGGTCTAACTTCAGTCTGAGATCTTGAATCCAGAACATAACCAGCCCTGGAGCAGGTTAGCCGTGCAGCGTAAGATACCATGGCGACGAACACCGATTAAAGCCGAGCTACTTTCATAGTACCTAAAACCCAGGGTTGGTGGAAACTAAACTGAAACATAGCTGGCTAGCCACCTAATCCGGCTTCATGGTACAGGCCCCAGGTCTTATAAGCGCATATATTGCTAGAAACCTTTTAGTTTATTTTAATATATTTTATTTACTTCAATATTTATTCATATAAATTAGTAATATTTAGTAATATTCATATTTATTAATATATAATTAATATATTTATATATTGATTTCATGTAGCACATTTTCATGATTCAGCAATATTTTTTATGTTTTTTTTGTAATAAAGTTCAGCACTGTTTACTGTGGAGTGTAATGTTAGTTTTTTTATCCAGTATCTTTAAAAAAAAACTATCGGTTGATTAATCATTATTGGCATGTACGGTCCAACCCAGTTATCGGTATCGGTAAAATCCACTATTGGTAGACCTCCAATGAAAACATTTTACCAACATGAGGTCTCGTGTCACAGTCAGTCTTTTTACATCAGTGCAAAACTAGGGTACGCAGATTAAGACAACTATTCATCAGCATGCACTGATTAATACCATGTTGAGAAATCTATTATTTTTCCCCAGCCCTACAGGTACATCATCCGTAAGTGTTCAGAGAGAGGACATTACAATAACACAATCAATCAGTTCATCAACATTCATCATTTCTCCATTTATTAGAGACGCGCTCCAAAACTGTACGAGTTATGATCTTATTAAACACTTCAAATCGTGCAATTAACAAAATCTAAATCTGAAAATAATCTAAGTTTATAAACTTGATAATTGATGTAACTTATTACCTTAAATGTTGAGTTCTGCTCAATTATATGGGTTTACAGTGAACAAGTAGACATCTACAGTACATTTATTAACTTAGCAGACACTTTTATCCAAAGCGAGGAACAAGAGATTGATCTGAAATAATAAACACGTGCTAGTAATAAAGTTTTAAACATGGTTCAGAATATGATGAGCTAGAACAGGCAAGGATTAAACGTTTTGTTCTAGTTAAAGATCAACTTCAGCTAAAGCAGTAAAAGAGAGTTTCTCTTCAGGACAGGATAAAGTACAGGACAGAACAAACACCGAGTGAAAGGGCCTGTTACACCTGGTCACACCATGAGTTGTCTGTGATCTGATAGCAATCCGATCGTGAAAAGATCAGGTGTAAATGCCCTCTGAAACACATTCGAGAAGGATTCACTCAAACCACATCAGTAAAAACTCTAAGGCTGTGTTTACACTGGCACTAAAAATCAGATTTTTTACTCGCATCTGACACAGATCGGAATTTGTTGCACACGTGTGAACGCAAATATACGCACGAGATCCGGGTTTTTTTCCACATTTGATCTGAGCAACTTCCAAATGTGTTTTTAAATCAGATACATGTCCGATATCTGGACATCCAACCTACATCTAAACACGCATAATCGAAAGCCCACGGATATCTCCAGACGTCTCAGCAGGACGACTAAATCAAATGCAGCACTCAAATCTAATAAAACTAAAGCCATTGATTTCCCAGAATCAGTTTCTGTGAAAATATCGCTTGAAACTCTTAAAAGGGCAGATTCAGTACTGTGTAAAGCTTTAAAACCAGATTGAAACGTTTCGTGGAGAGAATTTACAGACAAGTATGATTGTAATTGAGTCAGTGCAACTCTCTCAAGGATCTTCGAAATAAAAGGTAAATTAGAAATAGGACGGAATTTAGAGAGAGAGGAAGGATCCAAATTAGTTTTTTTTAAGATATGGCGTCACCTCAGCAACTTTAAGACTGTTAGGGAAGGAACCAGTAGACAGGCATTAGTTAAAGGGGGGGTGAAACACTCAGTTTCAGTCAATCTCATATTAATCTTGAGTACCTATAGAGATTGCATCCTTCATATCTCCAAAAAATAGTTTTAGTTTTATTATATTTATAAAAGAAAGATAGGCTGTACCGAGTCTTTCCGGAAAAAAACGTGAGACGGGCAGTGAAATGGGGGAAAAACACAAGGTCTCGAGAGTTTTTTAAAAGTAGAAATGATTTTAACTTGAGCGCAGTGTTTTTAGAACACCATGTCATGCGCGGGTTTTACAACATTTGTGTGTGTTTACCGGTACTCGTGGTTTATGAGGACATGGATTATTGTATGTGACTTAGCAGTAGCAAGCGGAACAGGTTTGCACATCAGACTAGTATTTTCATAGAAAAACAATGGAATAGTAGCGCATTTCAATGAAGAAGCGCGCTTTGTGTGAACGGCCCAGGTTTATTATGAAATAATTCATTTATTTCAACATATTTTCACACTCTTTGTGTATTGTTGTTTGGAGTGGTTTTACAATAAACAAACAGACACCTACAGTGGCCAGCTAAACAAATGTATTTAAACACACACACACACGTAAAAAATAAATAAAATAAAAAAGTATGTTTTTCACAAGAAGTGTATGTTGTAAGAGCTTAAGGGGGGAAGAATGTGGTATATGGGGAAGGTTGTCTCTGTCATATTAGAATTGTCCCCTAGGTGGCAATAGCAGTTCAGCAGTTAAAACGGGATGTGTAGAGCTAGCTGAAGAAGAGTCTGTCAGCCTGTTATGCTCTGTGTTTGCTCAGTCATGCCAGTGTGAAGTAAAGCTATCTGATAAACCTCGCTGTCCATCTTCCTTTTATGAGGATACTACAAGGACGCAAATGAAAATGAAATTTGATATTTGTGATATTTAAACTGTGTATTATTAATAAATAGTTTCATATCTTGTTTCTGCTTTATAAATTTTAACCAGTGCTAATTTAAATAAAATGAATGAATATAAATGGATGAATTAACAAAAATGTTATGAAACCACATATGGGTACAGCTGAGACAAAAAGCACCTTATTTTTATGAGCTAATTGTGGAAAATATAAACTACTTGTGGGTATTATTGATTGATAATATCTTAGTCTACAAGCTAATGAAATGTCCTGTGGAAATTCACTTCTTTTCAGTATCTATTTTTGTGTGAAAAATCAACACGCAAAAAGTGTCTCAACTGTACTCCGTCTACCCAGTACAGTAAATGTAGTCTACTTTATTACTGTCCACCTCTGGAGGCGACATTGAGAGTTGGTTATTTAATGGTAATGAAATTACGGTCATGCGACGTCGTAGTTAGGTTGTCAATTCGCAAAGTCATGAGGATTGAATGTTTTGGATTTTAAGACCTCTAATATGATATTTAAAATAAAATGGCTTCAAAATTATTTAAAATATAAGCAAAAGTATATGGTATACGGTACCTAATTTTATCTTTCAAAAAGTAGGTGGTATAGAATTTATACTAAAATGTGATTATGATGTTAACAAAATACCCATTAAACTTGCAAGTTTCCACAAACAAGCATTACTTTCATGGACTCTTATGTATAGTCATAATCCCCCCCCCCCCCCCCCCCCATAAATGTACCATATGGAACAACAGATGTATAAGGGTTAGAAACAAATCAATATTTTTTTGAAAATTGGTTTGAAAAGGGAATTATTTGGGTTAAGCAGTTGATCAAAAATGATGGTGTTTTATACAATTATAATGAGTTTGTTCATATTTATAACTTTTCAGTTGATCCTGTCCAATATTTTTTGGTTTTACATGCAATTCCCAAGGACATTTTGAGATTATTAGAAGGTCATAATAATTGTTATCTACAAACAACAGTAGAAGAATTTACCTCTTGTATTAAGTTGCAGGGTAAGGATTTCACAAGTTCTGGATGTAATAATATTTTTTTGCGGTCCCTTCTTCAATCTAAATGTTTACTTGCAGTTACTACTCACTGGAATTCTTTATTTAAGAAACATATTGAGTGGGGCAAAGTTTGGATGACACCTCATAAGTATTGCATTACAAACAAAGTAAAATTTTACAAATACAAATACAATTTTTTGTAAAATTACCCCTGAGACTATTAAGCATTTATTTTGGGAGTGTCCCAAGACCCAAATGTTTTGGAAAGAACTTAGTAATTACTTGCAAAGTAAAGTTATGATTCTTGTTAACTTTGAAGAAATTGATGTTATGTTAAAATGTTTTTCATTTGAGGGTGATAAAAATCTTTTGTTTATATTTGATTTAATTGTAATAATTTCCCGTTACTATATTCATAAGGTCAAATGGAATGGAAAGATACCAAATTTTGAACATTTTAAAATTGATGTTAAGATATATTTAGAAACTATATCCAAAAGTAAAAACCTGAAAGCTATGAAAACTACACAGCTGTTTGACAAGTAGGCCTACAAGCTTTTTTTGTAAAAAAAAACAAAAAATCTATTTCTTTTTTTCTCCCCTCTTATTTATTCTCTACCCCTGACATGTATGGTTATGTGTACTCTTGTATATAAAATGTTTTGTTATTATTGTAATTCATTAAAAATAATAATAATAATAATATTCGCAAAGTCATGATATGACCAAAAAGTACGAATACATTACGTAACTGTTACGTCGTGTGTTACCCGTAGGTTTCTTAAGCGAACTCGCAAATGAAAGTGAAAGTAAGTTACAATAAGTCGCAGTTGTTCAATACACAATCATCATCATTAAAAGTAAAGAAACTAAATGATTTAAGCAGTGCTGTTGCCGCTCTCTCCTATTACAGTTTTTGATTTTTAAATTAGCTGTTGAAAAATACATTCCAGCTCTTATTTGTTTCTTTCGGTGAACTCCATTAAATCTGCATATCCTAAAGCGCAGGAATTGAAGGTCGGATTTATATCCATTTTGCGGAGACACATTTAAATGTGACCAAGTGTAAATAAAATATTTTTGATAAATCAGCAAAAAACGCATGAAGTGAACAGGTGTACTGTAAACAGAACCGAAGACAACAGCTCTCTGAAAGCCACTTCACTGAGGCGTTTCTGACAACATTTGCGTGGAAAAGAGAAAAGCGAAGCTGAGTGACTTTGAAACAATGACCTACTAAAGGAAAGTTCATACGAGATAACACTGAAGACATCGTCGTCTTATTCCTGACATCGTCATCACTTACCGCTATCTGAGAGGGAGAGGCGCTTTGAACTACAGAAATGTATCTCTCCACCTCCGCTTTATTCCTCTTCATGTCTGCTGTCACACTCTCTCCTTCTCCGTCGCTGTTTTAGCTGAGTAACATTAAAACACGGAGCAGCGTCTGTGATGATTGACACACTATTGCGCAATGGCACAACTTAGGGAAAATTCCAAGCGGAAGTGATAATCCCTATGCCCTCCTCCTTTCCAAGGGAGTCCTTGGAGTGGGCACTTTGTAGTGAGCATGACATGTATAGCCGTTCGAAACGCACTTGGCGAAGGCAGCGATGAAAGACAACGTGATTCCTCATTATCTTCACCTGGGAATGTTCCGATGAAAACGCAGCACGGTGTCCATCAGCTGTCCTTACGACAGGAATTTCTTTATATTGCCTTTAACCTAACTGTTGCAAATTAATATAGATTTTATATTAAAAAAAGTTTTTTTTAAATATGCGATATTATATTATATAGCCTATATATAGGGCGTTTCTTCAACTAGGGCCTCGTGAAGTTGAATAAAAAAAAACTTGTTCAAAAGTCACGTAACACAGTCTCATAAGTTTAATAATTTGTCTAGTTTTAAGGTCTAGCTGTTAGAGGACAAACTTAGATTACAAGAGAAATTGTTAATATAAAAAATAAAAAATCCGACCTGCAATGAACAAATGTCATTTCCACCACAGCTCAATATACTGTTATTTAAAAATAGAATAACTTATGCCACTCAAGAATTGTCTAAGATCGTTTTTGTAATCAGGGTTTTTCCACAATGTACAATAATTATACATTTGTCAATGAGATAAATTAACTGCCCTAAGGACAAAATGCTGAACTGTACATCTGTCACACTCTGACATTTTATATTGGTCTGGGCAAGAGCTTATTACAAAATACATAACTTGAATTTTTATATTAAGTAGAGCATGATCTCATAAATTGTGGATACATTTTTAATGTGTGATGAGATCTTTTAAAATATTTTTTTAAAATGTGTGTGGTGATGGAAATGACAGGGTGGTGGTGGAAATGACAATGAATTAATGTGAATGTATAAAAACAGTATAGATATTTATTAGAAAAATAAAAATTAGAAATTTAAACTCATCACACTCATTAAACTCAATTCACAAAGTCATTAAACATAACCACCAGATTTTAGTGTACTGCTGAGTTTGATGTATAAAACTGATTTGTCTCACAGATGAACGGTTACAGTGCATACTTAAATAAAAATAGATACAAATGAAATCAATTAATATTAAAGTAATATAATTTAGCAATAAAAATAGTATCATAATCCATCCATCCATCTTCCGCTAATCCAGGTCCGGGTCGCGGGGACAGCAGTCTAAGCAGAGACGCCCAACTTCCCTCTCCCCAGACACTTCCTCCAGCTCTTCCGGGGGATTACCGATGCGTTCGCAGGCCAGCCAGGAGACATAATCCCTCCAGCGTGTCCTAGGTCTTCCCCGGGGTCTCCTCCCGGTGGGACATGCCCGGAACACCTTGCCGGGAAGGTGTCAAGGAGTCACCTGGAACAGATGCCCGAGCCACCTCAGCTGACCCCTCTCGATGTGGAGGAGCAGCGGCTCTACTCCGAGCTGCTCCCGAGTGTCCTCATCCTATCTCTAAGGGATCGCCCAGCCACCGGGGCCGGACAGCCCTTAGCAAAGGGCCCCGGACCCCATACTCCCAGAGCACCTTCCACAGGCCGCCGCGAGGGACACAGTCGAATGCCTTCTCCAAATCCACAAAGCACATGTGGACTGGTTGGGCAAACTCCCATGAACCCTCCAGCACCCTGTAGAGGGTATAGAGCTGGTCCAGTGTTCCACGGCCGGGACGGAAACCGCACTGTTCCTCCTGAATCCGAGGTTCTACTATCGGCCGGATTCTCCTCTCCAGTACCCTGGCATACTTTCCCAGGGAGGCTGGATAGTTGGAGCACACTCTCCGATCCCCCTTCTTAAAAAGAGGGACCACCACCCCGGTCTGCCAGTCCAAAGGCACTGTCCCCGACCGGCACACGATGCTGCAGAGGCGTGTCAGCCAAGACAGCCCCACAACATCCAGAGACTTGAGGTACTCAGGGCGGATCTCATCAACCCCCGGTGCCTTGCCATCCGAGGAGCTTCTTGACTCCCTCTGTGACTTCAGCCCGGGTGATGGACGAGTCCGCCTCCGAGCCCTCAGCCTCTGCTTCCTCAATGGAAGACGTGACGGCGGGATTGAGGAGATCCTCAAAGTATTCCTTCCACCGTCCGACGACATCCCCAGTCGAGGTCAACAGCTGCCCACCTCTACTGTAGAAAGCGTTGGTAGGGCACTGCTTCCCCCTCCTGAGGCACCGGACGGTTTGCCAGAATCTCTTCGAGGCCAGCCGATAGTCCTTCTCCATGGCCTCACCGAACTCCTCCCAGGGGCATTTAGCCCCGGACAACATAGCTCCTAGGATCATTCGGGTACTCAAACCCCTCCGCCACAATAAGGTGGCAGCTCAAGGAGGAGGGGGATATATATACATAATATCATAATATAAATATAAATATAAAAAGTATTGTAATACATTATAATATAATCAATCAATTGTACTTTATAACCATAAATGTAATTTCCACCACATGCTGTCATTTCCACCACAGAGGGCAGTGTGCTGGAAATGACTCTTATTTAACTTAAAATGTGTAACTTTTTAAAGAAACCCTTGAAGGTACAGCATGTTTGGAAATGACGTAGAATAAATATATTAACTGATCAGGCAATATTTACCTTGATTTTCTTTCCTTTGTTCTTGATGAAAATTTAAATTGCCTCCATGTCCAACATGTGCTCTGATGTCACTGAACATTTCCATAGAAACCACCTAAACAATCTTTCACACAAACTTTTTAAAGGGACATTACAGTGTTGTGGTGGAAATGACATCAATACTGTGCGACAGCTATATTTTGTATAAATTGAGCTTTCCTTGCAACGCTTGCAACATCAAGGTCATGGGTTCAATTCCCAGGGAAAGCAAGAACTGATAAGAATGTAAATGTGTAGCTTGAAATGCAATGTAAGTCGCTTTGGATAAAAGTGTCTGCCAAATGCATAAATGTAAAAAGTAATATTGATAGTGGTCTCACATTAAATACTATCATCTATTTTAATTATTTTACTAGTGCTTAATTTAGGTATATTCATAGTTACCAGATAAGTCATATTTTTAAACTGTATTTTCATTGTTGAAGTTAAAAGTCTGGGTCTGGGACAAGGAGAAAACAGTGATTTTGACACCTATAAGGAGGTTGAAAAGTATGAAAAAATCATAATAGAAAGGTGGTGAAAAGGTTTTAAGGTGGTTTTATTGTTAGTTTGACAAAGAAAGTGGAACTTGTCCAAAATTATATGTATTTTTTAAAATATGACCAAAGTACATAAAAGTGCCCATAGTCTAAGAATCACCCATATATATATATATATATATAGGGGGAGAGCAGGGCACAACATAACGCTTTTTGAATTCCTCAGTTTGTGTAAATCTACTTTGGATCTTCAGAGTAGCCTATTCATTTTTTGCCACATTAATTTCACACATCTAGTACAATTAAGTGGTTTTGTTTTATTAATACAGTATTTACTTTTTTCTTGATGTACCCCTAAAAAATGGAAGTGAAATGTGACAACATGCCCCATAGGTTGGGCACATTGTGACATGACCATATGACAGATTAAAATGTTATCTGATCTAAGTCCAAAATGTGTAATTTTGAACTCCCCCGGAGAAGCATGTTTTTTCAATGTTTTTTTAAATCCTCCTGACTCTAGGCATCTAATTTCTAAATGTGTTTGTTTATTTGAAAGCTGTCTTTCAGCTACTGTAAGATTACTGTAAGAAAGAGGCCTGAGAGTTGAGCTCTCCGTGGGACAAGTGCTTGGCTACGAGACAGTCAACAGCAGACTCCAACTGATCCAAGTTAAAGTTATTCACCGCTTACACTACTCTAAAGCCAAACTGCATAAACGTATCCCCACTGTTTCATCAATGTGTGACCGGTGTAAGGTGGCAGAGGATACAGCTTCTCATGCTTTCTGGTTTTGCCCTTTATTGTCTGGATTTTGGTCAAGCATTTTTGACTGGTACTCCAAGGCTCACAATAATACTCTCTTTCACCGGATGCTGAACTCGCCATCTTTCAGGAGCATTACAACAGGCTCTAATGATGGGTATGGTCATGGCTTAAAAACTGGAAATCACCCTCACCCCCTTCCTTCCAGATGTGGATTTCGTTGTTTGAACGAAAACAACGACAGTGTTGTTTGTTCTGTTTTAACTTGAAAAATCCTTAAAATAAACTAGTAAAACAAAAGGTGATCTAATAAAAAAATATATATACGAGACAAACTAAAATATTTCCTCAATAAAATACAATTATTAACTTTTTTATATAAAATAATGGCATTTTTTTATAATTAAAAATAAACTAACCACAACAAACACACCACAAACCAGCTATACAGCATAGTTCAAAACATAATAATAATGAATCATTCATTTCTGTGTGTATTAAATTAGACGAATTCAAGTGTTTTCATGCAAAGAATAAAATTGTCATTACACTGATTGTTGTTGATTGTTGGTGTATTAAAACTTCAGAATTATATTCGTGTAGACCTGCAACAGTGATAAGGTAAAGCTAAGAGTGGTTCAGAGCAACCTTCCAAACGCATGACTTACAGAAGGTATCCTTAACTAAGAACGTTTCGGGAAACACGTATTAACGATAAGGTACAGCTTAAAGTCTAACTTAAGAACGACGTAGCGTTAAGAAGGTTTCAGGAAACCCAGCCCTTATCACTGTCTCACAGTGTGAGTGTGTGTGTGTGTGTGTGTGTGTGTGTGTGTGTGTGTGAGAGTGAGTGTGAGTGCATATGCGTGTGTGTGAGTGTGTCTGTGTGTCAGTGTGTGTGTGTGAGTGTGTATGTGTGTGTGTATGTGTGAGTGTGTGTGTGTGTGTGTGTGTGTGTGTGTGTGTGTGAGTGTGTGTGTGTGTGTGTGTGTGTGTGTGTGTGAGAGTGTGTGAGTGTGTGAGTGTGTGTGTGTGTGTGTGTGTGTGTGTGTGTGAGTGTGTGTGTGTGTGTGTGTGTGTGTGTGTGTGTGTGTGTGTGTTGATGATTGTATCAGTGTATGTGTGTGTGTTGATGATTGTGTGTGAGTGTGTGTGTGTGTGTGTGTGTGTGTGTGTGTGTGTGTGTGTGTGTGTGTGTGTGCAAGTCCGCGTCTTTACATGCATCGTTAACCCGCGTCTTTACCCGCTTTGTGTTTTATGGTGCTTAATTTAACCCCTTGTTTGGGTATTAAATATAGACACCTTCTACCTTATTTTGTTTATTCTCAGGTTAGGTAAAGTCAGTCGAATTCGTTCTAAACAGTAAGTATATACATTTCCATACTCACAATCCAGTCGAAAGACTGCTCCGTGGTTTAGTTCAGCTCAATATTTGGTAAGACAGAGACTAAAGGCAGGCGAGCTTCTTAATTTCAATTAAATGTAATTTTTATTAAATACAGGTTAACTAGTTTACATAAACGGTACTAATATATAAAATAAAAATAAAAGTAAATCAAAACCAAATAATTTACAAGCTTTCATCTTCATGAGGCGCAATGGCAAGGCATCTAACACCGGAGAGGCCGTCCTTGGTGAATCAGCGTCTGACTGGACATGTCATTCCAGCTCTTTTAAAGTCCATCAACTTTTGGACATCTTCAGAAATCTCCTCCTGGAAACTCCCTAAAACTTGTTCATTGGTCATCCTCTCCTGGAAACCCCCTAGGACTTGGTTATAAAGCCTTTGTCTCTCCGTCCTCCTTCTTCTGGACCTCCTCTCCATCGCTGCATCCCCCGTGTCCCGTCCGCAACACATAGACGGTAATGATTGCATTTTTCTTCTTTCTTTGGCAAAGCTCTTTCTAATACATTTTCAATTTCTCTCTACTCTTCCATATGTTTAAGAAATGCTTACAACATTCAGTGTGATCTGTTTTTCTTTATAAACCATCTTCTCAATAAATGACTTTACAAACAACAGTTGTTGTGTCTTTTCTTTTTAACCAATCAATAAAACAATTTTTAAATGAAACATGTCTCAGTGTCTTTTCTATAAACCAATAAAACAATTTCAAATAAAAACTCTTTACAGTGTTTTTCTTAATATAAGGTTTCTTATAAAAACCTTTTACAGTGTTTCCTTATAATAAGGTTTCTTATAAAAACCTTTTACAGTGTTTCCTTATAATAAGGTTTCGGTAACCCTTTATTTTACAGTCCCCTAATTACTAGGTATTTACCTAGTAAATACATGGTAAGTTATAGTTGTTTATTGGTAATTACCACAGGTAACAAGTATGTAAATGCAGAGAAACTACAAACTAATTACTAGGTATTTACCTGGTAAGCATATGGTAAATTATAGTATTTTAGTGTGTAATTACTTAAGGTGATTAGTATGCAATTACAGAGAAACTACCAGGGAAAAAAACACCACTGTTAAATATCAACTCAACAAAGTACTGTGTACTTGTTACCTGTTTAGGTTGGTAATAACTCCGATTTAATTGTGTACTTCCTCAGAATGTAGGCAGCCAATTTTTAGAAACACCTCCAGTATTACTCATCAATTCAAGTTAGGTTTGTAGTTATCCTAGGGTTATGTTGGTAACAGTCCATGTTTATTTATTACTATCTTGAAATTAAGACGTAGTTTCCAATAAATTACCTTGTCTTACATAGTTGTTGTTCATTGCTACACCCATTTATAGAGGGTTTATCAAATAATTTACCTTACACTTACCTGGTAACTACCCCGCAGGAACAGTTTTTCATAATGTCATGGCACATCTTAAATACTGGGTATGTTCTTGCAGATGTTTTCACAATTTACTCAGTAAGTAAAGTGCAACAAATGAAGCCTTGTTTATTTCCATGGTATTACCGGAATTGTACCATATAACTTGATCATTCCCTTTTCCATATAGTCAAATTTTTTTACCTCGTATGTCCTGCAACGTTACCAAGGAAAACATGACAATTTACTCAGTAAGTAAAGTGAAACTGTACTGTAAAATGAAGCCTTGTTTATTTCCATGGTATTACCGGAATTGTACCATATCATTCCCTTTTCCATATAGTCAAAAAATTTTACCTCATATGTCCTGCAACGTTACCAAGGAAAACATGACAATTTACTCAGTAAGTAAAGTGAAACTGTACTGTAAAAGGAAGCCTTGTTTATTTCCATGGTATTACCGGAATTGTACCATATCATTCCCTTTTCCATAGTCACATCTTTTTTTTTTTTTTACCTCATATGTCCTGCAACGTTACCAAGGAAAACATGACAATTTACTCAGTAAGTAAAGTGCAACTGTAGTGTAAAAGGAAGCCTTTTTATTTCCATGGTATTACCAGACTCTTACCACATCCTTTGCTACTGCTTAAACATTTTTGAAATCACAAACTTTTACCGTGTGTTCTGCAACTTAACTAAAACATTCCAGCCTGGTCTCATTGTTAATACGTAGTATTAACACGTAATTTTCAAAGATAGAAAACTACATAGGCTACAGTTATGAAGAAAAACAACATACGTGTAATCACAATAATTTATTTATTGCGAAAATGTCAAAACCGGTACCAAAAGTCGTTCACATGACGATGTGTTGCAGTCACAGTCCTCTCTTTCAGTATATAATAATTTTGAATGAGGTAATTTACAGAGCAGAATTTAAATGATTAATCCATGAAAATGTTAATCCGGCTTCGCTCTGTGTGAAGGCGCGCGCGGCGTGCTTCTCCATTTCAAATATAGTTTACCGACTGAAATACGACATGTCGCAATCTGTGACGAACATAGACGAACAGACGAGAGCCAATGAGCGTTTGATATCACTGCCGTAAAACATGTCGTAACGCTTCTTGAGGGCGCAATTTTTGAATTTGAATTCATCAACGAGCGCGGGTCCGCGGGATTTGACAGTTACAGACTGCGCTGTTGTTAAAGCCTGTGGAATGGAGATGAAGATCACTCACTGGATAAAGGGCTGAATTTGGATCTCTTTCTTGCAAACGTATGGATTCTAAAGATTTGGATTATATCAAGTAGGCTATAATAAAATTGATGTCTTTTGTGAATTTATGTTGGGTTTTGGTGTATTATTGTTCTATTGGAAAAAAACGCATTTTGTGTCTCACTGTAAATAAACTAAATATTAAAATGGTTAAACGATTAAATAAGGTACTTTTAAGGTTTTAAAGTGTATTCTTGTTTAACTGCATGTATGCTAATCCTCCGAAACGAGTTTGCAGCAGAAGGCACGAACAGAGCGAAATGTTATTAGTCTATTTCTTGAGTAAACTGCATAAATGCGACTGAAAACGTAATTGATAAGACATTTGAATGCAATAGAGTCAAAACATTAATGCCACGATTTTAATATGCATAAATAAGAATGCGTACAAATACGTCGGTATAGAGTTGTTCATACGTAAATAATTTATGTTTTTGTGCTGTTAATGTAAACATTTTACGTTTTAGTGCTGTAAATACTATACGTTTCTGTGTGTATAAAACGTAAGTAAATGTACGTATGGTAGAATTACACTTTACGTAAAAATACACACGTATTCTCATGAGATCACGTTGAACATTCTCAGTAAGTAAAGTGAAACTAGAACGTTACTGTAAAAGGAAGCCTTTTTATTTCCATGGAATTACTGGGATCTTACCCTATAATCTGTAATAGGTACAGTTACGTAGCTATAACAGATTATAGGGTAAGATCCCAGTAATTCCATGGAAATAAAAAGGCTTCCTTTTACAGTACAGTTTCACTTTACTTACTGAGTAAATTGTCATGTTTTCCTTGGTAACGTTGCAGGACATACGAGGTAAAAAATTGTGACTATATGGAAAAGGGGAATGATCAGGTTATATGGTACAATTCTGGTAATACCATGGAAATAAACAAGGCTTCATTTTACAGTACAGTTACACTTTACTTACCAAGAAAATTGTCATGTTTTCCTTGGTAACGTTGCAGGACATACTAGGAAACCAAATAAATAAAAATGTGACTATGGAAAAGGGAATGATATGGTACAATTCTGGTAATACCATGGAAATAAACAAGGCTTCATTTTACAGTACAGCTGCACTTTACTTACTGAGTAAATTGTCATGTTTTCCTTGGTAACGTTGCAGGACATACTAGGAAAACAAATAAATAAAAATGTGACTATGGAAAAGGGAATGATATGGTACAATTCCGGTAATACCATGGAAATAAACAAGGCTTCATTTTACAGTACAGTTTCACTTTACTTACTGAGTAAATTGTCATGTTTTCCTTGGTAACGTTGCAGGACATACGAGGTAAAAAATTGTGACTATATGGAAAAGGGGAATGATCAGGTTATATGGTACAATTCTGGTAATACCATGGAAATAAACAAGGCTTCATTTTACAGTACAGTTACACTTTACTTACCAAGAAAATTGTCATGTTTTCCTTGGTAACGTTGCAGGACATACTAGGAAAACAAATAAATAAAAATGTGACTATGGAAAAGGGAATGATATGGTACAATTCCGGTAATACCATGGAAATAAACAAGGCTTCATTTTACAGTACAGTTTCACTTTACTTACTGAGTAAATTGTCATGTTTTCCTTGGTAACGTTGCAGGACATATGAGGTAAAAAAGTGTGACTATATGGAAAAGGGAATGATCAAGTTATATGGTACAATTCCGGTAATACCATGGAAATAAACAAGGCTTCATTTTACAGTACAGTTGCACTTTACTTACTGAGTAAATTGTAAAAACATTTGCAAGAACATACCCAGTATTTAAGATGTGCCATGACATTAGGGAAAACTGTTCCTGCGGGGTAGTTACCAGGTAAGTGTAAGGTAAATTATTTGATAAACCCTCTATAAATGGGTGTAGCAATGAACAACAACTATGTAAGACAAGGTAATTTATTGGAAACTACATCTTAATTTCAAGATAGTAATAAATAAACATGGACTGTTACCAACATAACCCTAGGATAACTACAAACCTAACTTGAATTGATGAGTAATACTGGAGGTGTTTCTAAAAATAGTCTGCCTACATTCTGAGGAAGTACACAATTAAATCGGAGTTATTACCAACCTAAACAGGTAACAAGTACACAGTACTTTGTTGAGTTGATATTTAACAGTGGTGTTTTTTTCCCTGGTAGTTTCTCTGTAATTGCATACTAATCACCTTAAGTAATTACACACTAAAATACTATAATTTACCATATGCTTACCAGGTAAATACTTAGTAGTTAGTTTGTAGTTTCTCTGCATTTACATACTTGTTACCTGTGGTAATTACCAATAAACAACTATAACTTACCATGTATTTACCAGGTAAATACCTAGTAATTAGTTTGTAGTTTCTCTGCATTTACATACTTGTTACCTGTGGTAATTACCAATAACCAACTATAACTTACCATGTATTTACTAGGTAAATACCTAGTAATTAGGGGACTGTAAAATAAAGGGTTACCAAGGTGGCTTATAAAAACCTTTTACAGTGTTTCCTTATAAAAACCCTATACAGTGTTTCCATATAAGGTTTCTTATAAAACAGTGTTTTTCTTATACAACACTTTTCTTACACAAAGTTACAGTTACTACCCTATTATAAGCCTATACATATGAGTCATAAAAGAACAAATTGCATGTTTCACACAACAGTTGTTACCTGTGTCATTACCCGCGTTGTTACATGCATCGTTATCCGCGTCTTTAACCGCGTTGTTACCCGTGTCGTTACCTGTGTCATTACCTGCGTTGTTACCCGTGTCTTTACCCGCGTTGTTACATGCATCGTTATCCGCGTCTTTAACCGCGTTGTTACCCGTGTCGTTACCTGTGTCATTACCCGCGTTGTTACCTGTAGCGTCCTTACCCGCGTTGTTACCCGTGTCGTTACCCGTGTCTTTACCTGGCACTCTCTCTCTAGTTAATAAACAGATAATCGTGATAATGTTTCTGTACCTGTGCAGAAGCTGGAGCTGAGCTCATCACTGAGCTCATCACAAAAGACAGATGTATACTCTCCAAATCTTGACTCAGGCTACTCAACTTTGGGATCTTAATAATGACCTTAAGCCACTGTTATCATGTCAGCATGTCACATTATGACGTTGCAAGGCTTGAATTAGAGCCGTAGGCAGAGTTTATAACCACAGAGGTCCCACATTTCAGCTAGTTATGAAGAAAATGTAGATTTCTCTGATCTACATGATGTGCATTTCAAGACGTTTGAAGGCCAAAACAAGTGGATAACAATTTTTCAAACCATGTCAGTGGGCAGTAGATTATTTGTTAATAATACCTGCTCTTTTCTCATCTACTGTATATCACTCGTTCATCTCTCAGTCTCCTTTCTTGCCCTGTCTCTTCCCCTCCTAAAGCTGAGCTTTTTCCTCTATGTCAATGAAGAAAGAAAACATGGAGCCAACTAATATTTATATGTTTATTAATTATTTTCTAAGACAAGTTAATGTACTGAAGGATACCAGGAAAGCTAGGTAACTAAGTTTATTAAATTAATTCATAATATGTACAGTACACATTCATTATTTATCTTATGAAAACGGCTTTGTTAATGTTACTTGTCCCCACCCTCACATAGACACTTACTAATTATTGCATTACATAAATCATGTAAATTATAGGCCTATTTTCAATTCAAAATGGCGAAAGTGTATTAGTTTTTTGACGTGCCTGTTGTGTTTTCGGAGGTGGACAGGAGTCAGCATAGGCACTCTGAAGAGTCAGAGACAATTATTTCTCAGTAACATTAAGAGTACGTCTCAGGTTACGAATGTAACCTATGTTCCCTGAGAACAGGGAACGAGACAATACGTCATAACGACGCTATGGGGAACGCCTCAGGCGTGACAGGTGTCTGAAATCAAGTATCAACTCACAGCAATCATGTTGACCGGCGACAGCCCGTGCATCATCAGCTTGAATGATGAGCGCGCAACCTGTATGTATAAAAAGGGCGCCTTGAAACCGTAACAACATCCTATCATCTGAAGGGACTGTTGCAGGCAGGCCCCGAGGCATGGCAGGGAGACGTATTGTCTCGTTCCCTGTTCTCAGGGAACATAGGTTACATTCGTAACCTGAGACGTTCCCTTTCGAAGGGAACTCAACAATACGTCATAACGACGCTATGGGGAATGATATACCAACGTCACCATGCTGAGGGGAGTGCATGCCCAAAGGCAGTGACAACTGTCAGAACCAGCAATTCAATGAACGCTAGAACCACTCACCCCTAGGTCACATCGGGCTGTCAGTGACAGCACTCCCTACCGGTCATAGCCCAAGCTAATGAACCAAGAAAACCGCCAGAACATAGTTAATGGAGGGTATATCTGGGCCAGCTCAAAGGCTTTGGACCACAACTTCCAAAAGAAGGGGTCCCTTCTAGGGAGTGTGGCTAGGGGACCCAAGGGACTCCCAGCCAGTCACTATTCAGGGGAGCATGCCTCCTGAAATACCACCAGGCTGGCCTGGTGATGTATACTAAGACACACAGTCTGGCCATTGCCTGTCTGTCCGAGACAGAACCTCTGGAAGTTGCCTTGGATAAGACATCAAAAAACCGAAGGCCTGCAAAGCTGGCAGAAACCATTCAGTTCCGGATCACAGAGACGGGATCTCCCGGAGAGTGTGACTCAACCTCAAGAAATGACGGAAATCGTCCACTCAATCCACGGGTCTACCCAGTGCTCGCTCCGAACACTGGGGAAGTAAGAGAGGGTTCAAAACCAGGAAGGTCTACTGAGACCTAAGACCTGATGACCCCCTCATGTGGGGAGCTCCAGTACATGAGGGCTCATATCAGGAAGGCCGGTGAGGCCTGTAACCTGGCGACCACAGTATGTGGGAGCTCATACTCAGGAAGGCCTGTGAGGCCTGAAACCTGGTGACCACAGTTTAAGTGGGAGCTCGTATTCAGGAAGGCCGGAGAGGCCTGTAACCTGACAGCCACACAATGTGGGGCTACCTTCAGAAAGGCCTAACGAGGCCTGTTACCACAAAATGTGGGAGATAGCTTGAAAGGGAGGCGCTTGTTGTAAAACATTGCGACAGAAGACGCATCTAGAGTGGGACCCAAGGTGAAGAACCGGATTCTGAGCCACGTAAAAAAAGGGAACGAAGCGGAAGCGTATAACCCTTACCACAAATATGGATTTTAAAAAGTACACGAAACGAAAGTGCGTATACTTATGCTAGTCCGAATCCAGGAAGGCCTGATGAGGCCTCTAACCTGGCGACCACAGTATGTGGGAGCTCATACTCAGGAAGGCCTGTGAGGCCTGAAACCTGGCAACCACAGTAAGTGGGAGCTCGTATTCAGGAAGGCCGAAGAGGCCTGTAACCTGACAGCCACACAATGTGGGGCTACCTTCAGAAAGGCCTAACGAGGCCTGTTACCACAAAATGTGGGAGATAGCTTAAAAGGGAGGCGCCTGTCGTAAAACATTGCGACAGAAGACGCATCTAAAGTGGGACCCGAGGTGAAAGACCGGGGTCAGAGCCACATAAAAAGGGACCGAAGCGTACAACGCATGACCCTTACCATAAAAAAGGATTTTAGAAAGTACACAAGACGCTCAGTCGTGTGACTTAACATAACATAAGAAGGTTTAAGAAGGTACAGAGCATACGTACCAAAAAGAAAAATAGATGAAGTAAAGGTGCATGTACTTCATCACTCTATATTCAGGAAGGCCTAGTGAGACCTATAACCTGACGACCACAGTAGGTGGGAGCTTATCATCAGGAAGGCCGCTGAGGCCTGTGACCTGACGACCACAGAATGTGGGAGCTCGTATCCAGGAAGGCCGGTGAGGTCTGTAACCTGGCAACCACAGCATGTGGGAACCCATGATCAGGAAGGCCAAACGAGGCCTGTAACCTGATAGTCACAATGCATGGGAGCTCACATTCAGGAAGGCCTGATGAGGCCTGCAACCTGACATGTGGAAGCTCAAAACCAGTGAGGCCTATACCCTAGCGACCACAGTGAGTGGGAGTTCACATTCAGGAAGGCCTGACGAGGCCTGTAACCTGACATATGAAAACTCATAACCAGGGAGGCCTGAAGCCTGGTGACCACTGAATGTGGGAGCTTAACACTCAGGAAGGCAGTAAAGCCTGTAACCTAGCGACCACAGCGTGTGGGAGCTCATATTCAGCCACTGTATGTGGGAGCTCTCAATCAGGAAGGCCTAGTGAGGCCTATGACCTGATAACCACAGTATGTGGGAGCTTATAACCGGGAAGGCCAGTGAGGCCTGTAACCTGGCGACCACAATAGGTGGGAGCTCATAACCAGGAAGGCCGGTGAGGCCTGTAACCTGATCACCACAGTAAGTGGGAGCTCACATTCAGGAAGGCCGGGTGAGGCCTGTAGCCAGGCGACCACAGAATGTGGGAGCTCATAACCAGGAAGGCCGGTGAGGCCTGTAACCTGATAACCACAGTATGTGGCAGCTCATAACCAGGAAGGACGGTGAGGCCTGAAACCTCCTCAACCACAGTATGTGGGAGCTCATAACCAGGAAGGCCAGTGAGGCCTGTAACCTGGCGACCACAATAGGTGAGAGTTCATAACCAGGAAGGCCGGTGAGGCCTGTAACCTGGCAACCACAATAGGTGGGAGCTCATATCAGGAAGGCCAGGTGAGGCCTGTAACCTGATCACCACAGTAAGTGGGAGCTCACATTCAGGAAGGCCGGGTGAGGCCTGTAACCTGGCGACCACAGTATGTGGGAGCTCATAACCAGGAAGGCCGGTGAGGCCTGTAACCTGATAACCACAGTATGTGTGAGCTCATAACGAGGAAGGCCGGTGAGGCCTGTGACCTCTCAACCACAGTATGTGGGAGCTCATAACCAGGAAGGCAGGTGAGGCCTGTAACCTGGCGACCACAATAGGTGGGAGCTCATAACCAGGAAGGCCGGTGAGGCCTGTAACCTGGCAACCACCATAGGTGGGAGCTCATATCAGGAAGGCCAGGTGAGGCCAGTAACCTGACATGCGGCTGCTCACTTTTACAATACATTACCTGCTTACCAACATATCCCAGGCTCTGTACAGGAGACGAATTCTGAAAAAGAAGAGAAAAATGTTATTTGCGCACAAAACATTTTTACTCAACATAAAACCTGCGGCGTGCGGAATGAAGCACGCCAGGACTCAGAAACTCAGAAGCCTGAATATTACTAAGCCTAATTGGAGGCGCTCCTATCAACCAAGCTGAAGCGGGCCATCAGAGAATTCATGAACTCATCATGGGCCTTGCCCCAGGCCTGATGTAGGAGGAGCCTGGGAGCGATGGTGATTAGGAGGCACGACCCAGGGAGGTGATGTCTAACGTTTGGTTTGAGAACGTTTACTCTGGATCACCTCCCTGAGATCCTGCCTCCCGCGGGAGTTACGCCTCCTGCGCGCCCTGCTCCCTCTATTAGAAGGAGGGGGTGCACGGGAGGCGACACTGGCCTTCTGGGTCTGTCTGTGATCCTCGGACCAGGCCCTCCCGCCTGCCTGGGCTGGGCCGAGGACCTCCGCGGAATGCAGCTCTTAAATGCCGCAGAGCGCGCCCTCGCCTCCCTGAACTTATCGACCACCGTCTCAACGGAAGGTCCGAAAAGCTCGGAAGGCGAAACCGGCGAATCGAGGAGAAAGGTTTTTTCTTTCTCCCCGATGTCAGCCTGGTTAAGCCACAGATGCCTCTCCGTGGCCACCATAGCCGCCATCGCACGACCGATGGAAGCAGCTGACTGTTTGGTGGCCCGGAGAGCCAAATCCGTGGTGCGGCGCAGCTCTGCTACCGCGTCAGGGGGCAGACCGGCCCCCTGATCGAGGTCCCGCAGCAGGTCGGTGTGGTAGGCCTGAAGGACCGCGAGGGTGTGCAGAACCGCCCCTGCCTGACCTGCTGCCGTGTACGCTCTGCCATTCAAGCGTGATGTTGTCTTCAACGGCTTGGATGGCAGGGTTGGAGCTCCCAGTGACGATGCCCGACCAGAGGCGAGATAGTTGGCCAACGTCTCGTCTACTGGCGGCATCGACACATACCCATGCTCTGCGGCCCCCTCCACAGCAGCGAAACTAGCCCGCTGATGCAGATGAAGACGCGCAGAGAACGGGTTCTTCCATGCCTTCTCGATCTCAGAGTGGAGATCAGGAAGGAATGGAAGGCTCATCCGAGCCGGTGGCTTACGGGTGGGGAGGAACCGATCGTCCAAAATACCACGAACAGGTTCCTTCCGGACGCGCCTCCACTGCAGCTGCAGTCTGTTGGTGGCGCGCCCCATAACGTCCACCAGCTCAGCGTACACTGGACAGGAGGGCTGAGATGGTTCAGTCTCAACTAGACTGACATCATCGGCAGCCAACTCCTGCCCGGCCCGAAGAGAACCAGTTACAGATCCATCAGAAAGAGACAAAACATCCTCTACATCGACCTGTAACTCACCCGCGTCAGCTGGCAGATCATCCGCGAGGTTAACGCCCCTCTCCAGCTGATCTGCCAGCTCCATCTGAGAGCCCCATGAACTCAAGCGCCGCCGAGCCTCAGCCCGAGCGGGACCGAAACCGCGGGGTTCAGATGCCGCGCCCACTTCCCTCGAGAAGTGGGACAGACGAGAGCGGAGCGTTCTCAAAGAAAAACGCTCACAGTTTGCGCAGGAAGCTCCCTCGAGAACTTCCCGTGCGTGCTCTTCTCCCAAGCAGAACACGCACAGATCGTGTGAATCCTCCGGTGTCAGATATCTGGGACACGGGTCGGCACACTTGCGGAAGGAATTACTCTTCTTTTCTGTACGCTTCATTTTTAATTGCACTCGAGAAAATACCCTCAAACAAACAGAGCAGTCCCTGAAGACGAAAAGATGTTGTTACGGTTTCAAGGCGCCCTTTTTATACATACAGGTTGCGCGCTCATCATTCAAGCTGATGATGCACGGGCTGTCGCCGGTCAACATGATTGCTGTGAGTTGATGCTTGATTTCAGACACCTGTCACGCCTGAGGCGTTCCCCAAAGCGTCAATGACGTAGTGTCGAGTTCCCTTCGAAAGGGAACCATTAATAAATGGCACACCGGCTGTGGTGTGTGTGTTCCTCCTATCAGCGTCGGCTGTGGTGTGTGTGTTCCTCCTCTCAGCGTCGGCTGTGGTGTGTGTGTTCCTCCTCTCAGCGTCGGCTGTGGTGTGTGTGTTCCTCCTCTCAGCGTCGGCTGTGGTGTGTGTGTTCCTCCTCTCAGCGTCGGCTGTGGTGTGTGTGTTCCTCCTCTCAGCGTCGGCTGTGGTGTGTGTGTTCCTCCTCTCAGCGTCGGCTGTGTGTTCCTCCTCTCAGTGCCGGCTGTGTGTTCCTCCTATCAGCGTCGGCTGTGGTGTGTGTGTTCCCCCTCTCAGCGTCGGCTGTGGTGTGTGTGTGTTCCTCCTCTCAGCGTCGGCTGTGGTGTGTGTGTTCCTCCTATCAGCGTCGGCTGTGGTGTGTGTGTTCCTCCTCTCAGCGTCGGCTGTGTGTTCCTCCTCTCAGTGCCGGCTGTGTGTTCCTCCTATCAGCGTCGGCTGTGGTGTGTGTGTTCCCCCTCTCAGCGTCGGCTGTGGTGTGTGTGTTCCTCCTCTCAGCGTCGGCTGTGTGTTCCTCCTATCAGCGCCGGCTGTGGTGTGTGTGTTCCTCCTCTCAGCGCCGGCTGTGGTGTGTGTGTTCCTCCTCTCAGCGCCGGCTGTGGTGTGTGTGTGTTCCTCCTATCAGCGCCGGCTGTGGTGTGTGTGTTCCCCCTCTCAGCGTCGGCTGTGGTGTGTGTGTGTTCCTCCTCTCAGCGCCGGCTGTGTGTTCCTCCTATCAGCGCCGGCTGTGGTGTGTGTGTTCCTCCTCTCAGCGCCGGCTGTGTGTTCCTCCTATCAGCGCCGGCTGTGGTGTGTGTGTTCCTCCTATCAGCGTCGGCTGTGGTGTGTGTGTGTTCCTCCTATCAGCGCCGGCTGTGGTGTGTGTGTTCCTCCTCTCAGCGCCGGCTGTGTGTTCCTCCTATCAGCGCCGGCTGTGGTGTGTGTGTGTTCCTCCTATCAGCGTCGGCTGTGGTGTGTGTGTTCCTCCTCTCAGCGCCGGCTGTGTGTTCCTCCTATCAGCGCCGGCTGTGGTGTGTGTGTGTTCCTCCTATCAGCGTCGGCTGTGGTGTGTGTGTTCCTCCTATCAGCGTCGGCTGTGGTGTGTGTGTTCCCCCTCTCAGCATCGGCTGTGGTGTGTTCCTCCTCTCAGCGTCGGCTGTGGTGTGTGTGTGTTCCTCCTATCAGCGTCGGCTGTGGTGTGTGTGTTCCTCCTCTCAGCGTCGGCTGTGTGTTCCTCCTCTCAGCGCCGGCTGTGTGTTCCTCCTATCAGCGTCGGCTGTGGTGTGTGTGTTCCCCCTCTCAGCGTCGGCTGTGGTGTGTGTGTGTTCCTCCTCTCAGCGCCGGCTGTGTGTTCCTCCTATCAGCGCCGGCTGTGGTGTGTGTGTTCCTCCTCTCAGCGTCGGCTGTGGTGTGTGTGTGTTCCTCCTCTCAGCGCCGGCTGTGTGTTCCTCCTATCAGCGCCGGCTGTGGTGTGTGTGTTCCCCCTCTCAGCGTCGGCTGTGGTGTGTGTGTGTTCCTCCTCTCAGCGCCGGCTGTGTGTTCCTCCTATCAGCGCCGGCTGTGGTGTGTGTGTTCCTCCTCTCAGCGCCGGCTGTGGTGTGTGTGTTCCTCCTCTCAGCGCCGGCTGTGGTGTGTGTGTGTTCCCCCTCTCAGCGTCGGCTGTGGTGTGTGTGTGTTCCTCCTCTCAGCGCCGGCTGTGTGTTCCTCCTATCAGCGCCGGCTGTGGTGTGTGTGTTCCTCCTATCAGCGTCGGCTGTGGTGTGTGTGTGTTCCTCCTATCAGCGCCGGCTGTGGTGTGTGTGTTCCTCCTCTCAGCGCCGGCTGTGTGTTCCTCCTATCAGCGCCGGCTGTGGTGTGTGTGTTCCTCCTCTCAGCGTCGGCTGTGGTGTGTGTGTGTTCCTCCTATCAGCGCCGGCTGTGGTGTGTGTGTTCCTCCTCTCAGCGCCGGCTGTGTGTTCCTCCTATCAGCGCCGGCTGTGGTGTGTGTGTTCCTCCTATCAGCGTCGGCTGTGGTGTGTGTGTGTTCCTCCTATCAGCGCCGGCTGTGGTGTGTGTGTGTTCCTCCTCTCAGCGCCGGCTGTGTGTTCCTCCTATCAGCGTCGGCTGTGGTGTGTGTGTTCCTCCTCTCAGCGTCGGCTGTGTGTTCCTCCTCTCAGCGCCGGCTGTGTGTTCCTCCTATCAGCGCCGGCTGTGGTGTGTGTGTTCCTCCTCTCAGCGCCGGCTGTGGTGTGTGTGTGTTCCTCCTATCAGCGCCGGCTGTGGTGTGTGTGTTCCTCCTATCAGCGCCGGCTGTGGTGTGTGTGTTCCTCCTCTCAGCGCCGGCTGTGTGTTCCTCCTATCAGCGCCGGCTGTGGTGTGTGTGTGTTCCTCCTATCAGCGTCGGCTGTGGTGTGTGTGTGTTCCTCCTATCAGCGTCGGCTGTGGTGTGTGTGTGTTCCTCCTATCAGCGTCGGCTGTGGTGTGTGTGTGTTCCTCCTATCAGCGCCGGCTGTGGTGTGTGTGTGTTCCTCCTATCAGCGTCGGCTGTGGTGTGTGTGTGTTCCTCCTATCAGCGTCGGCTGTGGTGTGTGTGTGTTCCTCCTATCAGCGTCGGCTGTGGTGTGTGTGTGTTCCTCCTATCAGCGCCGGCTGTGGTGTGTGTGTGTTCCTCCTATCAGCGCCGGCTGTGGTGTGTGTGTGTTCCTCCTATCAGCGTCGGCTGTGGTGTGTGTGTTCCTCCTCTCAGCGCCGGCTGTGTGTTCCTCCTATCAGCGCCGGCTGTGGTGTGTGTGTGTTCCTCCTATCAGCGTCGGCTGTGGTGTGTGTGTTCCTCCTATCAGCGCCGGCTGTGGTGTGTGTGTGTTCCTCCTATCAGCGCCGGCTGTGGTGTGTGTGTGTTCCTCCTATCAGCGTCGGCTGTGGTGTGTGTGTTCCTCCTATCAGCGCCGGCTGTGGTGTGTGTGTGTTCCTCCTATCAGCGTCGGCTGTGGTGTGTGTGTGTTCCTCCTATCAGCGTCGGCTGTGGTGTGTGTGTTCCTCCTCTCAGCGCCGGCTGTGTGTTCCTCCTATCAGCGCCGGCTGTGGTGTGTGTGTGTTCCTCCTATCAGCGTCGGCTGTGGTGTGTGTGTTCCTCCTCTCAGCGCCGGCTGTGTGTTCCTCCTATCAGCGCCGGCTGTGGTGTGTGTGTGTTCCTCCTCTCAGCGCCGGCTGTGGTGTGTGTGTGTTCCTCCTATCAGCGTCGGCTGTGGTGTGTGTGTTCCTCCTCTCAGCGCCGGCTGTGTGTTCCTCCTATCAGCGCCGGCTGTGGTGTGTGTGTGTTCCTCCTATCAGCGTCGGCTGTGGTGTGTGTGTTCCTCCTCTCAGCGTCGGCTGTGTGTTCCTCCTCTCAGCGCCGGCTGTGTGTTCCTCCTATCAGCGTCGGCTGTGGTGTGTGTGTTCCTCCTATCAGCGTCGGCTGTGGTGTGTGTGTTCCCCCTCTCAGCATCGGCTGTGGTGTGTGTGTGTTCCTCCTCTCAGCGCCGGCTGTGGTGTGTGTGTTCCTCCTCTCAGCGCCGGCTGTGGTGTGTGTGTGTTCCTCCTATCAGCGCCGGCTGTGGTGTGTGTGTTCCCCCTCTCAGCGTCGGCTGTGGTGTGTGTGTGTTCCTCCTCTCAGCGCCGGCTGTGTGTTCCTCCTATCAGCGCCGGCTGTGGTGTGTGTGTTCCTCCTCTCAGCGCCGGCTGTGTGTTCCTCCTATCAGCGCCGGCTGTGGTGTGTGTGTTCCTCCTATCAGCGTCGGCTGTGGTGTGTGTGTGTTCCTCCTATCAGCGCCGGCTGTGGTGTGTGTGTTCCTCCTCTCAGCGCCGGCTGTGTGTTCCTCCTATCAGCGCCGGCTGTGGTGTGTGTGTGTTCCTCCTATCAGCGTCGGCTGTGGTGTGTGTGTTCCTCCTCTCAGCGCCGGCTGTGTGTTCCTCCTATCAGCGCCGGCTGTGGTGTGTGTGTGTTCCTCCTATCAGCGTCGGCTGTGGTGTGTGTGTTCCTCCTATCAGCGTCGGCTGTGGTGTGTGTGTTCCCCCTCTCAGCATCGGCTGTGGTGTGTTCCTCCTCTCAGCGTCGGCTGTGGTGTGTGTGTGTTCCTCCTATCAGCGTCGGCTGTGGTGTGTGTGTTCCTCCTCTCAGCGTCGGCTGTGTGTTCCTCCTCTCAGCGCCGGCTGTGTGTTCCTCCTATCAGCGTCGGCTGTGGTGTGTGTGTTCCCCCTCTCAGCGTCGGCTGTGGTGTGTGTGTGTTCCTCCTCTCAGCGCCGGCTGTGTGTTCCTCCTATCAGCGCCGGCTGTGGTGTGTGTGTTCCTCCTCTCAGCGTCGGCTGTGGTGTGTGTGTGTTCCTCCTCTCAGCGCCGGCTGTGTGTTCCTCCTATCAGCGCCGGCTGTGGTGTGTGTGTTCCCCCTCTCAGCGTCGGCTGTGGTGTGTGTGTGTTCCTCCTCTCAGCGCCGGCTGTGTGTTCCTCCTATCAGCGCCGGCTGTGGTGTGTGTGTTCCTCCTCTCAGCGCCGGCTGTGGTGTGTGTGTTCCTCCTCTCAGCGCCGGCTGTGGTGTGTGTGTGTTCCCCCTCTCAGCGTCGGCTGTGGTGTGTGTGTGTTCCTCCTCTCAGCGCCGGCTGTGTGTTCCTCCTATCAGCGCCGGCTGTGGTGTGTGTGTTCCTCCTATCAGCGTCGGCTGTGGTGTGTGTGTGTTCCTCCTATCAGCGCCGGCTGTGGTGTGTGTGTTCCTCCTCTCAGCGCCGGCTGTGTGTTCCTCCTATCAGCGCCGGCTGTGGTGTGTGTGTTCCTCCTCTCAGCGTCGGCTGTGGTGTGTGTGTGTTCCTCCTATCAGCGCCGGCTGTGGTGTGTGTGTTCCTCCTCTCAGCGCCGGCTGTGTGTTCCTCCTATCAGCGCCGGCTGTGGTGTGTGTGTTCCTCCTATCAGCGTCGGCTGTGGTGTGTGTGTGTTCCTCCTATCAGCGCCGGCTGTGGTGTGTGTGTGTTCCTCCTCTCAGCGCCGGCTGTGTGTTCCTCCTATCAGCGTCGGCTGTGGTGTGTGTGTTCCTCCTCTCAGCGTCGGCTGTGTGTTCCTCCTCTCAGCGCCGGCTGTGTGTTCCTCCTATCAGCGCCGGCTGTGGTGTGTGTGTTCCTCCTCTCAGCGCCGGCTGTGGTGTGTGTGTTCCTCCTCTCAGCGCCGGCTGTGGTGTGTGTGTGTTCCTCCTATCAGCGCCGGCTGTGGTGTGTGTGTTCCTCCTATCAGCGCCGGCTGTGGTGTGTGTGTTCCTCCTCTCAGCGCCGGCTGTGTGTTCCTCCTATCAGCGCCGGCTGTGGTGTGTGTGTGTTCCTCCTATCAGCGTCGGCTGTGGTGTGTGTGTGTTCCTCCTATCAGCGTCGGCTGTGGTGTGTGTGTGTTCCTCCTATCAGCGTCGGCTGTGGTGTGTGTGTGTTCCTCCTATCAGCGCCGGCTGTGGTGTGTGTGTGTTCCTCCTATCAGCGTCGGCTGTGGTGTGTGTGTGTTCCTCCTATCAGCGTCGGCTGTGGTGTGTGTGTGTTCCTCCTATCAGCGTTGGCTGTGGTGTGTGTGTGTTCCTCCTATCAGCGCCGGCTGTGGTGTGTGTGTGTTCCTCCTATCAGCGCCGGCTGTGGTGTGTGTGTGTTCCTCCTATCAGCGTCGGCTGTGGTGTGTGTGTTCCTCCTCTCAGCGCCGGCTGTGTGTTCCTCCTATCAGCGCCGGCTGTGGTGTGTGTGTGTTCCTCCTATCAGCGTCGGCTGTGGTGTGTGTGTTCCTCCTATCAGCGCCGGCTGTGGTGTGTGTGTGTTCCTCCTATCAGCGCCGGCTGTGGTGTGGGTGTGTTCCTCCTATCAGCGTCGGCTGTGGTGTGTGTGTTCCTCCTATCAGCGCCGGCTGTGGTGTGTGTGTGTTCCTCCTATCAGCGTCGGCTGTGGTGTGTGTGTGTTCCTCCTATCAGCGTCGGCTGTGGTGTGTGTGTTCCCCCT
This sequence comes from Rutilus rutilus, assembly GCF_951802725.1. NCBI lineage: Eukaryota > Metazoa > Chordata > Actinopteri > Cypriniformes > Leuciscidae > Rutilus > Rutilus rutilus. The sequence goes on along the minus strand of NC_140215.1, from coordinate 43,401,840 downwards.
CTCAGCGCCGGCTGTGTGTTCCTCCTATCAGCGCCGGCTGTGGTGTGTGTGTGTTCCCCCTCTCAGCGCCGGCTGTGTGTTCCTCCTATCAGCGTCGGCTGTGGTGTGTGTGTTCCTCCTCTCAGCGCCGGCTGTGTGTTCCTCCTATCAGCGCCGGCTGTGGTGTGTGTGTGTTCCTCCTCTCAGCGCCGGCTGTGGTGTGTGTGTGTTCCTCCTATCAGCGTCGGCTGTGGTGTGTGTGTTCCTCCTCTCAGCGCCGGCTGTGTGTTCCTCCTATCAGCGCCGGCTGTGGTGTGTGTGTGTTCCTCCTATCAGCGTCGGCTGTGGTGTGTGTGTTCCTCCTCTCAGCGTCGGCTGTGTGTTCCTCCTCTCAGCGCCGGCTGTGTGTTCCTCCTATCAGCGTCGGCTGTGGTGTGTGTGTTCCTCCTATCAGCGTCGGCTGTGGTGTGTGTGTTCCCCCTCTCAGCATCGGCTGTGGTGTGTGTGTGTTCCTCCTCTCAGCGCCGGCTGTGGTGTGTGTATGTCCCAGAAAACCTATACATTTTAAGGCCCCTGTCCGGCGTAGCCTCAAGCCGGACACTCATTTGTCCTCCTTTTTGGAGTTGCGCTGAATCGGCCTAAAAAACCCGCTCTAGAATCTTTATTGGGACGCAACAGCATAACATCTAATGCCGTAAGATCCAGCCCGACCTCATGAAAGCGTGTATCTATACCACGAACGGGGTGGTGGTGGCGCAATGGATAAGACACATGCCTTTGGTGTGAGAGACCCGGGTTCGAATCCACTGTGAGACACCCTGAGCAAGACACTTAACCCCTAGTTGCTCCAGAGGCGTGCGACCTCTGACATATAGAGCAATTGTAAGTCGCTTTGGATAAAAGCGTCAGCTAAATGAATTAATGTAAAAAAAATTTATTTCTCGTGCCATTTATATGGCAAAAATGTTTTTTCGCATGCATATGATACGCACTTTATGGCGTGTAATAGACACGCACTCCGCACCCCTAATCCTAACCAAGGGGTTTACAGTGCGTAGCATATGGTTCATCTCAGTGGTCAGTGTTTGAAACAGACATCACAATGTCTTGAATAAATACAAATACTATGAACAAACACTTTTTGCCTCTTCTGTTACACATACTGTAGGTCTACATCAAGATATATCATAGATCACATTGTCTGGCAATGAATAGAGGCTATTTCAGAATCACTGTATCATGACACCATCGACATGATGGACAAAATTAGTAGTTGCGAGTACACCAGAGTCTATGCAATTATTCTTGCCTCACTAAATGCCTTAAAGTGTCCTCCTTTTAGGTGTTCTGGAAATGGCCACCCTAGGGGTCTCTGGAATATATTGATAGATGATGTTGTATTATGTTGAATATCAAAGTTTTTTAGAGAGTTCTAGAGTAAAAACAGTCAAATTAGACCCCAGATTTGACACAGAAGTGCCCTGACGAGTGATGTGTTGTTACTGGTGTTATTTTTTATAAATTAATACTTATTATTAATTACTTATTATATATTGGATGTGTATTTCAGAAATATTCACTTTTCATTATAACCTATACGCTAAGTGAATGAAAATCACTGTGAATTCAATTTGAATTCATTAACATTTATTATTCATTAATATGCTAAAACTAATGTGAGAGTTGTCATAATTTAAATATGTTTATATTCATATGCCTGTATATAAATATAAATACCAGATGAATGTCTTTGACAGGATTGTGTGACCGGTCGTTCTGCGGTGTTTTGAATCATGTGTAGAGGTTTGATGTCCAGAAGAGCAATGAACACATTTCAAAGCATCATCAATATATGAAACCTTGGACACTAAAGAACCGCATTAAATGTAAATCAGTTCAAATGTAGTTCAGTGTCCTTCTTCAGAGAAATATATCATTCTACCACAGGTAATGTGTGTAAGATAAATAATAGAGCAATAAAACATGAAACAACCCTATAAATAACCGACCCAAAGGTAGGGTTCACAACATCATTGAACAGGGGATTGAAGTGTGTTCAGGTGATTATCACAATATCATGTCGTTTCTAAACATTTGAACATGTTTGCTAATAATAATAGAACAAAAAAGTTATTGTTTGATTACATACAGTATAATCAATGTAATCCAATGCTATTATTTCAATATGTCAGCCTTTTGTATGGTGAAGAAGCTGACAGAAAATGATATTGATATACATCTTTAACTGCGAGTCCACCTGAGACACAGAACCGCTGAACTTCTCAAACATGATCACAGACGCTGTAAAGCTCCTAATCTCATCCCAAAACGTCTTTTCAAATCCCTTCACTGATATTTTTGTTTAGAACCTGTTTATAATATTTATCTTATTTTCCACATTTACACAATCTCTTTACACAATTAATGTTCTGTATTGTCTATTTTAAAAGGCCTACTTCAATTCCACACGTTTTGTATATGTTTTGTAAATACCGTAAATGCCCAAAAATCATGTAAATAAAGCTTTGATTCTATATGACTCTATTAGGTGTCAATTAATGAATCAAATGAACATGTCGCACAATATTATTTATTTATGATTTACTATATTAATAATTTCAATTCAATTCAATTCATTCAATAATTACATTTTCACTGGCCCCACAAAAAAAAAGTAATAAATGAATAAAATAGTTATTGTTTTTGACCCATGTGTTCTTGTACTGTAAATACGGTTATGACACACAACATTTTAGATACCAGTGAAATTTAACAATTCTCGATTACAATTTTGATTCCACAGCTAAAACTACTAACTAAAATACATTTCAAAGATTATTAAAGACAAGTAAACAATCAGTAATCAAATAAGAACAAATACTTAAACTACAAGCAATAGCACAAGTAAATAAATGCAATAGAACAGGTTTAGGGACATCGTTCGCTGGTAAAGCCTTCATTCTCAAGGCGGTGGAGATCTTTTACACTGGTACTGGTTCTACTGGTGTCCTGCTGGAGTTCTGATTCAAGATTAACAACAATCCGTCCAGACAGGGACGGAAATATACACACTTTTAATTACCTTATGGAAGATGGATTTATGATGTACTCGCTTATTAAAATTGAAACTTCTGTCATTAATTACTCAACGTAACCCGAAAGACCTTCGCTCATCTTCGGAACACAAATGCAGATATTGTTGATGAAATCTGATGCCGTCGTGATGCTCTCGTGAACGCGCCTCAAGACTGACACAGAAGAGAAGAAATGACTGAATAAAGCACACAAAAGTATTCTCGTAACTTCATAACATTAAGGTTGAACCAATGTAGTCACATGGACTATTTTAACGATGTCATTACTAACTTTTTGGGCCTTCAAAGTGTTAATTAAATATCTGTCAATGGAGCCCGCCCTGAGCCGTCAGATTTCATCAAAAATATCTTCATTTGTGTTCTGAAGATGAACGAAAGTCTTATGGTGAATAATTGTGACAGAATTGATATTTTTGGGTGAACAAACCCTTTAATCAATACATTTATGGTCAATTTCATGTAGGTCATTCCTACGAAGTAGAGAGAAAAAAAGGAGTGACACAAAAGTTCCTGGAACATAATGTCTAACATGAACAGAAGTTTGCCAAACGTAGAAAAGTTTACAACTGTCCACAGTCTGAGACGGTGATGGCTTTAGTGGGTTTGCCGTCCTTAGTGCCCAGCTCTGCTATTCTCTTCACCACATCCATGCCTTCTTTGACGAAGCCGAAAGCCACGTGCTTGAAGTCCAGGTGTTCTGCTTTCTTGAGTGTGATGAAGAACTGCGAGCTGTTGGTGTCTCTGCCGCGGTTGGCCATGGACAGCAGTCCCGGGCCCGTGTGCCTCACGTCGAAGTTCTCGTCCTCAAACTTCCCTCCGTAGATGGACCGTCCTCCCGTCCCGTCCCCGCTGGTGATGTCGCCGCCCTGAGAGATAACAGGAGATAATTCACCTTTACTGGTGTTTAACACTGGTGTGTGTTCATAACAGACCAAACAATCACCTTTACTGGTGTTTAACACTGGAGTGTGTTCATAACAGACCAAACAATCACCTTTACTGGTGTTTAACACTGGTGTGTGTTCATAACAGACCAAACAATCACCTTTACTGGTGTTTAACACTGGTGTGTGTTCATAACAGACCAAACAATCACCTTTACTGGTGTTCAACACTGGTGTGTGTTCATTGGTTAAAGGTGTTATGAAACAATCACCTTTACTAGCAATCGGACATGGCCCTGCGAGCAACAAAGACCACCACTCAGGCGATTGGAAGGAACATGGCTGTCCTAACTGTAATGGAGTGTCATCTGTGGCTGATGCTGATGGATATGAAGGACACGGATAAGTCCACCTTCTTGGATTCTCCGATCTCTTCGACCGGCCTGTTCGGTCCATCAGTGAAGGGCTTTGCTGAGCACTTTACCGAGGCACAGAAAGCGTCACAAGCAATGCGACACTTTCTCCCAAAGCACTTTAAGAAACCTCCGCCTTCACAGACTTCTAAGCCACTGCCTTTTCAACCTCGCCCAGCGGCTGAAGCTCGCCACCGCTCACGCTTATCTAACCGTCGCAGACCACCTCCACCACAGGGACCTTGGCCCAAGATTGTACTGAACCCTGAGCCGCCTAAGCCCTCCTGACCACAAGGGGGAAACGACGATGGTTAAGTCCCGCCGCAGCCGGACCACCATCGAAGCGCGTGCGCACACTTCTCTCAGTTCCCTCATCTCAGGTGACAGGAGATGTAAATATTGCGGCACACAAGCCTGTTCTAACCAAGCGTGCCGCACAAGCCCTGAAAAGTGAAGCCAAAACGTCTCGATCGCCCCCCGGTGACTGGTCCTAGTATAGGTCATAAGCCCCGCCTCCCCGTGTTATTCAACGGGACGTGAGACCAACTAAACAATTCAATTACACTTCAAATATCTCTTTTCCAAAGGTGGTTTCTTTCATTTGCTGTCGTTTTTATCACGCTGATGTAAGTTCAAGTGTCTGTTTCAAAAATAAGTTGGTTTTTAGTTAGTTACGTGATGCGGTGGTGTAACGTCATGATTGACAGCTGTGATTGACAGGTTCTCTGAGCAAAGTAGTCACTGAAGCACCAACGGACATTTTTTCGGGATCTTCGGAGGACTGAGGAGATTGTATTTACTTTATTTTAATAAGCCTCTTGTCGTACTGCAATAAAAAAATTTTTAAAAGTGAGCAGAATGCACTCTCCCTGCGAGAGTGAGGGGGGAGCGTTGATTACGCGGCTTTACTTCCTGCTCACTACTGCGCAGGTCTGGTCCCGAGATCGCTACTGCGCAGGTCTGGTCCCGAGATCGCTACTGCGCAGACTCAAGTTCCAATATGTCAGCGCCATATCGGGACTCTGGCGGCTTCAGTTCTCATCAATGGAAGACAGCGAAGGGGCGTCGTCCATCTTTTTTTACAGTCTATGGTTCTAACACACACACGCCTGCACACAAAACGCTGTTTTACGGCGACACAAACAAAACTCAAAAAGAGCAAATTGTCTGTTGTTTCTCCGGCTGACGCCAACCGTGTTTTAAATGTAGGATATGTGCCCACTACATAGTGCTCACCCCCCCTACACCCCCTAGTGCTCACCCCCCCTACACCCCCTAGTGCTCACCCCACACCCCTACATAAACACTGCCCACTCAGTGTCACAAACACACTCAGGACTCCCCTTATCCCCCCACATATGTAGACCAGGTGCCCACAACAGCTACTTGGGTTCTTCCCTGCATACTTCCTACTAGGCTCACTAATGTGTTGGCCTGGGGTAATTATTACTTTACTCTTCTTTAGGGGTGTAACGATATTCAAACCGAACCGAGTTACATATCGCGATACTCTCATGGCGTACCGAGGACGCCCCGCCCCCTGCCCAGCCCCGGCTCAATGGACCTCATGTCTTATGTGTACACAACGAATACAGCCTTATAACCTAACCACCATTAACACCCTATAATAGCAAGCTCCGTATTTTGTTACTTTGGATAATAAGCAAGGTGTAATCTTTCAAATTCTGTCTATTTGATCACAAAATTCAAACATTAAATGTCGTGTTGGCGCTCTTTGATGTGGCGTGACAGATCACCGTACTAGCGCCTCATTTAAAGCGGCAGCGCAGAGCGCGAGTAAACGCGATTCTCTTCCTCAGGTACAGAATAAACATGAATGGACACCCCATACACAAAAGAATTATATTTGAAATATATTTTGTTGGATATGTTTTGGAATATATGCAAATATTTGAAATTGGCCCAATAAATATATTTCATACTTATATTTCATATATTTTTGTTATATTTCAGAATATATTTCAATGTATTTGGAATATATGCCACATATATTTTTGACACTTTTGGGGACACGTACAGAAAAAAATACATTGAAATATATTCTGAAATATAACAAAAATATATGAAATATAAGTATGAAATATATTTATTGGGCCAATTTCAAATATGTGCATATATTCCAAAACATATCCAGAAAATATATTTCTTTTGTGTATGGGACCTGAAGGTATGTTAAAGGATACAGTATACTTACTGAAAGGCATCATAACTCGTGTAATCAATCGATCAGTGTTTCAGCAGCGGAAAGACGCCAATAAAACGCTTAGTTTGTCTTAGTTAGTCACCTTATATTTACCTCAGGCAAGTCGTTCAGTGCCCACAGCTTGTTGGTTCCTAAATCAACTCTTACACTAAATAAATGCACTATATTAGCCTATATAATATATTTTACTTAACATGTTAATGACTGATATCTTGATTATTTAATGTAGCCTATGTTTTAAATATCTGTCATGAAAATAACAGCAACTGTGTAAATATTTATATTTCAATAACAAATTAGAGTAGAAAACATAAGTTAATGAGAAAACTGCCTTATGTGTAGTTTACATGTTTTCATACAATGTGTTGAATGTTGATTATTATATATCTAAAAATAAATAATATCTGAAATTAGGCTAAAAGTCTAGGCTCTGTTGGTAACCTTTAAGGTTAAAGTTAGTATGTGTGGGCTCCCTATATAGTTTACAGCATTTACAACATACAGAATTTGTTCATAAAAAAAAAAAAAAGAAGCAGCAATTTTAGCTTTCTAAACCCCCCACCCCACTGAACCGAACCGAACCGAGATGTCAAAACCGTGGGGCGTACCGAACCGTCAGTTTTGTGTATCGTTACACCCCTACTCTTCTTATAAGCCCGGGCCCTGGGTTGGTGGTTAAGAAAGTTGTTTTACATTGGGTTCCCGTAGCATAAGCTATGTTACGCAATACGAGAGTACTCTCGAAAGGGAACGTCTCAGCTACTAGCGTAACCTCGGTTCCCTGAGATAAGGGAACGAGTATTGCATAACCTGTCGTGCATTGTGCTCTGATCTGGGGATCGCTTCAGTCGATGAAACCAGATAACCTATGGTGAAGCGGGACTTATATAGCTATAAGCCACTCTCCTTTTGGCGGGCTGTGATGCGTGATGGGCGCCAAGCGACCTCATTGGTTCGTATGTCTCAGCTGCCTCTCCATAGGGTGCAGCAGCTGCCGCAGAGCAGCCAATAAGCACGAGCTGTTTCGCTCAGGTCTGCTTGCTGCAGCACTGCGTTTCACATTAAAGGAAATTAAAGGATAATTTTTGGCTTCAATATCCTCGAGAAAAGGAGTTTTCCAATAGAGTAAGCTAGCTTACGCAATGCTCGTTCCCTCATCTCAGGGAACCGAAGTTACGCTACAAAACCGAGACGTTCATTCATACTCATAGCCGGATGGGCCCTCGTGCTGAAAGTCCAATAAATCTAAATAAATCCCTTATATGAGATATAAAACTTTGTGATTTCATAACTGCACTTAGTCAAATCGCAAGGTTTATTTACGGTATCGTGCGGCCCTGGATTAACCTCACACACACTCACCTCTGGCAAAGACACGATCGGCTCAAAGTGGATCTACTCATTACGGGGAGATTCTTCATCACGGCCCTCCTCTTCTCCTTCGTTGTGTGCTTCACCTCCATTTCGCTCTGGTGCACTTCCAAAGACCATGGCTCCAGCGTTTGGCCATTCAAAATGATCATCTACAGAAATAAACGTGTGTGTGTGAAAAACACTAAAAACATCACACTGCCAGCAGCAGTATGTACAAACACTTCTGTTGCATGCTGATCGCTCTCAGCACACATGCGTCATTTGGTTTACCAAATGAACCAAATCCTATATACAAGTACAAACATGAAATGTTACAAGATTTATGTAAAACAAGTAATTCCCTACATTGCAGGACGCGCGCAAACATCAGAAGAGCATGCTCAGAAAGCTCAGACAGTGAACGAATACTGAATTTAGTTTTTCATGTTTCATGAGATGGAGCGAGTCGACCGAAAGAGAACCTGAAAAACAATGTTTATTTCATTTGTATCTTTGTTCTATTGTATTTATTTGTAATTGCTTGTAATTGGATTAGTTGTCAATTTTTTATTACGGATTACTTGTCTTTTATCATGTTTTAAATTTACATTAATTAGGCTAATAGTTTTTGCTAGAGAATTGTGAATTGTGAACGAGAATTGTGATATTTCACTGGTAACTAAACATTTGAACACAAGCAGGCTAGTCGAAAATATCCTCAAAAAATATCAAAATATCATGTGCTATTAAATTAAAGATAACATGATAGGAGCAATAGATATGAACAGTGAAATTAACAGAAGCTCCTTTAAATACATTTTAAAAGGCATAATTAGATGTGAAAATAACTGAAGATAGAAATATTTGCTAAATGAATTAAGCTAACTAATCTGATTCACAGTAAACAGAACACTCACCTTTTGGGGCAAGAGCAAATTCTCCTGAAGTCTTTGCCAAGTCTGCAAATGTACACACACTCTCGGATGCAAAAGCAAAAGGAAGACCTGCTGGAGAAGAGCAAAGACGTCAGACGAGAGCGAACAGAAGCATTCAGAAGGAAATGCTGCTCGAGTTTGAATGAATGTCCCTGAGCTTCACTCTCTGACCCCGGGCTGGACTTCATTCCCACATATTAGAGAAGCGGTGGTTATTATATTAGCCCACCTCCCCATATAAAACATATCCTGTCTGATTAGGGCTTACAGATGATGGTGTATTATAGAGAAGAAACTGGTTCAACTGGTATAATGGTTTCAGAGATGTTTTATCATTTCTATACTGGGGAAAGAAACTGCAGCATCCAATTCACATAATAAAAATGTTCCTTATTTTTGGTTAGAAACACTTAACTTGCATTAACCTGAACCAAAGTAATAACGGTCTTATCGTCGTGTCAGTGTGTGTTCATTCAGTGAGTTGTTATAATCAATGACCGTCTATGCTGCAAGATGAATCTCTTATTTATATTGTGTTTGCACTGTGTAATGATGAAAGCATTCATCAGACGTCACTGTGATTGACTCTCTTTAATGCAACGAGATGATCTAAATCTAATGCTGTAATCAACACCGTTCACAATAGATCATCTCTGCAGCTGTAAGAGTAGAAGTTTAGTTTTCAGAAGAGCTCCACGTGTGGTACTTATTTCATATGCAAAGTTGTCAGCCAATCACAGGCATGTCTCCTTTCAGTTATCAAACGTGTCAGCCAATCACAGGCAGTTATCGGTGTTCTGGAAATGGCCAGAATCCTTCTTTAACACGACAGATAAACGTCCCTCTGCTGCTCTGCTCTTAGTCTCTAGCCGTTAAACTGGAGTGTGTCCAGGGCAGCGCTGCTGTAGGAGTGTAGCGCTGACCCGAGCATCGGAGGACACCTGTACCTGCAGTGGAGCTGGACTCGCTCTCGCTGCTCCTCTTCGTGGAGAGGTCAATGGGGTCAGTGCTGCCGTCCGCAGGAGGCTCTTCCGCTGCTGCATCATGGGAAGGCCTCTGTCCAGAACAAGACACACGAGTCCACATGAGTCCGACTGCTTATCACGTCTCATGTCACTGTTCAGAAAGTCCTCTGACCTGAGCGTGCTGCAGTGTGTGTAGCTCTGCGCTGAAGTCGTCGGGTCGCTCGGAGTCGGAGTCGCTGCTGACGCCGCAGAGGAAGGTGGGCGGCAGCTTCAGGCGTCTGGCTCTCTGCTCCTCGTCTGCAGTCGGCTGCTTCTCCCACACTAGTGTGACCTCAGAGTCTGCAAACACACACTCTCCATCAGAGTCTGCAAACACACACTCTCCATCAGAGTCTGCAGACACACACACTCTCCATCAGAGTCTGCAAACACACACTCTCCATCAGAGTCTGCACACACACACTCTCCATCAGAGTCTGCACACACACACACTCTCCATCAGAGTCTGCAAACACACACTCTCCATCAGAGTCTGCAAACACACACTCTCCATCAGAGTTCGCAAACACACACTCTCCATCAGAGTCTGCACACACACACACTCTCCATCAGAGTTCGCAAACACACACTCTCCATCAGAGTCTGCAAACACACACTTTCCATCAGAGTCTGCAGACACACACACACACACACACACACACACTCTCCATCAGAGTTCGCTAACACACATACTCTCCATCAGAGTTCGCAAACACACATACTCTCCATCAGAGTCTGCAGACACACACACACACACACACACACACACTCTCCATCAGAGTTCGCTAACACACATACTCTCCATCAGAGTCTGCAGACACACACACACACACACACACACACTCTCCATCAGAGTCTGCAGACACACACACACACACACACACACACACTCTCCATCAGAGTCTGCAGACACACACACACACACACACACACACTCTCCATCAGAGTCTGCAGACACACACACACACACACACACACACACTCTCCATCAGAGTTCGCTAACACACATACTCTCCATCAGAGTCTGCAAACACACACTCTCCATCAGAGTCTGCAGACACACACACACACACACACACACACACACACACACACACTCTCCATCAGAATCTGCAAACACACATACTCTCCATCAGAGTTCGCAAACACACACACTCTCCATCAGAATCTGCAAAAACACACACTCTCCATCAGAGTTCGCAAACAGGTCTTACTTCCGGGCGCTGCTCTGTGGCGACCTGCTGTGTTTCACGTGCGCTGTCTGAGTTGTTTGTTTGTTGAGTGACTGACTGCCGTTGTTTATTTTATTTTTATTATTATTTTTTTGGCTGCTGCTGCGTGGTGCACAATTCGCAACAATGGAGTTTCATGGATGGATTTTGGGAATTGTCATCTGGATTCTAAGTATTAATTTAATTTGTGCACTAAGTGCCGAAAACGCCGCTGGCGGGGTTGTTCGGTATAGCCGTGAATTCTTACTACAGTATAGTAAATTTGCGGAGACATCATCTTATCATCGCATACCAAGTTATTTACAACCTCCACAAGATAAGACTACTCAATCAAAAAGAAACCGGAGACGAGGAAAGAGAGGTGGGATCCACCAGAGACTAAAAAGAATGGGAAGTAAATTACCCCTGCCCACAACCTTACTAATGAATGCCCAGTCCCTGAGGGGTAAAATGGATGAACTAACAGCAAATCTACGGTACCTAAATGAATATAGAAATGCTTGTGTGTTAGCAATCACAGAAACGTGGCTGAATGAGAGTACCCCGTCAAGAGAGGTTGAACCAACTGGCTTCACGGTGTATCGAACGGATCGCGATCCGGATATCACAGCTAAGTCACGCGGCGGAGGAGTTTGCTTTCTCGTTAGGGACAACTGGTGCAGACAAGTGGTGGTAAGAGAATCTCTCTGTACTCCTGATATCGAACTACTGAGTGTATCACTCAGACCATTCTATCTCCCTCGGGAGTTCCCACAGCTGTTTTTTACTGTTGTTTACATACATCCGCTGGCAAACTCAGCAAAAGTCTCTGATGTGTTATATCAACTCTCACAAAGACTCGATACTCTGTCTCCTGATGCTCCCAAATTTATCTTAGGAGATTTTAATAATTGCTCCTTAAAAAACTGTCTGAGAACTTATTATCAGTATGTGAACTGTTGCACCAGGAAAAATAAGACACTGGACAAATGTTATGGCAACGTCAAAGATGCCTTTTCTGCCTCGACGCTACCTCCCTTGGGCAAATCCGACCATGCCGTTGTTAATCTTCGACCAAAGTATCAAAGGCTCCTTGGAAGAGAAAAGCCTCAGATTAAGACTGTAAAAATTTGGGATGAAGAGAGTATTATGTGCCTTCAAGGATGTTTCGATTGCACTATGTGGGACATATTTGAATCCCCTGATCTGGACATTCACACAGATGTGGTATCTGATTACATACATTTTTGTGTGGAGTCAGTTTTACCCACGAAAACGTATAAAGTATTTCCAAATAATAAACCGTGGGTATCAAAGAAACTTAAACAACTGTTAAATAAGAAGAAGGTAGCATATTATAATAATGATGTTTTAGTTAAAAGGGATATTCAAAGGGAAATTAAAAGACAAATTAAGGTAGATAAGGCCCTATATAAACAAAAAATTGAGGCTAAAATGTCACAAGGTAATTCAAAACAGGCATGGCAAGGTGTCAGGACGATGATTAGTGTACCACATAAAGGACAAGGAACATATAATACAAATATAACGATCACAGATAGCAAAAGTAGGGATCTGGAGTTAGCAAATAAGTTAAATAATTTTTTTTCACGTTTTGAAGGAAATAGTGAGAATATTAACAGGGATGAGGAAACTTTATTTACATCAACTAATAACTTTATCATCAAAGAGGCAGATGTAAAGAAAATGTTTCATAGTTGCAATATTCATAAGAGTCCTGGGCCTGACAGCATCTGTGGACGAGTATTAAAAAACTGTGCTGAGCAATTATCCACGGTTTTTACTTCCCTATTCCAAAGATCTTTAGATCGATGCATAGTACCAACTATTTGGAAAACTTCACTAATTATACCCTTGCCTAAAATCAATAAACCACTAGAGCTCAGTGATTATCGACCAATTGCACTGACCTCTTTGGTGTTTAAAAGCTTTGAAAGGCTTGTTAAAAGGTATGTAGTGTCAAAAACTCAGCATCTATTGGACCCTTTACAATTTGCCTATCAGTCAAATAGGGGAGTAGATGATGCAATTTTAACATTGTTGCATATTGTATATTCACACCTTGAAGATTCCAAAAACCACGTGAGAATCCTATTTGCGGATTTTTCATCGGCTTTCAACACAATATTGCCAACTGTGTTGGTCGAAAGATTAACCACAGAGTTTAACCTGGATGGGGGACTGATTATGTGGTTGCGGGATTTTTTAAGGAATAGAGTACAGAGAGTGAGTGTGGGTGGATCAATGTCGGAGAAACAAATTACTAATGTCGGATCCCCACAAGGCTGTGTCCTCTCACCCCTATTGTTCATATTGTATACAAATAACTGTATAAGTGCACACTCAGGCAGATTTTTTATCAAATTTGCAGATGATACTGCACTAGTCAGTCTCCTAAAGGGGGACGAGGACAGTCACGGACCTGTTTTAAATGAATTTATTTCTTGGTGTGACATGTCAAACCTCAAGTTAAATATTTTAAAAACAAAGGAGATGTGCATTGATTTTAGGAAGGAGTCCTCAGTGAGTGTAACCACTATCAAAGGAGAGCCAATACAAAGTGTTGAAGAGTATCTTGGGGTCATCTTTGATTATAAACTGAGGTGGGATAAATGGACAGAGGCTGTGAACAAAAAAGGACAGCAAAGACTCTATTTCCTTAGAAAGATGTTGTCATTTAATATAAATGTCTCAGTCCTCAGACTTTTTTATAATTCTTTTATTGAAAGTGTTTTTACATTCTGTATCACTTGCTGGTTTGGAAATGCCACAGTGAAACAAAAGAGTTCAATTAGGAAAGTTTTAAGTACAGCGAGCAAACTAATTGGTATCCCTTTGAGAGGGTTGGAACAAATTTATCTAAACAGATGCCTCAGTAAAGCAACAGAAATCACAGCAGACAGTAGACACTTTCTGTTTGATAAATTTGAGAGATTACCTTCCGGGCGAAGGTTTAGGATGCCAGCGATTTTTAAAAACAGGGGGAAAAACTCCTTCCTGCCACAGGCAGTAAAATTGTTGAACAAAGGTAATGCAGCTGCATACTGAGCGGGTCTCAGTGATGATTTTGTTTATTTTATTATTATTGTCTTTCATTCTCTTTTTTCGTATTATGTGACGTGTATTGCTGGTGTTGTATGTGTATGCGAGTATGTGAAACGCAAGCAACAAAATTTCCCTAAGGGGATAATAAAAGTACTCAACTCAACTCAACACACACACTCTCCATCAGAATCTGCAAACACACACACTCTCCATCAGAATCTGCAAACACACACACTCTCCATCAGAATCTGCAAACACACACACTCTCCATCAGAGTTCGCAAACACACACACTCTCCCATCAGAGTCCGCAAACATCCAGTGCAAACATCTGGGGCTGCTGAGCGGGAGCAGCCCAAAACTTTACACCGTGCCACCCAGAAGCAGAGCGTTGCCTCCCATGCTCCCCCACAGCAGAAAGGCTGGGGACAGGGAGGGCGCTCTCACCCGCAGTCTTCGAAGGGTAAGACTGATCTGAGGACCGTCATTATCTCTAAGAAGGCTGCGGGGTAGAGGTCCTGATGCCCGAGGACTCAGGCCAATGAGGGCAGTCCCCCCCGGAGCGGAGCGGTCAACACCTCATTATACGGTGCCCGTCTTCCTTCGTGCCCTCAGTGGACCGTTCTGCCAACCCAGCCACCTCGTGTGCTTCAGGGCGCAGCCGGAAACGTAGTGGTCTTGGGATGCCCACCCCCTCCGAGGAGGGCTCCAGAGCAGTCAGTTCGGTCGTTCCCTGCCGGTTCGCCGTTACAGGGCGTCGTGCTGATTGCACAACAAAAACCAGAAGCCAGTCACGAGAGGCTGGTACCACTAGTAGAATATTTGGCAGCGTGGAAGCTACTGCCAAATGTTTCTCGTTGGGTTGTGCAGACCATAGAACATGGGTATCAAATACAGTCCGGGTCTCACCCGCCCAGGTTTATGGGGGTCCTATCCACCGTTGTGGGCCCCGAGCAGGTTCTGGTGATGGAACAAGAAGTGAAAACCCTGTCAGAGAAAGGGGCCATAGAATATGTACCTCCCTCCAACAGAGAGACCGGGTTCTACAGCCGGTATTTCATAGTTCCAAAGAAGGATGGGGGGTTGCGTCCCATTTTGGATCTTCGAGTGCTACACGAGTTAGTCATGCAACTAGAGTTCAAAATGTTAACACTGAGACACGATAGATCTCAAGGATGCATACTTCCATATATCCATCCTTCCATATCACAGGAAGTTCCTGAGGTTCTCTTTTGGGAGCAAAGCATACCAATATCGAGTTCTTCCATTCGGCCTAGCACTTTCACAAAATGCATAGATGCAGCTCTGGCACCTCTGTGCCTGCAGGGTATTCGCATCATGAACTACATCGATGATTGGTTGATTCTGGCTCAGTCGCATCAGTTGGTGGTTCTGCATCGAGATGTCGTCCTCGCTAACATGAAAGAGTTGGGGTTATGGCTAAATGCCAAAAAGAGTGTGCTTTCTCCACTACAGAGGACCACTATTCTAGGTGTGGTGTGGGACTCAATGTTGATGCAGGCATGCCTGTCACCGGGATGCATAGAGTCCATCCTTTTAGCTGTGAAAAGTATAAAGCTAGGCCAGTCACTCACTGTCAAACAGTTTCAGAGACTGTTGGGTCTGATGGCAGCAGCATCCAGCGTGATACCTTTTGGACTGCTGTACATGAGGCCCCTGCAGTGGTGGCTCAGGATCAAAGGGTTTGTCCCGAGGGGCAACCCCTTTCGCATGAACAGGGTTACGTGGCGATGCTTACGTGCCCTGGTTATGTGGAAGAAACCTTGGTTCCTGTCCCAGGGTCCCGTGTTGGGAGCTACTTGTCATCGCAAGATGCTAACGACAGATGCCTCTCTCACGGGAGATGATCCCGTCTGGAGATGTTGGCTGTATTTCTTGCTCTAAAGAATTTCCTCGCAGATCTCAGGGGCCTATAAAAATCACCAGGGGGGTTTGCGCTCGCGTCCGCTATGCAAACTGAAGCACCAACTCCTCCTGTGGTCTCAGGGGAAGCTGCTGTCACTCAGAGCAGCTTATATCCCTGGGGCCCAGAATATAGGAGCAGATATCCAGTCGAGACAGGGGCTAAGGCCCGGGGAATCGAGGCTCCACCCCGAGGTGGTGGAGCAGATATGGAGGGTGTTTGGCCAGGCACAAGTGGATCTGTTTGCGTCTCGAGAGACGTCTCACTGTCAACTTTGGCTCTCCCTCACGCATCCAGCTCCTCTCGGACTGGATGCGATGGTACAGACGTGGCCGAGGCTACGTTTGTATGCATTTCCCTGGATCGCTCTGCTCCCGAGAGTTCTGGAGAGAGTTCGCAGGGACCGGGTTCGCCTACTTCTTACCGGTCGAACCAGTTCACCAAATGTAACAGGTACAACAATTCTCGAGTCAACAGTGCACGAACAGTTTCTTTCGGACATGTTCAACATACTAAGAACAGATGAGCTGCAGACACTGAGCATGCGTGATAGCACCGTCTGGAACCAAACTTTCTTTCGGACAACTGATGCTGTGCTGATATATGAGCACGGGTGAACCAAGGATGTGAATGAGGGGGCGAATTTGCCGGAATGTACGTTTATTTAATAACAAATAAAATGTACTAGAGAATGCGAATACAACTAGTTTTATTAACATGCAACAACTGTTCAGTCAAAACATGTCAATGAAAATGAAAAATGAAAATATGTTTTTCTATTTACTATTGTGTATGCACGTTATATTTTAAGCTTTATGAGCTGGATCATGGTTTCTGTAAAAAAGTTTATGATGACTATATTTCCTTTAAATCTTTAAGGCGTGTGAAAGATCCACGTTTGCACGTTGCCTATATTGGGTGCTTTTGCAAAATGTAAATGTAAGAAATGTGAAATTTGTGTCAATAGCCAGCCCTACCGAACAATATTTGGTCGTCATTGAAAAAGCAATTCTACAAATGTTATCTGCAAAAGGCAACTAAGTCAAAACCTAATGATTACATGATTTCTTCTTTATTTCCAACTGTTTATTTGTTCTGAACATTCGTTTCAAATTACGTTGATGTATTAAGCTGCATAAATCGAAATAACTATAAAACAGTGGTGTTCTAAATCTTTTGACACCCTTCAAAATATACATGTGAACACTCTTAACATTTAAAAGCAGACATTCACATGTCATGAATATGAAGGAGGTTTTATGCATGTTTATGACAACTGTCATTAAGGGTAGTGTTGAAAACTTTTATTCCTTCATCAAAGCAAAACCAGGAGACGTTTGGGATCTCGTTCAAGTAGAAGTTATTCTTTATTGAGCGTGCTGCAGGTCTTCCAAAACAGTCTGTCTAATGTAACTTTACATATTGTCTTATAGGCATTTCAGTGGGCTGTCCTTAAAGGTGCTGACCTTACACACAGCCTTAGAGATGATCACTAAATCTAATCATCTAAAGACAATAGAGGCAATTACCCCCAACTGACTTCCCCAAATGGTATAAACACAAATGGTCACGGGAACTAGGACTAGGTAAACATTCACACACAGTTCAACTCTTAGTTGGAAGATCAAAGGCTAACAAAACCCCTGACTATTACAATGTTTAGACAGCTGACTTCTAATCAGTAAATTGATGCCATCATGTACACCTTGAATGCCCAATACAGTGTAGTTCACCTTAGTTTTTCATGTGAAATTATGTAAGGAAGTAGGATCAGCAGATCTTAAACATATTCTTAAATTTGTAACCCTTCAGTAGTTAATGACAGTTCTCATTTTAATGCAAATATGACATTGTGTGAGATGTCTTTGTTATGACACCTTGACATAAACCTATACATCATAACCTGTCAGTGTCTTTGTCATGACAACTTGACATTACTAAGACAACATAACCGGTCATAAATATGTCATAAACATGCATAGTCCTGTCATGATTATGAAGGTGTCATGTCAGTCTTATGCACACCCCTTCAAGTAAAGTGTTACCCAAGTGGTATTAATCAACATAATTTATTGCGATATTTTAAGAGAAATGTTTTGATGTTGTCATAATTGTGCAGGGCTAACTCATGTTTTGTGTACTCTATACCGAGTCTTCTCTCAATAGACCGTCAGAAAAACGTGCCACATCTGTTTTAATGCAAATTCTATTAATACAATGCAGTGGTCAAGATACATGATAGGGCTGCATTATTTCTCTCTAAATTGTAATCATATTCATTTTTAAGACTGAGGGCCCTATTTTGACGATCTGATATGCAAGTATCAAACGCAAAACGCAATAGCTTTGTGGGCGGATCTCGCTGTTGCTATTATACTGGCGGGATAAATGACTCTTGCGACGCAAATCTAAAATGTGTTGGTCTGAAGTCGCTACATTACTCATAGGTGTGGTTTGGGAATAACGTGCAATAAACCAATCAGAGCATCCGCGCACATTCCCTTTAAAAGCAGGCGCGCTTGTTCCATGGCGGATTGATATTTTAATGGCAGAATTGCCGGCGCACAATTACTACATTATTACTACAATCAGCCTGAATAATTTGGGTAAATGTGTAAGCTAGATTTATGCCTATTTTTTCACATCTTTTCATAAGAGAAATCCTCTTCTCCTGAAAACGGTCTGAGAGGTCCGTTTAAAAGCATGTCCCCTCTGAGAAATAAGTCTAATTTCACCACAATATCATCTGAATGTCTCGAATAACGCGCCACTGACTTTAGACTCGTTTATTTCTGGTCAGTGGAGGAATTATTTTGTGAAACTGCAAAATAGCACCAGTGAACGTTTGCGCCGGAACACGCTCCACTTTCCGATGAACCGTCCCGGGAGCGCAAGTTCATTCCCTAATATACCGACGTGCGTCTGTGGAGGGAAAAGCCCGCCGTGCGGGCAAAAAATCTTGCAACAGCCTATTCCTATAACGACACTTGTTGGTGTCACAATTCTAGATGGGAAAACAACCTTACAAGACATTCACTGCTGAAAAATGTAAGGACTTTGAAGCCACTGGTCCACTTTAATTGTAAATTCTACTGAAGTTTCAGACAAACATCTAAAGGTTAGCCAGTTTTAGAACATGCAAACATTTTGATTGAGGAAACAATGTTTAAGTTATCACATCATTCAGCCAAGGTCAGGTCTCCCGGCTCATGCCAGAACTCTGTGTGCCACAGTAAACTGTGACCTGAAATACCTGGGGCTTCAAACTGGGTGGCTGATGTGCAGCTCCAAAATGCCATTGGGATTATTTTTTAAAAGCCTAAAATCCAAACCCCCCAAAAAGTTACAAAGTTAGTAAGATTTAAAGATTATTCTTGTCAAGGACTTGAATTTATCTCAGTTACTGAGTGGATGGTGAAAATCAGTCTCTATACGACAGAAACATGGGCTTAATGACATCAGCTGTAAAGGAGACATTTCAGAGGCGACAGATTGCAAAGACATTTTTTTCTTCCTTGGGAAAGCATACACCAATGAACAATGCCCAATAATATCATGAACTTGCAAATAAACCATGAAACCGAACAACTAGAATATAAACTAGGGATGCGTTTAGCTCCAACCTTTATTAAACACACCTAAATCAACTAATCATTATCTTTAGGACTACTTGAATTCCAGGCAGGTGTGTTTGCCCTTACGAAAAGAAAATATATTTCCCAATATATGAATGATCAATATATTTAATGATATAACAGTATATTTGAAAATATACAGAATAATATATTGTTAATAATTAATAATATAATTAATATAATATTAATATAATTAATAATATGTAACGCAAAGCAGATGATCAGTTCTGCATGTGATTAAATCACTCAAAATCCTCCCGTGATCAACCCCCTTTTAGTCTCTGGGACTTGATTAAATTACAGGAATCCTCATTCACAAACACCCTCTATTCTCTTGAACTGCGACATTCAGAGCAAATGGCATCCCCCGAGAGACAGAGACACTCTCATCCCTGGACATTGTGGTCAAAAATCACCCTTGCCAATGTATTTTGAAATGTATTTGTGTTGTGTTTCATGGTCCCTATACGGCAGACCGCTATAACTAAGTTTTATGGTATAATCAAAAGTGAAATGCTTAATAGTACGAAGAATCATGTAACTCTTTGTTATTAACTGCCAGGATCACGATCCGTGGTATCATTGTGTCCAAGAAAAACCAACGGTGTTGAATTCTTAACTCAAAGTATAAAATTATGCATTCTGTTATTTATATCGTTTATAACAGATTTAAATCCCCGCTGTACCTCTATCCAGAGGGCTTGGCTTAAGTGAACAAAGAAGAGTTTGGCGCCACACATCCGCCCAAATGATTGGTCTAGGTACGTGAGGAAGGCGTGGCTGGGTTCCTTCATAACACGGAAGGTTATTTGTCGGTGTTACAGACCGTTAGGTTTCTATACAGAAATTATGCACAGTCTGCCGGACGGACACTTGCGTAATCACTGAATAGTGAATTATATCCAAATTCCCCCTGATTAAAGATATAATTTCATCTACCTATATTAATGGTTGATACGAGTAATCGTGTTAATTATTAATATAAGGTGAGGTTTGATCTATTCCTTATTTGGGATAATATAATGTGTATGCGATATTAATATTCATCATATTATAAATATTTTCCTCAGTTGAGTATTAATTCCCCATAACAAAAGCCATTGTCGCTACAAATATATTACAATATATTGATTAATACATAAGGAATTGGTGCTTTTCATATATTGAAAAATATGTGACAATATATTTACTAATCTATCATAATGTATATAATTGTATATTCAATAATACATAGATGTATGTGTGTGTGTGTGTGTGTGTGTGTACGTACAATACATTAACATTTATATAGGTACATGTATGTGCAATATGTACACAATAAAGGATACAACTTTGTGAAAATTACATGTAATGCTATTTATGTATTCATTTATAAATATTTTATATGAATCAATATACATGGTCCAAATATTGTAGTATATTGAAAAATATCAGCACTAGTTTCCCACATATATATTCCCGTGTATTTTTGTTCCGTAAGGGTGGAGCAGGGTTGGAACTAAAACTGGACGGTAACCTCCTGAGAACAGGGTTGGACATCCCTGATCTAAACTAAGGGGTCTAAACAGTTTTGTTCATAAACTATGGGCCACAGAATATAGCTTACCTGTTGGGATGCTGAAAGGATTCCCAATGGATGGCTGACTGGTCACTTCCTGTCCAGAGGTTTTCAGTCTTGAGGCACTCGTTTCCTCATCTTTTGGACTGGGAATTTTAACAGGAGATTTCTCTTTTGATGACAAAGGGCTCCCAAAGATCTTCTGCACAGAGTCTGACCCACTGACAAACCCTGTAACAAGGTCAACGTTCTCAGGCATCTGAACAACTGACTCAAACTGAATATCGTCATTATCCTCTGTTTTGTACATTTCATCTTCTTGATCGGCAGATGTGTCTGTCTTGGAGCTGGAATTCATTTCTGTAAACAGCTGCTGGCCAGCTCCTGGAAAGCCTTTGAAAGTGGGATCCTTCTGGCCGAACTGAAAACTACCCTGTGAAGAATTTGCCAATTCTGCGAAACCAAAGGAGTTAGGCTTAACGGTAAGGAGGGGATTATTATCGTGACTACCAGTGTCTACGGGCTCATCTGAGGAATTTGGGATTGCCTCTTTTTCCTTCTCTCTGTTAAGTTCAGCAATATCCTTCTGGCCAAACTGAAAACTACCCTGTGAAGAAATTGCCAATTCTGCGAAACCAAAGGAGTTAGGCTTAACGGTAAGGAGGGGATTATTATCGTGACTACCAGTGTCTACGGGCTCATTTGAGGAACTTGGGATTGCCTCTTTTTCCTTCTCTCTGTGAAGTTCAGCAATATCCTTCTGGCCAAACTGAAAACTACCCTGTGAAGAAATTGGCAATTCTGCGAAACCAAAGGAGTTAGGCTTACTGGTAAGGAGGGGATTATTATCGTGACTACCAGTGTCTATGGGCTCATCTGAGGAACTTGGGATTGCCTCTTTTTCCTTCTCTCTGTGAAGTTCAGCAATATCCTTCTGGCCAAACTGAAAACTACCCTGTGAAGAAATTGGCAATTCTGCGAAACCAAAGGAGTTAGGCTTACTGGTAAGGAGGGGATTATTATCGTGACTACCAGTGTCTATGGGCTCATCTGAGGAACTTGGGATTGCCTCTTTTTCCTTCTCTCTGTGAAGTTCAGCAATATCCTTCTGGCCAAACTGAAAACTACCCTGTGAAGAAATTGCCAATTCTGCGAAACCAAAGGAGTTAGGCTTAACGGTAAGGAGGGGATTTTTATTGTGACTACCAGTGTCTACGGGCTCATCTGAGGAACTTGGGATTGCCTCTTTTTCCTTCTCTCTGTGAAGTTCAGCAATATCCTTCTGGCCAAACTGAAAACTACCCTGTGAGGAAATTGCCAATTCTGCGAAACCAAAGGAGTTAGGCTTACTGGTATGGAGGGGATTATTATCATGACTACCAGTGTCTATGGGCTCATCTGAGGAACTTGGGATTGCCTCTTTTTCCTTCTCTCTGTGAAGTTCAGCAATATCCTTCTGGCCGAACTGAAAACTACCCTGTGAAGAATTTGCCAATTCTGTGAAACCAAAGGAGTTAGGCTTAACGGTAAGGAGGGGATTTTTATTGTGACTACCAGTGTCTACGGGCTCATTTGAGGAACTTGGGATTGCCTCTTTTTCCTTCTCTCTGTGAAGTTCAGGAATATCCTTCTGGCTGAACTGAAAACTACCCTGTGAAAAATTTGCCAATTCTGCGAAACCAAAGGAGTTAGGCTTACCGGTAAGGAGGGGATTATTATAGTGACTATCAGTGTCTAAGAGCTCATCTGAGGAATTTGGGATTGCCTCTTTTTCCTTCTCTCTGTGAAGTTCAGCAATATCCTTCTGGCCAAACTGAAAACTACCCTGTGAAGAATTTTCCAATTCTGCGAAACTGAATGAAAAAGAGGAACTTGATGGTGCAGTAGAGGTCTTGCCTTTTATATTTGGGTTTGCTGCCTGACATGCGAGACACTGCCTAGCTGTACCTTCATTTCTTACCAGGCAAGTGTCACAATCCCACTGTCCCTCTTTTTTACCAAACATGGCAGCTAACTCAGTGCTGCAGGGGGCTTTGCAAGAAACGCATTCAGTTGCTGAAGCCTCATTCCTCACTAAGAAGGTGTCACAGTCCCACTGACCCTCTTTCTTGACAAATTGAGAGCCAAAACCAGAGCCAAAAGGGAGTGCTGGAGTTGCTGACACTTTTGCATGTTGTGGTGCATCAGCCTGAATAGTTTTCTTATCAGCCTGAGCTGCAAGGTCAACAGATGTTACTGCAGCATCATTTGATCCAAATTGAAAAGAAACTGGTATTTGAGACCCAAATGCTAAGCCCATTGAGCTGACACCAGTGTCTCCAGTAAGTCCAAAAGAAAAAGATTTGGCAGGAGGAGCCACAGGCGCAGAGCCTTTGAGTTCCTCTACAGGTTTGTTCTTTGCTGTAGAAGGAGCTGCACTGTTGCAGGCAACACACACTGCAGATGTGGGAGCGTTTCTTGCACCGCACACATCGCAGTCCCATTCACCCTGCTTCTTGGAAAACAGTGTTTTAAGATCCATTTCTTTGGATGAAACCTGAGGCTTCGGAGTTTCACATTTACTTTCCAACTGTTGGCCTTGTGGGGACTCTAGAATGAATTTTTGAGCCTCCTCAAATTTGAATTTAAACAGTGCGGCCTCATCCGCAGTTTTAAAACGAATGGCCAACTGCTCAGTCTTGGGCATTTCATCTGCATAGTCCATAGCATACCACACCCAGGACTTGTCAGATCCAGCATTTGGTTTGAGGACCATATCTGCAGTGATATAATGATTAGCACAGATTTTGAGAACCTGTTCCCTCCTCATCAACAGACGAACTTTCCCGGATGTTCTGTGTTTTAGAATTTTGAAACTTCCAATGCCCCTCTCCTTCCATTCTTTAGTCTCAGGGTCAAACCGGAAGAGTTTTGCTCTCTTGCAGAACATCTCCTCTTCCTCCTCCTCACCAGTTTTCACATCAACCTTATCAGGAAGAGGCACAATGGGCTCAAAATGAGGTCCATCCTCTTCCTCTTCCACGTGGGTGCTATCATTATCACTTTTCTCTTCCTGAGCCTCTGGATTTCCTAATACTGGTTTGGTTCCACTTGCAAAGCTAAATCTTTGGTCAGTGTTGCCAAAAATATTAATTTTGCTCTGAGCAGCATCTGTGAATAAAACCCCTGTGGCACTTTTACTCCCAAAAGTAAAGACTCCACTCTGGCTAGGCGGATGCACTTGGGTCTGATGTTTCGGTTCTGATGGTCCGTCCGCTTTGGGAGGAATATCTGACGTCAGAAGTCCCAAGAGGCTCTCACTATTTTTCATCTGAGCAGAGGAAAAGGTGAAATCACCATCATTGGACTTGAAAGTGGAGTTGAACTTGAATGCAGATATTGCTGATGTTGATGGGGCACTGTCAACCCCCCCAAAGTTTGGAACCTTAGGAGGTTCACCTGTGAACTGCGACCCAAGACTCATCTTGGGGTCAACAGTCTTGTTTTCACTGCTCTTGGATGGCTGCGTAGATGTATCAACACATGGCTTAGTGAAATATCCAGGCTCTGGCAATGTTGGATTGACTGTAGGTTGAGGAAAATTGTGACTATAACACTCTTCACTGTATGGAGAGAGTAAGGATGTAGCTGGTGACTCAAACCGGATGGGAGCACCAAAGACCTGCTCTTGAGGATATATGCATGCAGGAGTTGACTGAAGAGGTGGTGTGTGTGTTGATTGCTGGTAGGCATACATATGCTGCTGTGGAGGAAGACGATTCATCCCGTATACTGGGCCCTGCAGAGGTAAACACTTTGTAAATACTTTGATATTGATTCTGTGCTTTTTCTTGGTAAAAAAAAAGATGAAATATATTGCATTTACATGAAAATCACTCCACTACCTTTGTTGGTGTAGCATTTGCAGCAGGGCTTAGAAGATACTGTGAATTACATGCTGGAGACTTGTTGTAGTACGCAGAGGGACCTGTAGTGGCAACTGAGGAAAAAAAAGGAATGGGTTTTAATTATGTGTTAAATATTGTATACGCAATTTTTTTGGTGATGCCCCCATTTAGAAGCAAAAAAACACACATTTGCGGTACACTCATAAATGAATGAAAAATTGTTTACATTATTAAATCTGACACTTACGAATAAACCAAAAAAGAACCCAACAATATAATTTTTTGGGGTTGAAAAACTGCTGTGCATTTTTTTCCCAGCTTTATATTTTTCTTTTATTCTGATAAATCCCTCTTATTTGGTTGAATAAGCACATTGGAAAAAACTGCACAAACCTCATTGGTTCGCATGTCTATTGCTGTGAGATTGTTGATATATTTTAATGTTGAAATTGAACAAGATTTGATATGTGCTGGGGGGGCACACATT
This sequence comes from Rutilus rutilus, assembly GCF_951802725.1. Classification (NCBI taxonomy): domain Eukaryota; kingdom Metazoa; phylum Chordata; class Actinopteri; order Cypriniformes; family Leuciscidae; genus Rutilus; species Rutilus rutilus. The sequence continues at coordinate 43,376,186 of NC_140215.1, read as the reverse complement.
GAGAATCACTGGTATACACACAAAATTTCAAAGACGGCAGATTTGGGGAATAAAGCAACTCATTGAACTGACCAGTAAGAGGAGCACCATGGAATGCCTGCGCTCCAGGAAATCCTTCCTGAAGTCCTTCTGCAGGATAACTATCTCTGTACGTCCTATATGAGGATGCTGTCGCTTCAGGGGAATTAAGGCGCATGTCATAAACATCATTCTGTGTGAGACGGAAAACAAAACATGATATTACAAACCCTAAAATCTGAAACTTGTCTGTACCAATTTCACAAAGAGCTCCTGACCAGTTTCACATGGTTGAATATTAACCCACTAGAAAAATCATACCGCTTTGTCAAAAACTAACTTCTAAAACAACACTTTTAACATAATAGCTTTTATAAGTTATTTTTTTTTATTTTTTTTAAGTATTTATTAGATAGGACAGTGTAGATGAAACAGTAAACAATGGGGAGGACAGAGAAGGGAACAGGGTTATCACTGTAAAGCTACTTTGAAGCAATATGTATTGTATAAAGTGCTATATAAATAAAGGTGACTTGACTTTAGTGCCCTGCAGATACACAGAACACAAGGTGGCGCTAACATACAGAAAACTGCATTCAAGACCTGTACTGCACATTTGAGAAGACAACGAAAATTAATGGTCAAGTCAGCTTTATTTCTATAGCGCTTTCCGACAATATACAGTTATTAGTGGAAGGGTTACACATATAGAAATGACTGATCAATAGCATACCACAACTGATGTGTGGCCAAACATGCTGAAAGGGTCATGAAAGCCTGAAACACATTTCTGTAACATTATTGAAAATTTTATCACACACCATTTGATGCCACAGAAGATGACACAATGTGTAAAACCGGAATAGTGACTGGCACGAAGAGCAGCGGCGTATGCAAACGTCATTCATGAGAGGTACTGCAGTCATGAGATCGCCCGGTTCAACAACACGTGTGGAGCGGCGCACCATGTCTTCTCCAAATGAAACTCACTGATGCAAATAATGGCAGTGATATAGAGGTATGTTTGTAAGTGATGAAAGGATGGATTATTCAATAGAAGACATGACGATAAACACCAAAAAACATTCCATAGTAAAGTAACTATACCTTTTAAGGCTTTAAATCGTGCTGTCAAATGTACTGGTATATTTGTTAGTATAAGTGTTCACAAGGTGAATAAGAGATTGAGTGCAGTTAGCTTTGATTATAACAGCTCTTGTTCAGAGTGAATGTTTGCACGCTCAAACTGCATTACCCAGTCTCCACGCACTCCTGCTCTATGAATACCTTATGCTCAAGGGTTTATTGCTGTCTGGAGTTGTATAGAAAAAATTAAAATGTCAATAGGCTTTCTTGACAAAACCTCAAAATAATGTTCACAGTATTGAAGGTAAAGCAAAAGCAAACACTAACACAGACTGATTTTGCTACAAGCGGTGGATGTGTGACTGACCTTTAAGGACTTGACCTGCTGGCACAGCATCTGCAAGAGGGACTTTTGGTCCTCGGCCCAGTGTGGAGTCGTTTTGGGCGAGAACTGGAGAAGGAAACAACAGTCAGGAACCGTAACGCCATGTAAACAGCAAGCAAAGCTTCTGCAGAAGCACCAGTGCCATGACATACCATGGATCTTTTAGAAGGAGACGTGGCACTTTTGGATGGAGACGGAGTGGAGAACTTGGAGAACGTGGGCTGACCGGGGCTGGACGTCAGCGGATAGTCCACCTGATCTTCATCCCGCTCGTGTGAAAGCTGCTGGTTGACCTCGTTCAGCAAATCCATCACATCCTCCATAGATACAGGCAACTTAAAACACGAAGAGACAGGATTAAAGGACTAGTTCATTCAAAACTCAAGCTTTCCAGCAATCCTGAAGACCTTGATTAACTTCTTCAGGTGTGTTTGTTTAATGCTAGAGCTGAACTCAGCAGGACAGTGGCCCTCCAGCATCAGATCTGAGGAACCCTGGAGTAAAGTGAGCAGCACGAACATCAGAGGTGTTTAACATACCTTGTCCATGTCCTCTGGACTGGCCTGATAAATCTTTGTCAGGTATTTCCTGAACTGCAGGAGGAAGTTGGTGAACCTGCCCTGCATCTCCTCCATCCCGTTTCCCGCCTCCTCCGACAGCCTCTGATAGATCTGACAACACACATCCACAAACTCATCAGGAGAGCGTCATTCACAGACCGATGTTGATCACTTCACTTCTGAATAGGGTTGGGTATCGTTTCATTTTTAGCGATTCCGATTCTGCTTATCGAATCCGGTTCTTATCGATTCTTGTTTCCGATTCCAATATTTTTTGGAGGGAGAAAAAAGGGCAAATACTTGAAGAATAAATATTTCTACCTTTTATTCTTGCCAATTTTAAGCAATAACCAATAAAATGGCTAAAGTGAAAGGAGTCTCTTCATAAAGGTGTTGATTACATTATTACTTAATTTTATTGCAAAAATAAAAAAAGGTGAATCATTCATTCATTAAAGGAGAACTCGGTAACTCTAGCGAACTCTACTCACTTCTTCGCTGATTTTCCCTTTTGTTGTCGCATGTTTTCCCCACGAGCTCCCCCTACAGCTGTGGGGCGTATATTTCACAACACGGTCGTAAAAAACTCACTTGCGGCGCCTCCTCCCCCTCTCTACCGCTGCTCATGAGCGTTTGTTTTGATCGGAGCAAGCCAACTGTATCGTGTGGAGCTAGGTCTACCGAGGTGGGTAATCTGGTAATACATCATACATGCGTGTGTGTTTATGTCGAATTGCCGTAAAGCAATTCGTGTTTCGCGCTCGTTCTCGTTCTCGTTCTCGCTTCTCACGAGACTTCCGATTTCTGTCTTACCGGGACGGTAGTCCCCAAGTTGCAAGGTTGGTTTTCCGCCTGGGAACGCTGGGGGGAGCGGGGAAAGTCACCAATATCACCAGAACAGGTTGTTTAACCATCCAAATGATTTCTAGACAGTTTTATTACGTTAAAAAAGTTACCAAGTTCTCCTTTAAACAAATATTTATGAGACACTGAATTAATTAGTGTTTGAATTAATTATTCAAACTAGTTGTTTTTTTTAAATAGACTATTAGACTGTTAATGTTAGCCTATTCTGAGTAGTTGTCTGATGTATGTAATCGTGATCACAAAACAAAAATGATTTTAAGCCACATAAGACCGTTCACATATCGAGTCTAAAAATGCATGGAAAAGCACGGCCGCGCCGCTTTCTCCTTCTTTCCACAAGCGCTTGCGCTCCCGTGGCATCTGTCGTTGCTATGCAACCATGAACTGCGCTCTCCATGATGACGACGAGGAAGTATCAGCAAAGGATTAATTGATTTATAGCCCTTGCATTAGCTTTACTAGGCTACTAGATATATTTATGGAGATGAGAAATAAAAACCCACCCTGTTCAGCTATGATCAGCTGTTCGGCCAAGCTTTTGATTTTACAGAAAGGTCGGTTGTTTTTTGTCACATGACCTGCACACCGCTTGCGGCATTCTGAAAAGTTGAGATGTTTTCATCTCGCCGAGGCATAGGCGCACCTGCAAAAACGAGCGCCCACGGCCCACGTCGCTTCTATTATGAACGTGCTTGCCGCGCGCCTACAATTGAAATAATAACGAATTTGCAACTGTCCCAAAGTCAGGAATCGATAAGAGGAATCATAATGCGTGCGTCTTATTGAATACCCGGTTTTTGGAAATTTGTTACCGGTTCTAAAATGGAACCGGTTCTCAATACCCAACCCTACTTCTGAAGCTGAGCCAGTGTGACTGTCATCCAGAGAAAGCACTGTTACCTTAGCAAGATGCCAGTTAGACGAGATGCTGTTGAGCTTTTCCAGCTTTGCGATGGCCTCGTCGGTGTTGCCCTCGATGTCAAACAGTGTGGCAGAGCTTATGGCGGCCTCTTCCTCATATACTCGCACTTGAGAAGGCTGAAGACAAAGAGACCATTAGAGACAAAACCACCATATGAAACAGAAGCAGGAAGAGAGTACATACCTGTATGTCTCTACTTTGAAAGTGCATGAACATCGGCACTAGAGGTTCAGGAATGCTGTGTTTGTTTCGGATTTTCTCAAGCAAGGGAAGCACAACTTTCCAGTAGTGCACACTGCGGCCTGCATAGTGCTTCTGGTCATGGGAAGAGTTCACCCGTTCCCCCTGTCAAACACACACATCGCCATCAGGACACACCTGCTCAGTCTGTACTAGTAACACACATACTATCATACATACATGCATACTATCACACACTGACGAAGTCATCAACACTACGAACAAAGCATGAGAATCATGTGCTGATCAAATACATGAAAATGCTAATTCATCTAGCTCTGCTCATTCCCTCGACCGACTGCATGAGCTGCTTCCTGATGCTTACAGATGTACTATCTGAGAAACAATGTGCGCTTTATTACTGAGACACAGCATAATAACTGGCCTAATCAGAGGCATATTTACACATGCATGACATCAGGTAAGAACAGAGTGGGTTATGAAGTGCTCAGAGTATGAAAGTGAACTCACTTTCCTGTCACATCTTTACCTTAATGATGGTGACACTATTGACTTCTGCAGAGATGCTTTTTTCAGAGTGAATACGTGCATATTTTAAAATAAAATAGTTTCTGCAAATTGTTTCAATGGATTATCTTACAATAAATTATTTAGCCGTTTTGTTACTTTTTCTATATTCCCTTTAATCCTTTTAAATCCATTATTTCCTAAATGAAAACAATCGTTATCCCCCTAAAAACACTCATCAGAGCGGAGCATCCCATAATTCCTGGCTCAGAACGAGCATCATGAGCATGGTTGTGAGCAGACGTACCACGTCAGTGAGATGCTGAGCCCAGTGGATGAGCAGCGCCGGCTGAAGGCCGTGTTTCTCTCCGGCACGCAGCGTGCCGAGACCGCGCTGAACCAGCATCCGCAGTTTAGCCAACGTCCCCGGCCTGTCACACACACACCAGAAAACACTCAGTCAGTCTCAGAGCCGTGCGTCAGGCCTTCACTCAGAGCAGAGCAGTCACTCACAGCGCTCTCTTGTGGATCAGGCGGTAGACGGCGTCCCACCACTCGCGCTGCTTGGCGGAGGACAGGAGCCTGATGATGTGCAGAGGCAAACACCGGGGCTGATGCGGCGAGGAGCACAAGCCCATCCGTGCCGTCTCCTGCAGCTGCGTCTGACTGCTGAACACAACGCCACACAAGAACACCTGCAACACATCACATATACAGAGCTGAGGTGCTTCATCAGGTCCGCTGAGATCCTTCCACTTCCAGTCCTTTACGACAGTATGACAGTCAAGACTTCAGTCCCAAACGTGCTGTGCTTATGGACAACAGCCTTAAGAAATACATTTTGATTTATTAAATTCATCAATAGGCCTACGTCAATCTTGTGAAAATGCCATCAGCCAAACTGTAGAGCCAAATAGTATGTTAGGAAGAGCTTTACAGCATTATACAATCACAGGCATTAAATTACTGAAACTAAAACAGCATTTTAGAGAGGCTACATTACCTATAACAGCACCTAAAACAATCATCAGACATGAATGAATACTTGCATTATGCTAAAAAAAAATAAAACAATTTAAGAGATTGTGCATGTGCAAATGTGGGTTAATGTTTCCCCCGTGCCTCATTGAGGATGAGGAGGGGTGGACGCACCTCCAGGTCGAGCAGGCAGATGGACTCGGGTGAGTTGGTGTCTAGTTTGGAGGTCTCGAGTGTGAGGCGAGGGAAGAGCTGCTTGAGCCAGCGCTGCAGGCTAACACTCTGCTCCATCAGCGCCCACTGCAGGCCGAGCCACGCCAGGTGCTGAAGATCGCCCGCGTGCAGCAGCACCGCACCTGTGTGAACACATACACACACACCCCGCCGTCAGCACTAGTGCTGTTATGGATCGCAGTTCTGTACGCATCACGGCCCCACGTTTCGACAGGCATATGACCCGTGGATTATTGCAAAGTTTAACCATCATAGAACAAAAGTTTATCATTTGCGTGTTTTTGTAAATCTTGTCAATTTAAACATTCAAGCACAAGGAGACGCGAAAGAGAACTTAATTCGGCACTCGCGCTGTAATCTGTGCACACACCCGAGAGAGGTGCGTTTCAGACCTCGGCTATCCTCAAACACAGTCGATCTTAACTGAATGTTAAAAGTAGAGAAAGAAATTCAGATGTGTATCATTGTATTGGATCCATGCATTCTGTCTTAAAGGTTTAGTTCACCCAAACATTTCTTCAATTCTGTGATCATTTACTCACCCTCATGTTGTTTCAAACCAATAAAACTTTCGTTCATCCTTGATATCTTCAGCGTAACATGAGAATGAAGCTCAAACATGCTGCATAAAGCTCGAGAATGAACCTCATTGGCTCTTGCTGAAGCTCAAACGTGCTGCGTAACACGAGAATGAACCTCATTGGCTCTTGCTGAAGCTCAAACGTGCTGCGTAACACGAGAATGAACCTCATTGGTTCTTGCCGAAGCTCAAACGTGCTGCGTAATACGAGAATGAACCTCATTGGTTCTTGCCGAAGCTCAAACGTGCTGCGTAACACGAGAATGATCCTCATTGGCTCTTGCAGAAGCTCAAACGTGCTGCGTAACACGAGAATGATCCTCATTGGCTCTTGCTGAAGCTCAAACGTGCTGCGTAACACGAGAATGAACCTCATTGGTTCTTGCTGAAGCTCAAACGTGCTGCGTAACACGAGAATGAACCTCATTGGTTCTTGCCGAAGCTCAAACGTGCTGCGTAACACGAGAATGATCCTCATTGGTTCTTGCCGAAGCTCAAACGTGCTGCGTAACACGAGAATGAACCTCATTGGTTCTTGCCGAAGCTCAAACGTGCTGCGTAACACGAGAATGAACCTCATTGGTTCTTGCCGAAGCTCAAACGTGCTGCGTAACACGAGAATGATCCTCATTGGTTCTTGCCGAAGCTCAAACGTGCTGCGTAACACGAGAATGAACCTCATTGGTTCTTGCCGAAGCTCAAACGTGCTGCGTAATACGAGAATGAACCTCATTGGTTCTTGCTGAAGCTCAAACGTGCTGCGTAATACGAGAATGAACCTCATTGGTTCTTGCCGAAGCTCAAACGTGCTGCGTAACACGAGAATGAACCTCATTGGTTCTTGCTGAAGCTCAAACGTGCTGCGTAATACGAGAATGAACCTCATTGGTTCTTGCCGAAGCTCAAACGTGCTGCGTAACACGAGAATGAACCTCATTGGTTCTTGCTGAAGCTCAAACGTGCTGCGTAATACGAGAATGAACCTCATTGGTTCTTGCCGAAGCTCAAACGTGCTGCGTAACACGAGAATGAACCTCATTGGTTCTTGCCGAAGCTCAAACGTGCTGCGTAACACGAGAATGATCCTCATTGGTTCTTGCCGAAGCTCAAACGTGCTGCGTAACACGAGAATGAACCTCATTGGTTCTTGCCGAAGCTCAAACGTGCTGCGTAATACGAGAATGAACCTCATTGGTTCTTGCTGAAGCTCAAACGTGCTGCGTAATACGAGAATGAACCTCATTGGTTCTTGCCGAAGCTCAAACGTGCTGCGTAACACGAGAATGAACCTCATTGGTTCTTGCTGAAGCTCAAACGTGCTGCGTAATACGAGAATGAACCTCATTGGTTCTTGCCGAAGCTCAAACGTGCTGCGTAACACGAGAATGAACCTCATTGGTTCTTGCTGAAGCTCAAACGTGCTGCGTAATACGAGAATGAACCTCATTGGTTCTTGCCGAAGCTCAAACGTGCTGCGTAATACGAGAATGAACCTCATTGGTTCTTGCTGAAGCTCAAACGTGCTGCGTAATACGAGAATGAACCTCATTGGTTCTTGCCGAAGCTCAAACGTGCTGCGTAACACGAGAATGAACCTCATTGGTTCTTGCTGAAGCTCAAACGTGATGCGTAACACGAGAATGAACCTCATTGGCTCTTGCTGAAGCTCAAACGTGCTGCGTAACACGAGAATGATCCTCATTGGCTCTTGCTGAAGCTCAAACGTGCTGCGTAACACGAGAATGAACCTCATTGGTTCTTGCTGAAGCTCAAACGTGCTGCGTAACACGAGAATGAACCTCATTGGTTCTTGCCGAAGCTCAAACATGCTGCGTAACACGAGAATGAACCTCATTGGTTCTTGCCGAAGCTCAAACGTGCTGCGTAACACGAGAATGATCCTCATTGGCTCTTGCTGAAGCTCAAACGTGCTGCGTAACACGAGAATGAACCTCATTGGTTCTTGCCGAAGCTCAAACGTGCTGCGTAACACGAGAATGAACCTCATTGGTTCTTGCCGAAGCTCAAACATGCTGCGTAACACGAGAATGAACCTCATTGGTTCTTGCCGAAGCTCAAACGTGCTGCGTAATACGAGAATGAACCTCATTGGTTCTTGCTGAAGCTCAAAGGTGCTGCGTAATACGAGAATGAACCTCATTGGTTCTTGCCGAAGCTCAAACGTGCTGCGTAATACGAGAATGAACCTCATTGGTTCTTGCCGAAGCTCAAACGTGCTGCGTAATACGAGAATGAACCTCATTGGTTCTTGCCGAAGCACAAACGTGCTGCGTAACACGAGAATGAACCTCATTGGTTCTTGCCGAAGCTCAAACGTGCTGCGTAACACGAGAATGAACCTCATTGGTTCTTGCCGAAGCTCAAACGTGCTGCGTAACACGAGAATGAACCTCATTGGTTCTTGCCGAAGCTCAAACATGCTGCGTAACACGAGAATGAACCTCATTGGTTCTTGCCGAAGCTCAAACGTGCTGCGTAATACGAGAATGAACCTCATTGGTTCTTGCTGAAGCTCAAAGGTGCTGCGTAACACGAGAATGAACCTCATTGGTTCTTGCCGAAGCTCAAACATGCTGCGTAACACGAGAATGAACCTCATTGGTTCTTGCCGAAGCTCAAACGTGCTGCGTAATACGAGAATGAACCTCATTGGTTCTTGCCGAAGCTCAAACGTGCTGCGTAATACGAGAATGAACCTCATTGGTTCTTGCCGAAGCTCAAACGTGCTGCGTAATACGAGAATGAACCTCATTGGTTCTTGCCGAAGCTCAAACGTGCTGCGTAACACGAGAATGAACCTCATTGGTTCTTGCCGAAGCTCAAACGTGCTGCGTAACACGAGAATGAACCTCATTGGTTCTTGCTGAAGCTCAAACGTGCTGCGTAACACGAGAATGAACCTCATTGGTTCTTGCCGAAGCTCAAACGTGCTGCGTAATACGAGAATGAACCTCATTGGTTCTTGCTGAAGCTCAAAGGTGGTGCGTAATACGAGAATGAACCTCATTGGTTCTTGCCGAAGCTCAAACGTGCTGCGTAATACGAGAATGAACCTCATTGGTTCTTGCCGAAGCTCAAACGTGCTGCGTAATACGAGAATGAACCTCATTGGTTCTTGCCGAAGCACAAACGTGCTGCGTAACACGAGAATGAACCTCATTGGTTCTTGCCGAAGCTCAAACGTGCTGCGTAATACGAGAATGAACCTCATTGGTTCTTGCCGAAGCTCAAACGTGCTGCGTAATACGAGAATGAACCTCATTGGTTCTTGCCGAAGCTCAAACGTGCTGCGTAATACGAGAATGAACCTCATTGGTTCTTGCTGAAGCACAAACGTGCTGCGTAATACGAGAATGAACCTCATTGGTTCTCAAGGAAGCACAAGACATTTCCATGGTGTACATTTCAGTACAAGTTTGATGGGTCGTGGAAGTGGCTTTGTGAACGCTGTGCCTCGACCCGACCGACCCTGAACCGCAAAACCCCAAAAGTAGTCCAGCCTACTTCAATTTTATTTTTTTCTTAAGACCATGTAGGCGTGCTTTTTGAAAACTTAATAGGTAAGCGGATAAATAATGGGTTTGTGGGACTGGGGGGGTGGGGGTGGGGGGGTCAGTCCAGTCATCGGGGTCGATGGGCCATTCTGTTCCTATAGTAGGGAAGGGGGCAAATAGTGGGTTAGTGGGACAGGGCCCAAACCCCAAGTGTCCCCCATGTGCCCAGTAGAGAAAGACGGACAAATAGTAGTTTGTAGGAACTAGAGGCCTTCAGTTAAGAGCCCCATCCCTTTACAAATAGTGCTGTTTTGTGAGCAACTACCACATTTTATACGCAAAAATTATAGGAAGTGGACATGGAAAGGCCCGCGTATGGAAGGGTGTGATCAACAGGTGAGTGTTGGACACCCCATAGGTGTCCAAAACCCCCCTATTCAGGGGACAGCAAATTGGGGGGCACGGAGGGTGGGGTAAGCAGAATCATCCCAATCCTCTTTTAGATAACAGGTCAACGGGATCCAAATTCACCCTACGATCCATTCGGGGGACTATGTGTCCAATGGTAATTTATTTGTCCACAAACCCATTAAATGTGCTTCAAGAAGCACTTGTTCATTCTCGTTTTCGCAAGGAAGCTCAAACGTGCTGCTTAACATGAGAATGAACCTCATTTGGAATGACATAAGTGTGAGTAAAGGATGACAATTAAAATGTTTGGGTGAACTAACCCTTTAAAGTGACACTGTGTCAATGTTAATCAAACAACAATGTTTATCTCCCCCCTTTTTTTGCTGATTTGAAAAATTATCCCATCTGTGACAAAAAAAAGGTGAGTTTTGTGATTGGTTGCAGCACTACACCGGACCGAATATACAGTTGGTCTGACACTCACCACTGTCCCACTTGGCCAGATCGTCGGTGCTGGGCGTGTGCACGCTGACCATGTGTATCTCGTCGTTGTAGATGAAGGAGAGCTGGTCGTGTGCCTGTGAGCCGAAGAGCTTGTCGAACAGAAGACTCGGCCCGTTCCGGTTCCCGAACGCCTCCACCACCTCCTTCAGCAGCTGCTCCACGTCCCGGCTTAGGTTCAACAGCATGTGACCCGCCTGACTCTGGCGGTCCGAGGCCAGCAGCTCCAAAGGCTCATTGGACGCCTGTTCACTTTTCAAACTCTTGGCTTTGGGTCTTGGAGCCTGAGGAAAACATGGATATAACACTGAACAGTGGCCTTTCTAAGTTAATTTTTCAAGCTGACTAACAAGTTTTTGGACAATTAATGGCTTTTCTGAGGTAAATATAACATTACATGACATCTTTCTCAAGCTGTTTTATTGACTGATTGATGGATTACATGAGACATGATTGATAGATGAGACATGATTGATTGAAAGGTGGATGACAAATCCCTGTTCAGCATCGCAGGTGCAACAATCCCGACCATCACTGAGAAGCCTGTCAAGAGCTTAGGCAAGGGGTTTGACAACACCCTGAGGGACTCCGCATCAATCCAGTCAACCTGCACTGAGCTGGACAGATGGCTCAAGTCAGTGGACTGGTCTGGATTGCCAGGGAAATTTAAAGCTTGGCTAAACCAGCATGGCATTCTTCCCAGGATCCTGTGGCTATTACTCGTCTATGAAATGCCAATCTCGACTGTGGAAACCTTAGAGAGGAAGGTCAGCAGCCACCTCAGAAGATGGCTGGGGCTTCCGAAAAATCTAAGCAGCATCGCACTCTTCGGGAACCGCAACGAACTGCAACTGCCGCTCAAGTCCTTGGAAGAGGAGTTCAAGGTAACGAGAGATAGGGAAGTGTTGCTATACAGAGACTCTACTCTACAGAGACAAACTCTTTTTAAATGAGTTTGCAGATTTTCTGGGGGGTATAGTAACAAAGTTTGAAAAGATTTTGTTATTAGGTGATTTTAATATTCATATTTGTTGCCCTACAAAGTCATGCTCCAGCGATTCCTGTAACCTTACTGACTCACTCAATCTTATGCAGTGGGTGCAGGGATCCACGCACATCAAAGGTCACACTCTGGATCTGGTTCTGACTCATGGCTTTTTATTTCAGACACTGAAATTTGTGAAAATGGCTTTTCTGATCACAAATCTGTTTTATTTAATGCCATCTTTCCTGGTCGATCTGATATTACTGCTCCACCAGTCCGATGGACTCGTCACTTCGTAGCGAATGCTGCTGAGGAGTTCGCTTCATCTTATGCAGCAGCTCATCTCCCTGGCTTAACGGATTCACCGCCCAGAATGAAAAATGCTGATGAGTACCTTTGCTTTTTTAACAATATCTGTCTGAACATCTTGAATTCCATTGCTCCTATGAAGGCCAAGCGGCCGAGAAAAAAAACATCAACCATGGTTAAATGACTCGATTCGCTCACTTAGAAAAACTTGAAGGAGGTATGAACACAAATGGCATAAGGATAGGTTGCAGGTTTCCTATGAACTTATGAGGGAATCTCTATCAGTATTTCAGAAAGCGGTCAAGGTTGCAAACACTAAATATTTGTCAGAGATTATAAATAACAATTAAAGCTGCAAGCAGCGATGAAAGGGCCCTCGCACCCGTGCCATCAACACTTGGTGGCTTTAGGAAGACAGAGCATGGTTGGGAAATGTACATTTAAGGAGGTATATATAGTAAGAGTATGTCAAAGTCAGTTACAAAATGTTTTGTATAATGGTGATAATAGCATGCTTCATGGCTCAGCTAAGTGTTGCTAGCATGTTTAGTATGTTTCTAGCATGCTCAGTACACAATAATTATGTGGTTAGTAATGCATTACTGTGTTAACCATGTCAGTTTCTGTTGCCAGTAGGTGGCGTTATGACTATAACTGAATATGAGCATGGATGTGTGTTCAGGACAGAACTCTTATCAAACGTGTCAAGTTTGGTGCAAATTGGACATTGCCTTCTTGAGTAACAACAAAGTCATGTTTCATTGAATTAGCATTCTTTAGCACTTAGCTAAGCATTGTTAGCATGTTTTAACATGTTTCTAGCATGTTTAGAACTCAATGGCATTTTTAACATGTTGCTAGAACGGCATCAACGTGTTAAACATGTCACTTCCTGTTGCCAGTAGGTGGCGCTATTACTATAACTGAACATTCTCATGTAGATGTGTTCAGGCCATGACTCTTATCAAAAGTGTGAAGTTTGGGGCAGATTGGACATTCCATGCCTGAGTTACAGCAAATTCCTATTTAATTGCAATAATAGCATGCTTTAGCACTTAGCTAAGAGTCTGCTAGCATGTTTTAACATGTTTCTAGTATGTTGTTAACATGTTTAACACTTGCTGGCACTTTTTTATATGTTATTAGGAGTCCATAACAGTGTTAAACATGTCACTTCCTGTTGCCAGCAGGTGGCGCTATGACTGTAACTGAATATAAGCATGGTCATGTGTTCAGGACAGAACGCTTATCAAAAGTGTGAAGTTTGGGGCAGATTGGACATTCCATGCCTGAGTTACAGCAAATTCATATTTAATTGCAGTAATATCATTCTTTAGCACTTAGCTAAGTGTTTGCTAGTATGTTTTAGCATGTCTCTAGTATGTTGGTAGGATGTTTAGCACCTACTGGCATTTTTTTATATGTTATTAGGAGTCAAGAACAGTGTAAACGTCACTTCCTGTTGCCAGCAGGTGGCACTATGACTATAACTAAATATGAGCATGGACATGTGTTCAAGAGATAACTCTTATCTAACGTGTGAAGTTTGGGGTAGATTGTACATTGCCTTCTTGAGTAACAACAAAGTCCTGTTTCATTGAATTAGCATGCTTTAGCACTTAGCTAAGTATTGCTAGCATGTTTTAATATGTTTCTAGCATGTTTAGAACTCAATGGCATTTTTAACATGTTGCTAGAACGGCATCAACGTGTTAAACATGTCACTTCCTGTTGCCAGTAGGTGGCGCTATTACTATAACTGAATTTGAGCATAGACATGTGTTCAGGCCATGATTCTTAACAAACGTGTGAAGTTTGGGGCAGATTGGACATTCCATGCCTGAGTTACAGCAAATTCCTATTTAATTGCAGTAATAGCATGCTTTAGCACTTAGCTAAGTGTTTGCTAGCATGTTTCTAGTATGTTGCTAACCTGTTTAGCACTTGCTGGCTCTTTTTTATATGTTATTAGGAGACCACAACAGTGTTAAACATGTCACTTCCTGTTGACAGCAGGTGGCGCTATTACTATAACTGAATATTCTCATGTAGATGTGTTCAGGCCATGACTCTTATCAAACGTGTGAAGTTTGGGGCAGATTGGACATTCCATGCCTGAGTTACAGCAAATTCCTATTTATTTGCAATAATAGCATGCTTTAGCACTTAGCTAAGAGTTTGCTAGCATGTTTTAACATGCTTCTAGTATGTTGTTAGCATGTTTAGCACTTGCTGGCACTTTTTTATATGTTATTAGGAGTCCATAACAGTGTTAAACATGTCACTTCCTGTTGCCAGCAGGTGGCGCTATGACTGTAACTGAATATGAGCATGGCCATGTGTTCAGGACAGAACGCTTATCAAAAGTGTGAAGTTTGGGGCAGATTGGACATTCCATGCCTGAGTTACAGCAACTTCCTGTTTCATGGCGAAACATCGAAATTTGTCAGGCCGCCGAGGACCCGCCCTTCGACGAAAACTCAAGATCTTCGCAATTTAACGTCGCAAAGGCCTTAAGATTACACTCACCAAATTTGAAGATGATCAGATTAAAACTCTAGGAGGAGTTCGTTAAAGTACGAGGCCTGAAAATGGCAAAAACTGCACAAAAATCAGAGAGGAAGTTCAAAATGGCTGACTTCCTGTTGTGTTTAGGGCTATGCTCCAAGAGACTTTTTTGTAGGTATTAGGTCGTTACATGTATGTACCGAATTTCGTGCACGTACGTGGAACGTTGCAGGAGGCGCACTCCGTTGAACTTTTATAGGTGGCGCTATCGAGCCATTTTGCCCCGTCCAATTTTGAAACCTATATCAGATGTAAATTTTCGCCAGTTCTGACGCGTGTGCAAAGTTTTGTGAGTTTTCGAGCATGTTTAGGCCCTCAAAAATGCAATTAAATGCGGAGAAGAATAATAATAATAATTAAAGCTGCAAGCAGCGATGAAAGGGCCCTCGCACCCGTGCCATCAACACTTGGTGGCTTTAGGAAGACAGAGCATGGTTGGGAAATGTACATTTAAGGAGGTATATATAGTAAGAGTATGTCAAAGTCAGTTACAAAATGTTTTGTATAATGGTGATAATAGCATGCTTCATGACTCAGCTAAGTGTTGCTAGCATGTTTAGTATGTTTCTAGCATGCTCAGTACACAATAATTATGTGGTTAGTACTGCATTACTGTGTTAACCATGTCAGTTTCTGTTGCCAGTAGGTGGCGTTATGACTATAACTGAATATGAGCATGGATGTGTGTTCAGGACAGAACTCTAATCAAACGTGTCAAGTTTGGTGCAAATTGGACATTGCCTTCTTGAGTAACAACAAAGTAATGTTTCATTGAATTAGCATTCTTTAGCACTTAGCTAAGCACTGTTAGCATGTTTTAACATGTTTCTAGCATGTTTAGAACTCAATGGCATTTTTAACATGTTGCTAGAACGGCATCAACGTGTTAAACATGTCACTTCCTGTTGCCAGTAGGTGGCGCTATTACTATAACTGAACATTCTCATGTAGATGTGTTCAGGCCATGACTCTTATCAAAAGTGTGAAGTTTGGGGCAGATTGGACATTCCATGCCTGAGTTACAGCAAATTCCTATTTAATTGCAATAATAGCATGCTTTAGCACTTAGCTAAAAGTCTGCTAGCATGTTTTAGCATGTTTCTAGTATGTTGTTAACATGTTTAACACTTGCTGGCACTTTTTTATATGTTATTAGGAGTCCATAACAGTGTTAAACATGTCACTTCCTGTTGCCAGCAGGTGGCGCTATGACTGTAACTGAATATAAGCATGGTCATGTGTTCAGGACAGAACGCTTATCAAAAGTGTGAAGTTTGGGGCAGATTGGACATTCCATGCCTGAGTTACAGCAAATTCATATTTAGTTGCAGTAATATCATTCTTTAGCACTTAGCTAAGTGTTTGCTAGTATGTTTTAGCATGTCTCTAGTATGTTGGTAGGATGTTTAGCACCTACTGGCATTTTTTTATATGTTATTAGGAGTCAAGAACAGTGTAAACGTCACTTCCTGTTGCCAGCAGGTGGCGCTATGACTATAACTAAATATGAGCATGGACATGTGTTCAAGAGATAACTCTTATCAAACGTGTGAAGTTTGGGGTAGATTGTACATTGCCTTCTTGAGTAACAACAAAGTCCTGTTTCATTGAATTAGCATGCTTTAGCACTTAGCTAAGTATTGCTAGCATGTTTTAATATGTTTCTAGCATGTTTAGAACTCAATGGCATTTTTAACATGTTGCTAGAACGGCATCAACGTGTTAAACATGTCACTTCCTGTTGCCAGTAGGTGGCGCTATTACTATAACTGAATTTGAGCATAGACATGTGTTCAGGCCATGATTCTTAACAAACGTGTGAAGTTTGGGGCAGATTGGACATTCCATGCCTGAGTTACAGCAAATTCCTATTTAATTGCAGTAATAGCATGCTTTAGCACTTAGCTAAGTGTTTGCTAGCATGTCTCTAGTATGTTGCTAACCTGTTTAGCACTTGCTGGCTCTTTTTTATATGTTATTAGGAGACCACAACAGTGTTAAACATGTCACTTCCTGTTGACAGCAGGTGGCGCTATTACTATAACTGAATATTCTCATGTAGATGTGTTCAGGCCATGACTCTTATCAAACGTGTGAAGTTTGGGGCAGATTGGACATTCCATGCCTGAGTTACAGCAAATTCCTATTTATTTGCAATAATAGCATGCTTTAGCACTTAGCTAAGAGTTTGCTAGCATGTTTTAGCATGCTTCTAGTATGTTGTTAGCATGTTTAGCACTTGCTGGCACTTTTTTATATGTTATTAGGAGTCCATAACAGTGTTAAACATGTCACTTCCTGTTGCCAGCAGGTGGCGCTATGACTATAACTGAATATGAGCATGGTCATGTGTTCAGGACAGAACGCTTATCAAAAGTGTGAAGTTTGGGGCAGATTGGACATTCCATGCCTGAGTTACAGCAACTTCCTGTTTCATGGCGAAACATCGAAATTTGTCAGGCCGCCGAGGACCCGCCCTTCGACGAAAACTCAAGATCTTCGCAATTTAACGTCGCAAAGGCCTTAAGATTACACTCACCAAATTTGAAGATGATCAGATTAAAACTCTAGGAGGAGTTCGTTAAAGTACGAGGCCTGAAAATGGCAAAAACTGCACAAAAATCTGAGAGGAAGTTCAAAATGGCTGACTTCCTGTTGTGTTTAGGGCTATGCTCCAAGAGACTTTTTTGTAGGTATTAGGTCATTACATGTATGTACCGAATTTCGTGCACGTACGTGGAACGTTGCAGGAGGCGCACTCCGTTGAACTTTTATAGGTGGCGCTATCGAGCCATTTTGCCCCGTCCAATTCTGAAACCTATATCAGATGTAAATTTTCGCCAGTTCTGACGCGTGTGCAAAGTTTTGTGACTTTTCGAGCATGTTTAGGCCCTCAAAAATGCAATTAAATGCGGAGAAGAAGAAGAATAATAATAATAATAATAATAATAATAATAATAAACAGAGCAATTCCAAGAGGGTCCTCACACCATCGGTGCTCGGGCCCTAATTAAAGCTGCAAGCAGCGATGAAAAGGGCCCTCGCACCCCTGCCGCCGCCACCCGGCGCCTTTAGGAAAGGCCTTAAGATTACACTCACCAAATTTGAAGCGGATCAGATCAAAACTGTAGGAGGAGTTCGTTAAAGTACAACATCAGGAAATTACGAAAAATGCCCAAAATCTAGGAGGAAGTTCAAAATAGCTCACTTCCTGTTGTGTTTAGGGCTATGCTCCAAGAGACTTTTCTGTAGGTATTGGGTCAATACATGTATGCACCAAATTTCATACCTGTACGTGAAACCAGGAGCCGGGGCAAAATGTGGGGGCAATAATTTTCCGAATTTGCCCCCCCCCAATTCTGAAAACCATATCACACGTAAATTTTCACCACTTCTGAAGCGTGTGCAAAGTTTCATGATTTTTCGAGCATGTTTTGTATTTGCCACACTTCCTGCTACCAGCAGGTGGCGCTATTGCTATAACCAAATATGAGCATGGTCATGTGTTCAGGACAGGACTCTTATCAAACATGTGAAGTTTGGGACAGATTGGAAATTGTATGGCTGAGTTACTGCAGGCTGTCTGTGGTTGCCTAGCAACATCGGATCTGCAAGCAACATTAATATTGAACTTATCTGATCATGCATATATCACCAGAAGGCCGAAATTGGGTGAACATTTGTCAGGCCGCCGAGGGCACACCCTTCGACGAAAACTCTAGATCTTCGCAATTTAACGTCACAACGGCCTTAAGATTACACTCACCAAATTTGAAGAGGATCAGATCAAATCTGTAGGAGGAGTTCGTTAAAGTACAACATCAGGAAATTACGAAAAATGCCCAAAATCTAGGAGGAAGTTCAAAATAGCTCACTTCCTGTTGTGTTTAGGGCTATGCTCGAAGAGACTTTTCTGTAGGTATTGGGTCATTACATGTATGTACCAAATTTCATACCTGTACGTGAAACCAGGAGCCGGGGCAAAATGTGGGGGCAATAATTTACCGAATTTGCCCCCCCCAATTCTGAAAACCATATCACACGTAAATTTTCACCACTTCTGAAGCGTGTGCAAAGTTTCATGAGTTTTCGAGCATGTTTAGGCCCTCTAAAAAGCGATTCATTTTGGAGAAGAAGAAGAATAATAATAAACGGAGCAAAAACAATAGGGTCCTCTCACCATCGGTGCTCGGGCCCTAATAATAATAATAATAAACAGAGCAATTCCAAGAGGGTCCTCACACCATCGGTGCTCGGGCCCTAATTATCATAGTCCGAAAATACTATATTCTACTGTTGATTCTGTTTTAAATCCAGTGGTAAATGTTTGTATAGATGAGTCTGAAACTACATGTGAGTTATTAGGCTGAGACCACAAAATTTCCATTCTAATTCTGACATTTATGACATACCATGGAGCCCTGCTACTTGGTCCTCCTTCGATCCTATTACTCTTCCTATTTGCAAAAATATCATTGCACATTTAAGACCCACTGTCTGTCCTCTTGATGTCATGCCTTCTCACTTTTTTAAGCAAGTTGTAAATATTGTTGGTACAGATGTGCTATTCTTTGTAATCTTGAGTTTGAGCACTGGAATGGTCCCCGATAGTCTTAAACATGCAACAATTACCCCAATGTTAAAGGCCCCAAATTCAGACATATCTGTCTTGGCACATTTTAGACCAATCTCTAATCTACCATTTATGGCCAAAATTTCGGAGAAAGTGGTGTTATTTCAACTACAGGCCTTTCTTAGTACAAACCATATTTATGAAACTTTTCAATTTGGTTTCAGAAAATTACATAGTACTGAATCTGCTCTACTAAAGGTTTCAAATGACATTCTATTGGCTACTGATGCTGGAAATGCTGTTGCTTTGGTTTTACTAGATCTCAGCTCTGCCTTTGATATTGTAAACTCATCTCTCGTTTAAAAAATTGCATTGGCCTTACAGGTACCACTCTTGAATGGTTCTGGGCCTATTTAAGTGATCGTAAGATTTCTGTTCGTATTGGACAACATACATCCTCTACTGTTCCTTTGACTTGTGGTGTCCCTCAGGATTCCATTCTTGCTCCTATTTTATTCATGATATATTTGCTGCCCCTGGGTTCAATCTTTCATAAATATAGGATTTCTTTTCATTTATATGCTGATGATGCCCAGCTGTATCTCCCTTTAAAATCTAATGATAAACATGCAATGGGAGCTCTGATTGATTGTATTCAGGAACTTAAATTATGGTTAACAAATAATTTCTTGACATTAAATGAAGACAAAACCGAAGTGATTCTGTTTGGGCCTAGTGATGCCTTTCATGCCAGCACCTATGACCTTGGTTATTTAACCCAATGGGTCACCACGTGTGCAAAAAATGTAGGTTTTCGTTTTGATTCTGGTCTTAAGTTTGATAAGCAGATCAATGTGGTAGTCAAGTCATGTTTTTTCCATCTTCGTCGTCTAGCTAAAGTCAAATCGTTTTTATCTCAATTGTTTTACTATTGCAATTCGCTCTATTTTGGGATTAATCGGTCATCCATGGAGCGATTGCAAATGGTCCAAAATGCAGCGGCCAGGCTTCTGACTAGCTCACGTAAGCTTCAGCACATCACTACAATTTTGATCTCCTTGAAATGGTTGCCGGTTAAATTCAGAGTAGAATTCAAAATATTAACCCTAGTTTTTAAATCTTTACATAATCTTGCACCAGTCTATCTTCATTCACACAACTCTTCGCGCCCACTTAGATCGGGACACTTAGGAATGTTGTCCATCCCTAGGTCTAGATTGAAACACCGTGGTGATCGAGCTTTTTCTATTGCTGGTCCAACACTCTGGAACAAGCTTCCTGTAGCCATCCGAACAGCAACATCTTTTTTTGTTTTTAAATCTATGCTTCGATCCTATTTTACAGCATGTACAGCACTTTGGTCAACCTAGGGTTGTTTTTAAATGTGCTTTATAAATAAAGAAAAGAAAGAAAGAAGAAAGACCCAAGTGGCAACGGCTGGGATTGAAGTGAGGACTGGTCAGAAATGGAAGGCTGAGGAAGCTGTTCGACAAGCAGAGGCTAGATTACATCACAAAAGGCTGGTGGGGGTTGTAACAAGAGGTAGGGCTGGACTGGGTTCCTTTTCAACTCCCCACATAGACACCATCAAAGGGAAGGAAAAGCGCCGTTTAGTCCAGGAGGAGTTGAGAGCAGTGGTCGAGGAGGAGAGAACCTGCAGGACAGTAGGAATGAGGCAACAGGGTACCTGGATAAGATGGGAGAGCGTGATCCAGAGGAAGGTGACATGGGCGGAGCTGTGGAAGGCAGAGCCACAGCAGATCAAGTTTCTCATCCAGGCGGTATACGATGTGCTTCCCAGCCCATCAAACATTCACATATGGGGCAAGGTGGAGTCACCAGCATGCCCACTGTGCTATAAGCGTGGAACCCAAGAGCACATTCCGAGTTGCTGCACAAAGGCACTGGGAGAGGGAAGGTACAGGTGGAGGCATGACCAGGTGCTGAAGGCCATTGCTATAGGAGTCGAGTGGGCCAAGCGCTCCTGCCCCTCCAAGCAAGCCATTGCATACCATCTGCAGGCACCCTGGCCACTGCGTGGGACTGGAAGCTATTAGTGGACTTGGAGAGGCAACTCAAGTTCCCCAACCACGTTGTGACCACCACCTTAAGACCAGATGTCGTTCTTTTGTCTGATTCCACCAAACAAGTAGTTCTGTTGGAGCTTACAGTCCCTTGGGAAGACCGCCTGGAAGACGCTTTTGAGAGGAAGCTCTCCAAGAACGAGGGACTGGTCAGCGAGTGTCGACAAGCCGGATGGAGAGCAAGGTGATGTAGGATGCAGGAGCTTTGTAGCCCAATCCCTGTCCAGATTCTTCAGTCTGATGGCATTGATGGAGTGAGGAGAAGAAGAGCCATCCGCAATACCACTGAAGCAGCAGAGAAAGCCTCAAGATGGCTATGGCTCAAGAGAGGATATCCATGGGGGCAGTTTAGCTAGATTTGCCAACTGGACACAAGCTGGGGTCTGACAGCTGGGTCGCCTGTATGAGGGTGTATGATGTTGAAAGACGCCAAAACACCCAATGATTCCAGGAACATCACTGAAGATGTGTCCAGTAGCATCAGTAGATGTATTTGCACAGCCATTTCAGTAAGTTGTTCTGTATCTTTCAACATTCCTTATGATGTTCGTTCATGTTTATTTGCTGCTGTAACTAGTAGTAAAGAGGAAAAGATGATGGTGTCATCTGTAACCACACACTAAAGAGCGCTAAAACGGTATTTATCGTTTGAATTTCGTAAAATGGACAGAATTTGATAGAGGAGACTTTGTTTCAAATCAGAAGTAACAAATCTTATTGCAATTTATTGGATGGGAAGTGCTACAAAGCTTTGTTCATTCATCAACTGATCAGTACATACTGAAAGATCGATTCTTGGTATTTATGAATCCATATCGGTTCTTCAAAATGAGAATTGGTTGAAATCGAGAAATCAATATTTTTTCCCCAGCCCTAGAGGAAGCGCACATCATACCTGATAGGCCACGAGATAACAGAGCGCGGCTAAATCCCGCACGGCCCTCCACTGCTGCAGCCCGTCCTGCGCCGTCTTCAGCAGCTGCGTCCCGGCGTACAGGTACAGCTGAGCCCTCGTCTCCGTGAACACCTCCGACAGCTCGTCCAGAGTGTTCGTGGCCGTGTTCTTCAGAGACTGCATCGCACGGTCCAAGCTGCAGCAGAAACATGGCGTGAACATTTCATGAACGCATGAACCTGAAGTCTGCTGACCGAAGCACTGACGTTATCTAGCAGGCTAACATTGAAGAAAAGACATCTATGAGTCTGGGTGAAAACTGCTACCATCATTTACCAGCCAAAGTGGCTTTATGAACTTATTACTGTCAATTAAAAACCTGATTAATTTGTTGTAACTAAGAAAGAAAATTAAGGAAAATATTTTCTTTTTGACATATAGAACCTGTTGAGCAAAAACCCCCAAAAACTGAAAGACTAGTAGTGATAGTGCAGGCAAGCGTCACTGTTACTGCTACAAACTAGTGATGCTCTGAAGTGAATAAAGTTTATTTAATGATAAATTAATCAAATTCATTTAATAATCAACACTCAAAGTTCACTACAAACATTTAAATTGCCCTTAAGGCAGTTTTTATATCAACCTTTAATGATATGTTGAAATATAAACATTTAAACGTGGCTGTCATAACTTGTTTTCATGATAATTTATTCAAGCATACATTAAGTTAAAATATAATGAATATGTAGTATAAAATGTTATAATAAATGTTCACCTAACCCTATTTTAACATTTCTGTTCATGCATTCCTTTTGTAACATTAGCTTTCCGAAAACGGTTTGATTAGAAAAAATACTGCTTAATAAGGTAAAAAAAAAAAAAAAAGGCCTATATTTTATAACAGAGCTTGAATGAAACTTTATACAAAGAGCTTGTGGCTAAACCGAGTGGATCCTCAAACTGTCGGCAAAACCTCATACAGAAGCTCAATCCGCCTCAATCGTGAATGTCCTGCACGCATTTTGGAGACTGTCTTTGCTTGTTTGCAGTGCAAGGGTAAACAAAGAACTGGTTCTATGAATAAGTACAGCTTTTTCTTCATTCGAAACACAATGTGTGTAAAGGCTAATGTTTTATGTATTTATGGAGTGGAGAAGAGTGTCTTAGTCAGGTATTTGCCTGGGCATAGCACTTCATCTTTTATAACACAAGCTTTTTGCCAAATATATAGCTACATAGCTACAATAACTTTGTAACCTGTAAGTTAATAAAACTTAATGCGAGGCACTCAGATCTAACTCAGATGCGGCCGTTCTAATGACGGATAAAACACAAATCTTAGACTTTCACTGGTGAAACACATCAAAACTCTATTTGAGCTTGATTTTGGAAAATACAATATAACGAAATGCAAGAGTCTGACTATACATAAAGCCACAATACTAACTTTGACAACAAGGTGTTTAATAATTTAAACATACATTTTATTTTAAATATCCTGAATAGTAGCAGTTCTACACTAGTTCTACACTAACCTGTAATTAGTCACCTGTAATCATCCCAGTGGATGCTCACACTGGTGGTGGTTGAGGAGAGATTCCCTGATATGATTGTAAAGTGCCAAAGCACACCCAAAGGTGTACAGTAGTACATGTGAAAGCACTATATAAATGCCTCATTCATTCATTCATTCATTCAACCTGCAATTTTCACTGGTTTTAAAGCACACCACGCTGGATATAACCTGCCATGGTGACAAGGGGATGGATTCTGGAATCCACTGCTGCTTCACTGTATATCTAATATTAATAAATATCAAATGAGTTGAATGACTTCTCTAAGCTTATGTGATTTTACTAAGTTACAGAAGTTACCAGTATGATTACTGAAATCATGTGAAATGTTCTTTTCATGTATTCTCTAATGTCTGTATTTGATATCTGAATGCAGTAACAGTGCTTGCTTATTTAGCCCGGCTTCCAGAGATGAAATATGGACTCGGTTTGTTTGAGAAAGGTCTTCAACATGTTAAAACTGTTATATCTGTTCTTCTAGCTCACCATGACAGCTATAGGTCACAGGGGTCATTGGAACCAATAGTTTAAGTGAACATTTCTTAGTTAAAGTCTTTACTTTACTATGTTAGATTAAAGTGTCCTCTCACTGAGAGAAAGAACATGTTATATGGATGTTTTGAGAAAACTCTCCTGTTTATTGTTAAAGCCCGACCAAATCCAACCTTGAAGAAGCTGTGTGTGTGTGTGTGTGTGTGTGTGGTAGTATTCTTGGTTACAGGTTAAGGAACCACTGGCATTATTGGAGATGGACTGAGTTGTTGTTGTTCTGGACATGCTGGCTCCCAAAAACCCAAATCTGCGACCCGGAAGGTCACGACGTGCCTAACTTCAGGGTCCGAGTATCAGCCGCATAATCAATGGAGATATGCTTCCGTCTATCTGTATCTGTGCGGAAAATTACTATGTTTATCTATTTCTTAGCCAATCAGAATCATTCAACCTGAAGCGATGACGTAGCGTAGACCTTGGTGAAGGGAATAACTGTTGATCTTTGTAACTGTAAACGGGGCGGCCTACAAACTCCTGTGAGTCGTGAAGCTGAACTTCTGCTGATGAAACTGCAAACTATCTTCAGTAAAAAAAAAAAATCTTCAATTTATTATAATTCTGACCCTTCTTTTAAATTGACTGCACTTCTAACTCCTGGTCTTCATGAATCATATCTGGTCCTTTGGTCTTTAACTGTATTATCCCCTTACAGTGGCATTATTGTTCTCCAGCTGTTTTATTGATGCCTTTTATGTGGTTGAAACACTGATTGATTGATTACACGAGACATGATTAATTTCAGCAAGTGTTGTGGTAGTGTCCAGACAGGCTGGTGTTGCCGTACCTCCTGAGAGCATCAGCGCTCTCCTCGCAGCTCTTCTCCTTCAGCGTCAGTCGGACGCGGCTGCAGAGCGCTAACAGCAACTCTTTGTGAAACTTGCGCGACGCCTGCTCGTTCAACGCCACGCTCGGCCGGCAGAGATGCTCCTGAAACACAGAAGACTGATCACTCTCTCGATATCACCAACTTCCCCTGATCTGCTCAAACCTTTCATGGTCACATCAAAACAGACAGAACGCAAAACATCCTTCTCTATCCCAGAAGAGCAAGTACTGACACTAGAGCTGCACGATTACATCGTCAAAAGATGGTATTTACAATAGAATCCAACACCTATTGAAAGTAACTTGATGCTTCAAATAAAGATTGTAAAATCTCCCAAAAAGCAACCTAGTTAAGAGTCAGCTCGTCTAACATAAGAGGAGATGAGACGATCACTGACCTGAAGGGTGCTGACAAGAAGCTCATACCACTCCAGACGGTCCCTCAGAAGCCCAGTCTTCTCCACCTCCAGACAGTGCTTCACCGCCTCCTCGTGCCGGCCGTCTGCGCTGTACAGACGCACCAGCCGCTCATTGATGTAGGAGTCGTCGGGCCGCAGCTTGAGCTCAGACTGAAGCAGCTCGTACAGCTGGATGGAGCCGTTCTGTCCTCGTGTGCTCAGAAGCTTCTCCTGCATCAGAGAGAGAGAGGGTGAACTCAGAGGACAGCTGGTGTGTTCAGAGCAGGTGATGGGATGGGAATGAGATGGGATGGGATGGGATGTGCGCACTGACCCTCAGGTTGAAGATGTTGGGATGTCCCGGCAGTAGCTTGGCAGCTTTCTCCACCCATAACTCAGCCCGGTTGTCAGGCTCCGGTTTCCCGCACAGCAGCTCCGCCAGCTTCAGAACCAGGTCTGGCTGAGCCGGATTCAGATCCACTGAGCGCTGGAGTTCAGAAACAAACATCAGCATTACATGCTTAAACTTTAAACGTGCATTAGAAGTTCAACAATACAACAACCTTGGAAACAAAGGGAAGAATAATCCTGATGTGCTTCTCCTGGACTAACTGTGTTATAACTGAATGTGAGGAGAGAGAAACTGATACCCACGAGATAAACCAACACGGGTTACGATCAACAAACTTCCATTTCTGTAAAACAGGTCTCATCGCTTCTGGTTCAGGTGTGTGTAAGCGCTTCAATATAGAGCTGTTTTACTCAAGACAGAGTTACCAAAGATGAGCATAACCGATGTTTATCGTATACGCAGATTGATATCTATACGTTTTTTTTTTTCTTCTTACTATTATTTGGTTATTAAAAGGTAATAACAGCTTGAGCTGATGAACCAGAGCAGATTTGTACAGGCAGCTCATGTACAGATAGAGTTCACTGCATTCACTCACTGTGAAGCCGCTCTGAGACGCTGAAAACACCGGATCATGAGCTGACGGCGTATTAATGAACACAGAGCCGCGCTTCACTCTGAAACATGCAGCGCAACACACTATATCACTGAATATCAACACACAGACTGCAGTGTGTCCGAGAGAGAGAGGAAACGCAGGAGTTACCCGTGTATCAACACTGCAGAAACGTTTCAGATAATTTTGTATGCATGTATATTGTCCAGCACTATTATCGTTAAACTCCACAGCTGAAGTGTGTATTCAAAGACCACTGCCGTAGAGAAACATGTCAGAGTAAATGAAGGGAATCCGAACCTTGTAACATCCCACAGCTTTGTCCGTTTCCCCGTCCCGTTCGAACAGCTGCCCGAGGAACTTGTGCGCTTTAGGATCCTTCGGCTTTACAGTCAAATACTCCCAAACATGCCTATGACCCAATGGTGTGAGAGAAACACATCACTTCACAGAGAAACCAGGCATTAGACAGAAGACAGAGCAAAGGAGTTAGCCTACCTTTTAGCAAGCTCATATTCTTTAGCCTCAAAGTATAGTTTGGCAAACAGAAACCCTTGCATTGACTTCTGCAAGACACAAAACAGGTTAGTGTCACAATTAAACAATATCTGTGTGATAATGTATATATGAACTGTATACCATATAATATTCAGCTTAAATCTTTAACTCTGTAAACCCTAAAGTTGAAAGTTATTAACTGTACAGAGCAGAGGAAACTATTATACTTCAATGCAATTGAAATGAATGAATCTCAATGAGTATTTAGAACAGAGTTGATGAATCTGGCACATCTGATGAACGGAGTTTCTGGAAAAGCTGCTGGAACTCAAGGTTCGGTGAACTCAATGAGAAATACTGTGCGAGATCACTCATACTATTTGATTGCATTCAACACGGTCTAGGTGGTGCTCAGTTCCCATCATGCACTGCGACTCAAATGGATAATCCAGGGTTCGTACACATTTCTACCAATACATTTCCATGACTTTTGAAAAATAATCGTGACCCAACGTTCCATGAAACATCTGTGTATGTAAAATAATATAGATAAAATGAATAAATAAATAAATGGATAAAATCCATGTTTAAACAGCATATGTGTAACGATCACCAGTGAGAGTGCCCGGGAATACCATCAAGATAATGAGACACAGTTCTGACCTATCATCCATTATCACATTCACATTCATAAGGACTTGACGAGCGATGCTGCACTGGCGGA
This sequence comes from Rutilus rutilus, assembly GCF_951802725.1. NCBI lineage: Eukaryota > Metazoa > Chordata > Actinopteri > Cypriniformes > Leuciscidae > Rutilus > Rutilus rutilus. Next base: position 43,348,468 of record NC_140215.1, on the reverse strand, counting down.
CCAGACAGTAAAAAAAGAGTGACTGACATGTATGCACATAAATCACAGTCACACAGACACTCTCAGAGTAATATTGTAAGTTACTGCATAATACATTTTCAATTAGTAGAATAGTACAGCATCACGATACACAGTCTCACTTGTAGCCATGTCTTTCAACTATTATAATATTTTGAAGGGCAAAAACAGGACCTTTTAATTGGCATTCTGATTTTAATCACCAACTGTCGCTTTAGCGCGAGGCCCTGTCCAGTCACAGACTTGGTACTGTCAGTAGCATATAGCATTAGCTCCCCAGCCTGAGCTAACTCGATCACGTCGAGCTAGGTGGGTGTGGTTTCAGATAGCCAGGCTCCTCAGCCCCGCCCACGCCCCGCCTCTTTGCACATATTCTGTTATCCGGGAGTGACACGAGGTGACGCGAGGCCAAGATGGCGATGGCCAGCTCCGCCCACTTTAGGCTTCAAAAATGCTCTTCAGAAACCTATGGGTGACGTCACGCACACTACGTCCATTTTTTTTTTACAGTCTATGGAAGCAACGCAGATCTGTGAACACCTTCATTACCTCAAAAACAAAGACTCAGAGACTTCAGTATTCCTCTGATTTTGATCGGGTTTGGAAGACATGTTGTCCTGTTTACCTTGGATTTACCGCAGAAGAACACGATTTGAAGATGAGAGATTTTTAGGTAAGGAATTTACACTCATAATAGTAAGCATGTTATTGTTGCATAAACTTTACATTGTAGCAACTAGTCAAAATGGTGCCAGACTAAAATGTATATAGACATAAACATGTAGAAATATGAACTATAGACAGGTAGGCAACCTTTCGATGCTAAATTTATATACATGTACAACACAAGGATGTTTTTTAGATAATAAAACACAGCATGATATACAAGTAGGCTAGTATGAGTGTTTATACTCTAATATGGTGAATATTATAATGTTTAGACCCGTGTTTAATGTTAAATCTGCTCAAAAGTAGATATGTATAATGTGGTAGGTTAACAATAATGTTTCATAGTTTGAAGCGGCTCGATCGCTTCAGTAAGTGTTCTCTGCTCGCGCTGTGCGTTTGAAAAGCAAAACGTGCCAAAGATTAGGCTTCATGTTTTTACTCCATCTCATTTCATAACGAGTGGAAACATTTGAAGTAACATTTGATAATCTATATATTTTTCTCTAGTGTAGTGTTACTGAAGTGTTCCTTAGGCCGCCAGGCTATTGTTGTTGTTATTTTATGCAGCCCTACACGTATATGTCAGCACAACAACATATACATACCCAACAAATCTGGTGTTCAATTATATAATATAGTCTTTTATATATATATATACAGTATATATATTTTTTTTTTTTGGTAAATTTTAAATCACAATTTTAACACATGGTCACTATTTCAGGTTTTTAAAATTCTTTTTACAGGGACCAGATACCACTGATGAGTCCTTCTGACTTCAACATTCACATCAGTCTCTGTACATGAACATGGTAAAGTGAAAAATCAAACACCTTGAAAATTACAGGTATGTACTATGTTTCAGGAATGGCACAAATGTGTGTGACTGCTCAAGTCTCTGTCTTTACATCAGTGTGTTCAATAATGTGCTTTTTTTGTCCTTTATGATGTATCTTTGGATTATGTTTTGTTGTAAATAAATCCAAACAATCAAAAAGCCATTCTTTTTTAAATCTCTCTTCATTCTTTATGCAAGTTCCCTCACAGTCCCACGTCTAATTGGGCCATTAGGGGAGGGTCTTTGTCTTTCTCAGGTGTGAAATACATCAATATTCATGATTCATGCCCTCCTCGCATACAGCTTTCTCACACAAAACATGTCTTACAAATTTTAAATCAATATTTTGTTTTATCTGAGTACTCAGGATGATTTTCACATAGTTTTGGAGCAAATATTCTAGGCTACGTGATACAATTTTCAAAAGTCTCGTGAAGAAATAATCAGTATGGGTTTCATAACCAGCTCCTCAACACCACCAAAACGAAGGAGCTCATCGTGGACTTCAGGAAAGTGTCAAGAGGCACACACGACACCATCCACATCAATGGAATGGCTGTTGAGCGTGTCTCCAGTTTCAAGTTCCTGGGGACCCACATCTCGGCGGACATGACCTGGACAACCAACACCTCCAGCCTGGTCAAGAAGGCTCACCAGCGCCTTTTCTTCCTGAGGACACTGAGGAAGAATCAGCTTTCCTCCACTATCCTGGTGAACTTCTATCGCTGTGCAATAGAAAGCATCCTGACCAACTGTGCTACAGTGTGGTATGGGAGCTGTTCTGTTGCAGAGCGCAAGGCACTGCAGCGGGTGGTGAAAACCGCCCAGCGCATCACTGGGACTCCACTACCTGCCATCGAGCACATCCAGAGGAAACGCTGTCTGCATCGAGCTCGCAGCATCCTTAAGGACTCCTCTCACCCAGCCCACAGACTGTTTTCTCTCCTGCCCTCCGGCAGGCGTTTCAGGTGCCTCCGGACCAGGACCAGCAGACTAAAGAACAGTTTTTTCCCCAGAGCTGTCTCTTTATTAAACTCTAACCCTCATTGATCCCACTCCCCTCATATACTGACTGACTCTCCTCTCCCTCCTCACACCTGCCTCCATTTTGTTATTTGCAATACTATAATGTTCATTTGCACTGCTGACTGTTATTACAGTAACAACTGTTTACATATGCATCTTGCACTACTACCTTGACTGGAATATGCTCAATTTGCACTGCCGACTGTTTATTTACAGTACCGACTGTTATATATACATTGCAATATCGTACCTTAACTGTAATATGCAATTACTTTCCACTGCACTTTCACTCGGATAGCTTCTGTCCAAACTTTATTTGCACTACTTTAAATCCATTGTTATACTGCTCATTAGCCTAACTATACATATATCTATTTGTTAAATTCTGTTTATAGTAATAGCCATCTGTATATTATGCTCACATTCTGTTTATAGTAACAGCCATCTGTATATATATTCATAGTACATATCTATCTGTAAAATTCTGTTTATAGTAACAGCCATCTGTATATTATATTCAGTACATATCTATCTGTAAACATTCTGTTTATAGTAATAGCCATCTGTATATTATTATATTCAGTACATATCTAGCTGTAAACTCTGTTCACAGTAATAGTTATCTGTATATTATATTCATAGGACAATCTATCTGTAAATTTTTGTTTATAATAGTATTCAACTCTATATTTATTCAGTACATATCCATGTTCTGCACTTATGGAACCACTGTATATCCTGCACTTGCTGCTATTGCACTTCTGGTTAGACCTAAACTGCATTTCGTTGCCTTGTACCTGTACTTGTGTAATGACAATAAAGTTGAATCTAATCTAATCTAATCTAATGACCTTATTTCAGTGACAATTATTTTTATTTTTTTGGTATTTTCACAAACCACGCATAAATGTCATTATCTCAAAACTACAAGCTTTTACATACATGCTGCTGATATATTATTGTAGCAGAGTTTGTGCTGAATACAGTGTAATCAGACTTTAGCCATGAAAATGTCACAAGTAACAGAAATAAGCACAAATGTCAGAGCATGTCAGAACACCTCCAGGGCCAGAAAACAGCTCAGACCCCAGAGGGTTAAAGTCCTTTTAAACCGGAGTGACTCGAGTCCTATTTCTCTGAGAGGAGCTTCTCTGTGGAGATGGCCAGGTTCACCCATCGCCGGCTTCTGTCACGGCTGGAGTGCAACAGAGATATATTTTGGGCCCGATTTTCTTCTTTTTATATATGCTTATATTATGCGGATGATACCCAGTTATACATGTCAACCTAGTAAGTCTACGTCCTCATCTGATTTGTTAGCCTGTGTAAATGACATTAAAAGTTGGATGGGCGATAATTTTCTTCAGTTAAATGAAAACAAGACTAAAGTCCTTTTATTTGGTTCCCCTCATTTGGTAGACGTCCTGAGCTCTAGTTTAGAGGACCTCTGCAAGCCAATATCCGCACTCATGTAAAGAACTTGGGTGTTGTTGTTGATTCTGAGTTAAAATTCGACAAACAAATAAACTCTGTTGTCAGAGCCAGTTTTTTCCAATTTATTTCAACAAGACTTGATTATTGCAATGCTCTGTATGCCATACCTGTCAACATTTGGGTACCAAAATACGGGAGACCACATGCGGTTTCATGTCATCTACATTACACACCCCATCGCCAAATCATAGAGAAATTCAGTTAAAACAGTTGTATTCATCAAAACAGATTTCTAAAATAAGGTATATGCCACAAATCTGGCTACAGTTTTCAAAACTGAACAGGTGATGTTGTGTAATATTCAGTTACTGTAAGAAACTGTTCCAGCGGGTGGAGTTTACTGTACTGGATATTACACAACATCACCTGTGTATACTCCCATTAACTGGAACAGGTTTTCACAGGAACTGAATATTACATCCAAATATTGTTATGTAATCAGTCAGCATATTGTTGTGTAACTTCACCTATTGGAACAGTATTTCACAATTTTTCACAGGAACTGAATATTACAAACAACGATTGCGAAAGCGTGCACGGATTATGAATTTGTTCACGGTTACCGTTATACGTAGTTTTTTTTTTTTTTCTGTATAGTTCTATTTTGTTAATAAATTTTGCATTCTATTTTGGCTTTCTCGGGTGTCCCTATTTTTGTTGTGTCCTATTTGAGCGAAATGGGTACGGATTGAAAAACCAAAGCAACTGTACGGTTTACAGATCTGAGCACAGCTGAGACTCTTTCTCTGGTAGCCTACTTTTGGCATAGGATATTTATTTCCGTCAAGGTCAGGCTGCGATGTCAAATGTATTCCCAGGAGTGAGTGATGCGCTTTCCGCTTTTAAAGTTTTATAAAATAAATAAGATATGGCTTGAATGGTTTAAAAGCATTAGAAAGAATAAAAGCGCATCATATAATGTAACGCCACGCAGCCAAAGGATGACAGACAAAAAGCGGATGCTGCGTTAATTGTGTTAAATATTTACTCACCACTGAGTCTTTTCCCATTTCTACCAGTAACGCTTATTCAACTTCCCGCCTCTACTACCTGCGCAGATATCAACAGCACAACTGGGCTGTAGGTTGCCAGGTTGAGCTCACAAATGGGTTGGAATGTGTATGATGTGTTGATTGCGCGAGTAGGATGGGTTTCATACAAGATCTGGCAACTGGACAACCTTGGAATAATACATTGATGTGATTATTCATATATAACGACGTTTGGGCCATACAAATAATGGGAGTTTCACGGGAGAAATAACAAAACGGGAGGGGGGCGGGAGATGGGTGTGAAATACGGGAGACTCCTGGGGAAAACGGGAGTGTTGACAGGTATGCTGTGTGCTGGTATTAACCAGTTTTCCCTATCACGTCTGCAACTGGTTCAAAATGCTGTAGTTCGCTTTTTAATGGGGAAGAAAAAGCCTGAGCATATCAACCCTATTTTGTTACATTTACATTGTCTACCTGTCAGATACAGAATTGATTACAAGCTTTTAACATTGGCATTTAAAGCTTTGCACGGTCTGGCTCCAGTTTACATCTCAGACCTTATTTGTCCATACTCTGCCCAAAGATCTCTCATCCTCTGACAAACTATGAACCATCCCATTGTCTCGCTTGAAATCTAAAGGAGACAGAGCCTTCTCCATATGTTCCTCTAAGCTGTGGAATTCACTACCTCAATCTGCTAAGTCATCTCTAAAAAAAAAAAAAAAACTATCTTTTTTCTCAGGCCTATTCAGAACTTTGGATGTGTTAGTCTTAGTGAGTAAAGTTATTAAGTCTTGATTATTATAATTTTTTTTATGGTTGCTAATTAAAATTTACAAGTATACTCTGTATTTTTGTGTGACTTAATTTAATTGTGTTTTTGTGAAGCACCTTGGTCAGCAGAAATGTTGTTTTAAGGTGCTATATAAATTAGTGACCTTGACCTATCTGGAACGTTCTTGGTAATCTTATAATGTTAGGAGAATAGTGGCAATGTTGAGAGTTGGTTATTTGATGGTAATGAAATTACGGGCATGCGACGTCGTAGTTACTTTGTCAATGCGTCAAGTCATTAGGCTTGTTTGAGATGAGCAAAATCTGCACAGAACCGATCACCGGTGATCAGCGCGAGATGCATGCCGGTTAGAGATGTGTTGAGTGCGGTCCGCCTGGCTCTGATGTCAGGCTGACGTATGTCTGAGACTCTCGCGAGCGCGAGGCGCACGTGTCGGATTCTGCAGTCGAGCGCAGTTGCTCTCCAAACGACTTACTGACGACACAGCTTAATGCTCATTGGTTTAAACAACCGTGATATATTGATCTCTTTTCAAATGTTTGATTTCAAAGTTTTATGTGTATAAATTATGTGTGAATATTCCCAAATCTCTGACAGTGCAATCTCTATATGGGTTATGTGATGCCATATATATATATATATATATATATATCACATGTCCGTATTAAAGAAAGAATTATTGATAAACACGTATTTGTAATGGAATTAAATGGAATGGAATTTAATAAAATGGAATTAAAGTACTTTGGGTGTCTTGTTCATTATATTTATTTTCATCATATAAAAGCAACATAACTTAAATTACATCCAGTTTAGCACCGTACACGAGCGTGAATCCTGCGATATCCATCTCTGATCTCACAGGTGTGTGACTCTGATCCACTAGAGAAGAGAGAGATCTGTCCATCTCTGATCTCACAGGTGTGTGACTCTGATCCACTAGAGAAGAGAGAGATCTGTCCATCTCTGATCTCACAGGTGTGTGACTCTGATCCACTAGAGAAGAGAGAGCTGTACATCTTGCCTGCACTTTCTTCACTCCTCCTCTACTCTAGTCTAGACTACACTTCAGGCGAGGCGCATCTCAAACAAGCCTATTATATGACCAAAAAGTACGGATTACGTAACTGTTACGTAATGTGTTAGCTGGGTTTCGCTTCAGCAAACTGTCGGAAATGAAAGTGAAAGTAAGCTACAAGAAGTTGCAGATGTTTAATACACAATCACCATCATTAAAAGTAAAGAAACTGAATGATTTTAGCAGTGCTGTTGCCGCTCTCTCCCATTAGCCTACAGTTTTTGATTTTTAAATTACCTGTTGAAAAATATCTCAATAGCTCCAGCTCATATTTGTTGCTTTCGGTGACGTGAACTCAATTACATTTGCATATAGTCTACAGCGCAGGAATTGACGGTCGGATTTATATCCGTTTTGCGGAGACACATTTATGTGACCAAGTGTAAATAAAATATTTTTGATAATAGCTATCTGCTCAGTAAAAACGCGTGAAGTGAACCGGTGTGTGTAATCAGCTCTGAAACTCCACTGAGGCGTTTCTGTCAGCATTTGCGAGGAGAAGAGAAGCGAGGCTGAGTGACTTTGAAACAGTGAAGTACTTAAGGAAAGTTCATGCGATATAAATAACACTGAAGACATCGTCGTCTTATTCCTGACATTATCATAACTTACCGGTTTCTGAGAGGGAGAGTCTTGAGCTACAGAAATATATCTCTCCACCTCAGCTTTATTCCTCCTCATGGCTGCTGTGCTGTCTCACTCTCTCCTTCTCCGCTGTTTTAGAGGATCATTAAACACAGAGGAGCGTCTGAGGTGATCTATGGCTGCTCAACACACGATCACAATGACATAACTCAGGTAAACTTCCAAGCGGAAGTGATCATCCCTATGCCCTCCTCCCTTCGAAGGGAGCCCTTGAGGTGGATACTGAAGGGAGCAACGAAAGACAATGCAATTCCCTCTTTTTTTTTTTCTTTTTTTTTTTATTGCTCAAGAACAAAATAACATTATCAAGGAACTACACATACATAAAAAACAAGACATTAAAAAACAAGAAAACATACATATACAAGGAAGTGCATGTATTTACTTTAAATATTTCTTCATAATATTGTATAAATCGTAGGGATTTTTTATTATTTATATAACGAAGAGAATGAAGAAGTGAGTTTAATTCAGAGTCAAAATAAGGATAAGACAGATGTTATTTGCAATTTTTTGTTTATGAATAAAGAATTTTCCGTAGGCTATAGAATAAAGAAATTAACAACGTAGCCTACTCTAGGGGTTTATTTTTATCGTCATTATAATAAAAAATAATGTCTTTTAAACTGAAAGAAAGTGTCACACTGGCAGATAGGCCTATGTAAGAACCAGGTCAGACCAATTTTTTGGGGGGGATATCGGGCAATCATAAAACAAATGTTCAAATGTCTCTTCTACTGTACAAACAGTATTTACCAGGTAAAAGCCAGGCCCTTTTCCAATTTATATCTTCTACCAAAGGTCTCCTATAGAATTTTCCTCTTGGAGAACTTTTTTCATAAATTGAAAGATTTGGCGTATATGTCTATTTGTACATTTCTTGTCCAAAAGATCAAAGTAAGAGTAAAGTAGACTGTATTGTGACTGTTCTTCTTGGATTATATATGGAGTGGCTTTTAACCAGATGAATTAACCCAGGCGAGATTGCTTTAACCACTTTGTTAAACTCTTTTGGATGAATCGGGAAATTGTGGTAAGTCATAAAATTCTCATAAGTAAAAAGGTTACCCGAATCATCAAATAAGGAGAGGATACAGTTAATATCATTTTGGAACCACCTGGGGAAAAATAAAGATTTATTTCTGACAGTGATATCACCCATAATAATGTTTTGTGAGGTGCAAAACTGTGAACGTAACAGCTTCCAAGCAAGGAGACATTGACTACGTTTACATGCAGCCAATATTCGGGTTATGGTCGGGTTAAGGTCACTATTTGGGTTTCTGAAACATTCGGAATAACCCGTTTACATGCGTGAGCAGAGAGAGTTACTCCTGTATACATGGAATTTGTAATCAGTTGGGAATATCCCGATGTAAATGGCGATGCACGGTTAGCGTCAGGACGTGCGGACAACCTTAAGACGCAATATGCGTCATTTCCGATTCTTCTTCCTGTATCCAAAGACAACAACAACAGCAGCAGCAGCCGGATAATGAATAGTTCGGGGCAGATAGCGATCGCCTTTGTTTGCGCTTTCCTTCTCGCTCCAAAAGTGTGTTGCTGTGCTGCGTCTCGCCATGTTTACCTCTACTTCTTGTTTACTTCCGGTATACTGCACGCGGGTTTCTGTATGCGCCGTCTCTACTCAAAAGACCAAGATTCCTTGTGAATAGAACATGCGCAGAACACAAATCAATGTTCCTTTTGATGGGGATATGCCGATACGCGTTTACATGACCAAATATTCGGGTTAGAAAAGGGGTACCCCAGGGGTAATATCCGGGTTTTTAAAAACCGGGATATGAGCATATCCGGGTTTTTGCCGGTGTTTACATGGCCGTGCGCGACCGGGTTATTGCTAATATCCCGGTTTTGAACGGGTTATTGGCTGCATGTAAACGTAGTCACTGATGAAATCTGGACAAGGCGATTGTAACGGTCACCAGCTGGAGTGCCTTTGATAGCCAGAAGAGGGCACTCCACACCAGACTATCATATTCACTCACAGACTGCATTTCCCATCCTGCATCTACCTAGACTGATTACTCCATACACCTGCACTGCATTACACACCTGCACCCAGGGACGGACTGACAATCTGTGCGTTCTGGAAAAGTCCAGAACGGCCGTCGGCACAAGAAAAAGTCTAATAAAGCAATATGAACAGCCAACATCAGGGGCACTAATACGATCACTTATACACTACGTGTAAAAAAAAAAAAAAAAAAAAGCTGAAGAAGAAGAGTCGACCTACTAGCCACTGACAGAAAGTTAGTTTTATAAGGCTACCTATACTGCACTTTTAAATTTGCTTACATTATATTTGAATAGTTAAGTTATAGTATAGCAGTGGTCTCCAACGTGGTGCATGTGAGTTGCCCGCTAAACACATTCTATAAATAGCCCCAACTTGCCGATCCACTGTAAATCGGGGCTCCAGACTTCGACTAAATGGTAGCATTTTGCCACCTTTTCAACTAAACTTTTCAATTTGCACTTTTGCCTCTACAAAATGACCCAACTCTCTTTGATTATGCGCTGTCATTTGCGTTGCGTATGAGAAACATCAAATGGCAAACGCTCAAAAAGCGGAACAAAACTTGTTTGATCTGAGCAGCGCAGAGCATTATCAGCTCAGCCCAAATAACAGCGATCGCGGCCAAAGCTGATCTCGATCACGCAAACATTATTACACAGAGCTGCACGATCCACTGAGAAGCTCAATTCAGCGCAGAATTCTCTATTTCTCTTATAAACCCACAGATGACATTGTGATTTAAGCTTGTTAAAGGACCGCGGTCAAGTGAGCCGTCATCTGGAAACGCTCGGTCAAGCCAGCCGCCGCCTAGATGTTGATGTTCGTCTATTTGTGGAATTACGGTACGGAAACATGCAGGTGCCAAAAAGCTGAGAAAGATCTGTATTTCAGCGGTTATTCTCCGAAATGACCGAACATCAAGTGCAACCTATTGAACTATTTTCAGTTTAACTATTTTCGCAGATATTTTACTGTGGAGTTTTAAAGAAAATAAGGGCAAAGTCTGTCAAAATACATTATTACATTTGCTCATTTCTTGCATTTTGTACTGCTGTTATTAAAATTCCTATATTGACATGCCATTTTCCATGGTTTCTTTTTCTGGATGACCATCACTCTGTCCACATCAAATTTTAAAAAGGGTTTCACTGTGGAGTTTTAGAGAAAAATAAAGGCAAAGAGTCAAAATAATTTATTATATTTCTCTTTTCTTGCATTTTGTATTTCAATTATTAAAATTCCTACAGAGTTGACATGCCATTTTCAATAGTTTCTTTTTCTGGATGACCATCACTCTGTCCACATCAATTTTCAAAGGGTTTTACTGTGGACTTTTAGAGAAAAATAAAAACTTATTTTCGGTCCATATCAATATTTACTGTAGAGTTTGAGGAAATTACAGAAAGAACATAAAATTAAATACAAAAACAGTCTACAATATTGATATCTACAGGCTGTTACAAGAAAAGTTTAAATGGTTGAGGTTATTATGGTCAGTGATTGTAATGATGTTCAACGGATTTCATTGTTTAATATAGTTGGACAAGTTGGAAAAAGTGCAATTTGTAATAGTCAAAAAAGACAAAAATGAGAAGTGCTTATGAAAGTTTATTAGAAAAAAAAAACTAATTGTCACACAAACAGCAGTCCCAGGATGTGTTTTTGCTTCTTCTAGTTGTACTGGGTTCATCTGCACACACTGTGCATGGCACCACCTTGTACAGCTGTCACACTGTATCTGGAGAGGGACAAATAGAACACTTAACTTGCAAAATATAAAGACTTTCATTCAAACAGATTTTCTGCACAAAAGCTATTTTCAACTCTCCCAAGTTTACTAATAGTTCACCAACTGTTACACTACTGTCACACAGTTTTCCATTTATTATTTAGATTACTTGGCAATCTGCAATATAATAGTTCTTAAAATGAGCTTGACAGCTGCCAGAGGGCAAGTGCAAGGAAAAGAGCAAGGTGTAGAGATAGATGCATCATTTTGGCTTTTGTAGATGATTTCAAAGACTGCAATGTACTGTGAAGCACTGATAAAAATCAATTACATTTATGAACACTAACTCCATTGACAACTCTAGCAAATCAACATAATCCCTGAAATCTCTGAACTGTGCTATTATGTTTGTATATGCACATCATTACCAATCTCTCTATACCCTTTTTTCCTAGCTAATGTCCACTTTCTGTTCAAGCCACAATATGCAAATACAAAACAACCAATTATAAACACCTTACCCAGTCAGTCATGGAAGGCCCCGGACTTGGTGCTTTAGACGCCGAACACATGGAGCAGTTTCTCTGTGCATTGAACACTATTGGAAATGGAAATGCAAATTTTAAACTAAGTATGTAAATATGGCAATCGGAACACGTATGAAAAAACCTGCTACCTGATGCTTGAAGTATTTGCAGTGCCAAAGCCTTGCGTTCCCGGACCATGTCTTTTTTAGAGGTCCCAAAATCCATGTTTGGCAATTGAGGAAATGCTTCCATGACTGCCTTTGCCATCTAAAAAAAAAGGGAAAAAAGAAAATAAAGACTGGATAAATATGTTGGCTAATCATTTAAATATTGTAAATAGCTCTTAACCAAATATGGGGATAGGCTATGCACACCAAATATAAATGCTAATTGATTCATATCATTGTCAGAATACAAGTATTTCACTAAAATAATTATTGTACCATTAAGACGATCACACCACAGCTAAATCCATCCTGTTGAAATGGGTGTTTCATAACAGCTCCTTTGAACTGAATATTCACCCAGTCTCTTGTTCGGTGGTGGATCGTCCTGGTTTGAAAGTATTCACTGTGTGACAATAAGATGTAACATTATAAATGTTAATTATACAATTATTCATAAATCTACATTGTATAGTTTTTTTAAATACTGCCAACTACCCATACCATTTCTGAACAGGATGTCCATTTCATAAATTGTATGAAAATGATATGGTTCAGATGATCACACAGCATTTTGAAATGGAAGAGTCTGTATGGTCACCAATGGAGCCTGGATATGTTATCTAGTGGAAAGTTTGGTACTGTGCCCAAACAAAAGCTTACTGAAAGCTTATTTTTTATCAACCTAAAATGTGGATTACAAATTTTCTTGAATAGAATAAAGATTTAAGAAGATGTTTTTTTAGCTGGTCCTAAATATTACACAAGGAGGAGAAGAGGAGGGATGCTGAAAGAGTTTATATGCTGTTGGAATGTGATAGGTTGGATTACATGACTCCTCCTGAACTTTGTGCAGTCGCTACCACTGCTACCAGTATCTATCCAGTGTTTAGGGCTGGTTTTCAATAATTGTAACTCTGTTTTGACCATTGTCTCTATAGTTAAACTTTTACTGCACACTCTGCCCATCTCTCTACAGCCCTTTAACGCCTGCACTGGAATTTAGACAATCATATAGTGCATTCCATCTCGGTTTATGGATAATAGCTGAAATTGCATAAGTACCAGAACTTATGGGCAGCAAGTTCTGAATCCGACTGCTCTGCAGAGTTTGGCATTGGATCAATAAAATAGACACAGCTTTCTGCTGCATTGATGTACTGTAACCACAAGAAAAATTACATTATTTAACACATACACAACAACAGAAACAATGTGAATGTACATAAATATAAATTGTTAAATAAACAAACCAGAAACTTCCAGTGCAATTCTCCAACATTAACAAACGATACAACAGCCTTGTAATCATCAAAGTTAACCTGTTGCACATAAAAATTACTTCAATAATATATCACAGAAATGACTTAAATATTTATTCACATTTACAGTGCTATGCATAAGTTTAGACACCCATGCTAAAGTTGACTAAAAAGAGGAATAAAAAATCATCTTTTGGAAATTGAACTTAATGCCTTAATTTGAAAAATTAGGAAAAATCCAACCTTAAAGGACACCAATTTTCTTTGTGAATAAATAATGTATCGTAAATAAATAAATGTTCTTCCTTAAAATACAGGGTGCATAAGTTTGGACACCCCTATGTTAAATTCCCATAGAGGCAGGCAGATTTTTATTTTTAAGTATTTTTTTAAATTTTTTTTTAGGATACTAGCATCCTGATAAAGTTCCCTTGGCCTTTGGAATTAAAATAGCCCCACATCATCACATAGCCTTCACCATACCTAGAGATTGGCATGGTTTTATTTCAGTTAGCCTAATAGCTGGTTTGATTTGCATTGAGAGATGATCTTATGGAAAGTACCCCATGCCAATCTCTAGGTATGGTGAAGGCTATGTGATGATGTGGGGCTATTTTAATTCCAAAGGCCAAGGGAACTTTATCAGGATGCATAGTATCCTGGATCCATGAAGTAACTGGCCTTTAAAAATAAAAATCTGCCTGCCTCTATGGGAATTTAACATAGGGGTGTCCAGACTTATGCACCCTGTATTTTAAGGAAGAACATTTATTTATTTACGATACATTATTCATTCACAAAGAAAATTGGTGTCCTTAAAGGTTGGATTTTTCCAAATTTTTTTAATTAAGGCATTAAGTTCAGTTTCAAAAAGATGATTTTTTATTCCTCTTTTTAGTCAACTTTAGTATGGGTGTCTAAACTTATGCATAGCACTGTAAATTAGTATGAAACGCGTCCCCATTTGAACCTCTCCCAAATAGAAACAAGATGTACCTTTGACAAACTTTGTCGTCTTACTTCTGTTCTCTCCCCAGTGAGGATCACATTGGCTGTGTAGTGGTTCATCATGTATATGGTTTTATCCAAACCAAGTTCATTAATAGCGTGATGCATGAGACATTCGATGATCTAACATGTTTCAAATTCAATCAGAGAGAAACATCAGAATTCATTACATAAGCCTATTTTAAATAAAACATTTGTTTTAGCTTGGACTGAGAGCTTGAGTCGGGCTGCAAGGACAACCCTTTCATGCTCAAGTGACATTATTTTGTAATGGCTCATCCTGGCTTAGACCAATTTTATAATTGTTGGCATTTGCATTAAAACTTTCCCAGTTGACAAATATTTAATGATTTAAATTATTTATATTAGGGCAGCATAAGTCAAGTCAAGTTTATTTATATAGCGCTTTTCACAATACAGATTGTATCAAAGCAGCTTCACAGTATTAAATTAAAATTATACATCAATGTTTGTTTCTAGTGGAAAACGTCCACGTTTGGTAATGCTGATCAATAGTATTGTTGATTGATTAATTAAATTAAATATCCCCAAATATCACACGCATAACACTTCTATTACATCAATGTGTTAAGTTAATTAGAAATAACTGCAACTGTTTTCAATGGAACTACATTTGTCCATGTTAAGTGTATTTTAATGATAATGCTGCTGTACTGTTTGGCCTACATACCTCGCCTGTGAGCCATCTGTGAGGTTTAAGTGACCCGAACTCACTGTGGTGGACTATATAGATGTTCCCTCTTATTTGAGAGGGAATCACAGAAATTACCACTTCCGTGTCTTTTTTTCTCCACAAGGCTTTTATCTGAAGGTCAAGAAGACAATACATTTATTTACTCTAGATGTGTGCATGTATCTGACAATTACGGTTACATAAACAGCTAATGTGCTGTGATGTAATGTTGGATTTACTGTCACACAAACCTGCAATAATGTATTTGATGTAAAAAGTCTCTTCTAAAAGTTTACAGTTTAAATAAACTTATCTAAAAGTTTACAAACTTTTAGAAGCTGACAATACATTTATTTGATTAACATCACCTGTGATGGAGGATCATTGTTGGTACCCTTTGTGTCCTCCTGATGTTCCGTCATAGTGGATGTGGATGGAGCATCACATGTGACCATGTCTTGTGAATTCTATTAATAAAAATGGAAAGATTAATGTGCCCTTTCTATTGCATATTTTCACATCACAGAAAAATAAATGATAAAATAATGTACTATAGATCTTGAATGCAAAACTTGAATGTAAAATACGGAAGAATGAAACCATTTAAGAGTGTATATAACAATATAATGACTATATCTAATTTGACCATAATAAACCATGCATATAATACTTATATTAATATTATATTTTATTAAAGAGTTTAACTAAAATAACCTGTGTTTGGATTATCAGGTTGTCCATGAAGTAATGGAGTGGAGAGTGGTGAGTTCTCTCTTCTTTTCTGTTAAAAAAAAAAGATTTGAGGTGAAATTAACTAAGCATGACTGCAAACAAAATACTGTGTGACAACATCTGCTGAGGCTATTGTTGTCTGACCGTTACTTCAGTCATTTTATATTCTAAAAAGAATGCAAGACAAAATTAGAATGTAGAGGTGCCTAAAATCATAATGTGTTTGTGTATGTCAGCATCATTACAGCTTTTAATAATTACCTTAAATGACAGGTCCATCACTAATGGTGAAACGTACACCCCTTTACGCTTCCGGCTTTTCTTCCACACCTCCATTTCCACTTTATGTGACTGGGAAAATAGATATTTTGTCAAACACAAACCCACATAATTGCACATTTTCAATATATCTGTAATCAAGCATATCGTTTTTAAATTGTGATCAGGGTAAACTGCAAAGTTAAGTGCTTTCACTGAACTAACGTTAAGTAGCATACTTTCTTTCTGCATCTTTCCACATCTGCATACTCGAGGAGCAGTGCATCATGCATCTTTTTGTAGATGGTCACAAAGTCATCCAGTCTTTTTAACCTCCTCCTCTGGAAACGGATTTTCTTCAGGTCCCATTGACTCTTCTCCATTATGCCTTGTGTACGGTTGTCTTGAGTGAAGTTCTGAAAATTTAAGGTACACCTCTTATCTGTTCACAATTTGAGTCCAAAAATAAAGCTATGGCTTTGATACACATTTCAGATGTTTCTTTCAGCAATTTACCTGTTTTTTTGACTGGCTAACTTTGTTATAGACCTTACTGAGTTGCTGGTACACAGGGCCTGTCCCGTGACGTCCTAGATCCCCTAAAACCATTTAAACCTTGTAAAGAACTTGACAAAAATGCTATATTGAATAAATAGTTGTCTTAACTCAAAGACTTAAACCAAACCTACCTAGCATCATTCCAGACCAAAGGGTGGCATGTGGCAGAAAATATTTGGCCAAACTGGAAATGAAAGTTGGTGCATAATAAATGTTGCATTTACCATTAAGGTCTAGCAATGCACCATTTATTGTTCCCCGGAAATGAGTCATGAGGGGTGTGGTACCGACATCATGCTGAAAAGCAATATTCATATGTCAGAAAAATGTCAAATGTTTATATCAGAATGCATTATTAATAATTTATTCTGTTTAACACCAATCTGACTCAGCTCTGCCTGTCTGACCTGAATTGAGATGCATGATATGTCCTGGAGAGGTGTTGAGTTTAGTTTATCGATAGTTCATATACAGAAATCAAACTTTAACCCTTTTGTCCACTCTGCTGCAGCCAGAAGATTTTTCAGCCAGAAGGTTCACTGCACTAACCAATAATACCAAGCAGGTCTGGTTGGTTTTTTATTATACAGTATACTAAATTATTTACAAATGTGAGGCCATGTGCTGATTTATTTCTAATATTAACATTTAATACCTTGTAGTCTTCAGCAATGATGTTTTCCTCATCCAGATCAAATGTCTGCCTTTGCTGCAAAAGCAACTGCAGATGTTTGTAATGCTTTGCAACATTTGGTCCATTGCAGGGACTGCAAAAGAGGACTGCTGAACTATGAAGCACCTCATCCATCTCTCTCAGCGTTGTTTTTAAGCTTGTGAGCTCATCAGAATGACGTCGGGTTTTTTTCCTTTCACTCCACGCAGTGTTCTTAAGGACTTCTTTGGATGGAGCATCATCCCTGCAGCCTGAATCAATGACCATTGGTGGAATTTTTTGTATTGACTCCAAATACAAACTTGGTTGCAAGGACTTCTGCTGCTGACTGTCGTGCACCTGCACGCACTGGTCTTCTGCGCAGTTCCTTGGTGTTATGGTACACATCACCTCCAGAAAAAAACACTACTGCTTTAAGGGTGTGTTCATCTGCAACTTCCACATGTACAGTGACTGGGCAATCTTTGAATCGACAGTAGGCCATACATGTAAAAACTGGTGCCAGTGTCTGTGACCGCAGGGTTTTCACACTGTGTCTCTTAAAACCAAAGCTGCAGTAGGGATGAACAGACTTGATGCCCTTGGCAATGACATTAGTCCACTGAAGACCTTGAAAACGTCTGCCTTTCTGGTCTTGTCTTAATTTTTGCCACTCTTTTTGTTCAATAAAAAAGAAACAAGGCTGACATGGCAAAGAACATGTGAAGATTCTTCCTCACTGCTGTTAGTAGAGCTACGAAGTGATTTGTCTGATCCCTCACAAATCTGTAATACAGGAATATTCATTAAAAAGAGGTTACAAAATGGTAGATATAATTTTAATATATTAAGCTTACTTCTTCACTAGCTTACAAATATGTTCACATGACAAACAACTTAAGTTCATGTGTGGAAATTTATAATCAATTTAGAAAATGAATAAACATTTCACCATGTTAAAAACGCAAAAACATTCCCCTGGGAATCACCAAATAATTATTTTTCTAAAATACCATTTAGCTTTATAATGATTATTACTGTTCTTTAGATATTTTTCATTTAGCAAATTACTTTTAAAGGGACAGGAACATGAAAGTGAATTGTTTTATATTTCTCACATTACAATTAATCTGCAATGGATAAATAACTTCGATCTGGCATGTCAAAGTATTTATTTAATTACATTTGTCATTGTATAATGATTGAATATTAGGGCCCTTTCACACCTACCTTGTTTGGTCCGGACTTTCGGACTTTTCAGTTTGGTCCGAATCAAAATTACAGGTGTGAAACCTCCTCCGGACCAAACAGACGAAATTTGGTCCGACGAAAAGAGGTGGTCTCGGTCCGGATCAAACTGAGCAAAGGTTTGGTTCGTCTCTAGTGTGAAAGCATTTTCTGTATGGTTCGGACTTTCAGACTATTTACAGGAAGTTCCGGTGGTTCCCGCATAGCCTAAACAACTGAAGAAGAATATTTATGTGCAGATCTGTCAGTCGATCCTGCCCAACGCATTTCTTCCAGCTGATTCAAACAGCTCGCGTACACACACACACACACATTTTTCCTGCGTCCTGCCGGCGACGATAAAATGTTCGCAAACCGAGGATGTTCGTTTGGCGAATTTGAACTCGCCTCGAGTATAGTCGGTGCTGCAGGGAGTGCCGTAATAATAACAGTATAGTGGCAACGATATGCGTCTGTTCATTCATTCTTGTCAAAGTTACCCGCCGAATTGACAACACACTGACGTCAGACGCACGTCCGTTTACAAACCAATCAATGTCAAGATGCAGCCCATATAGATGATGACGACAGGACGCAAGTACGTAATGTAAAGTTCTTTAGTGCGCTCGCATAATTGCAATGTGAAACCAAACCAAAACTAACCAAATGTATACAATGTATCAAAACATGACCTTTGGTTCGGTCCTTGGTGCGGACTTTCAGGTGTGAAAACGCCCTTAGTTACATTTAATAGAAAAAGTACCATTAACCTTTTCACTTGTGGTAGCACAATTTGATGCCAAGTCACTGTCTGAAGAACTATCAGCCTTAGTCTCCCACAGGTCCTGAAAAGAGTGAGAGGGATTTATTTCTAAAACAATATCTCTGTTAGACAAAATACACAATATGGAAAACAAATTAAAGATAAAAAGTCACCAGTTCAAGAGATGCACATTCAGCCTCTTCAATAGGGTATGGAGGCAAATGATGATTTCCAACATCCTGGGCACCCTACACATTTTCCACAAAAAAAAAAAAAATACAAACCAAATACTCAAAAGAATATCAATATAACTAAAACAACCTGTGTAGGGTGGACCGCAGGGTGGACCTCAGGGTGGACCGCAGCCTCAGGGTGGACCGCAGGGTGGACCTCAGGGTGGACCTCAGGGTGGACCTCAGGGTGGACCTCAGCCTCAGGGTGGACCGCAGGGTGGACCTCAGGGTGGACCGCAGCCTCAGGGTGGACCGCAGGGTGGACCTCAGGGTGGACCTCAGCCTCAGGGTGGACCGCAGGGTGGACCTCAGGGTGGACCTCAGCCTCAGGGTGGACCGCAGGGTGGACCTCAGGGTGGACCTCAGCCTCAGGGTGGACCTCAGGGTGGACCTCAGCCTCAGGGTGGACCGCAGGGTGGACCTCAGGGTGGACCTCAGCCTCAGGGTGGACCTCAGGGTGGACCTCAGGGTGGACCTCAGCCTCAGGGTGGACCGCAGGGTGGACCGCAGGGTGGACCGCAGGGTGGACCTCAGGGTGGACCTCAGGGTGGACCGCAGGGTGGACCTCAGGGTGGACCGCAGCCTCAGGGTGGACCGCAGGGTGGACCTCAGGGTGGACCTCAGGGTGGACCTCAGGGTGGACCGCAGGGTGGACCGCAGGGTGGACCTCAGGGTGGACCGCAGGGTGGACCTCAGGGTGGACCGCAGGGTGGACCTCAGGGTGGACCTCGTGGACCGCAGGGTGGACCTCAGGGTGGACCGCAGGGTGGACCGCAGGGTGGACCTCAGGGTGGACCGCAGGGTGGACCTCAGGGTGGACCTCAGGGTGGACCGCAGGGTGGACCGCAGGGTGGACCGCAGGGTGGACCGCAGCCTCAGGGTGGACCGCAGGGTGGACCTCAGGGTGGACCGCAGGGTGGACCTCAGGGTGGACCTCAGGGTGGACCGCAGGGTGGACCGCAGGGTGGACCGCAGGGTGGACCGCAGGGTGGACCGCAGGGTGGACCGCAGGGTGGACCGCGACCTCAGGGTGGACCTCAGGGTGGACCTCAGCCTCAGGGTGGACCTCAGGGTGGACCTCAGCCTCAGGGTGGACCGCAGGGTGGACCGCAGGGTGGACCGCAGGGTGGACCTCAGGGTGGACCGCAGGGTGGACCTCAGGGTGGACCGCAGGGTGGACCTCAGGGTGGACCGCAGGGTGGACCGCAGGGTGGACCGCAGCCTCAGGGTGGACCTCAGGGTGGACCTCAGGGTGGACCTCAGGGTGGACCGCAGCCTCAGGGTGGACCGCAGCCTCAGGGTGGACCGCAGCCGCAGGGTGGACCTCAGGGTGGACCTCAGGGTGGACCGCAGGGTGGACCGCAGGGTGGACCGCAGGGTGGACCTCAGGGTGGACCGCAGGGTGGACCTCAGGGTGGACCGCAGCCTCAGGGTGGACCGCAGGGTGGACCGCAGGGTGGACCTCAGGGTGGACCGCAGGGTGGACCGCAGGGTGGACCGCAGGGTGGACCGCAGGGTGGACCGCAGGTGGACCTCAGGGTGGACCGCAGGGTGGACCTCAGGGTGGACCGCAGGGTGGACCGCAGGGTGGACCGCAGGGTGGACCGCAGGGTGGACCGCAGGGTGGACCTCAGGGTGGACCTCAGGGTGGACCGCAGGGTGGACCGCAGGGTGGACCTCAGGGTGGACCGCAGGGTGGACCGCAGGGTGGACCTCAGGGTGGACCGCAGGGTGGACCTCAGGGTGGACCGCAGGGTGAACCGCAGGGTGGACCTCAGGGTTGACCGAGCTCTCTCTTTTCTGTTTAAGAAAAAAAAAATAGTGTGAACATTTTTTTTTTACTAAGAATGACTACAAAATAGACTCCTACAATTATAATACGAGATCAGACAAAAGAAAAGCAAACTAAAGATAAAAAGTCACCAATTCAAGAGATGCACATTCCGTCTCTTTGTTTTGCCTTTGAGACAAATTTGTTTTGCCTTTGTCTCCAACATCCTGGGCACCCTACATATTTAGGGGAAAAGGATATCAATACATCTATCATTTCCAGAAACTGAAAAATGCACAGGCAATACCATTAACAACTGCAAGGTTAAACAATGCTATTAAAACCAAAACTCAAGAGAGGATAAATGAAAATGAATCAACACCAGAGTGTCAGCAAATAAGTATAAGTCAAAAGTTACAATCGGTGTTAGCATGTAAACTTGCACTCTCCCGTCTAACATTTTTAATATTAACCATTATTTTCAAAACGAAAATTACTTTTTATATTTAATCTGACATTTCCAAAGTAATCACTTTTCATAAATGTAAAAAAAAGTCAAATGTCTTTTAAACGAATGGCTAAATATGGATTTGTGGAGTTGTGATCTGATGGCATTCTATTACTTCTGTTTTAATAACAGTACAATTGTAAACTGCACAACTAAAGACTCATATTTCAACCTGGCATATATGTAGGCCTAAATGTATAATATAAAAAAAAAGAAAAGAAAGAAAAGAAAATGGACATAGAAAAGTGTTCTCTCGCCAATATGTGACAATAGTGATGCTTCACAAGAACCAATAATAATGCTGAAATGCTTAGCAGGTTGATTCTAGTCAACCTAATGACAAATTACCTTCAGAAGAAGCAGGGATGCCTGAATTTTTTTGCGATTTGCAAGTGTATTTGGCACTTGCAAATCTTTGCATACATTGTCCCAAAAGCCAGCAGCTTTGTGAACACTGTAGTTCTTAATAGTAGTCCCAGGTACTGCAAATTTATCTACGCTTGTTGCAATTTCCTGTAGATTTTTAGAAGTTCTCCTTGCCTTTGAAATCAAACAAAATAATTATTATATGACTCTATGCCTTTAAGCAACAAATGTATGTGTGACAAACAGTTGATACAATGTTTAAGGGAAAATGCACATTTTGTGTGAGTTTACTGTAACACTTGCCTTTCCAAATGTGGTGAAAGTGCAGAATCTGGAATCAAAATATATGCACATTTAAATAAATTATAAATATACTTTCAGTTAGAAAGTTTGCCTCCAAGTGCAGTTTTACCTTTGTGCTGTCCAAAACTAATAGTTTAAATTCACAGTAAACAGCAGAATACGTTATAGGCTAAATAATAATGTATCACGATTAGGTTCATAATTCTACAATTCTTACATTTTCGAATTGTATCATTCTTTTCTAAACGAAAATGACAGGGAAATTTACAGCGAAAATGTTGTAGCCTATTTTTTTTGTGAAGTGAAGTCAAGTGAACTCCAAAAAGCCATTACATTTAAGGAAATAAGGCAGTTTTGTGTCGCTTATTTTAGTTTTAGTCTTAATTAACAGCTTATTTCACCTACTTATTAACTGAGATACTGTAATACATATGAAAGGTTATACAGATTTAAATTATATGTATATTATTTACATATTAAATACAACATGCTCACATCAATGCATTTAATTATTAAAGGGACAAACATATTTAGATAAATCAATTTTCAACGCGAATGTGCATTTTTCATCCGTTGGTTATCACTGTCAGTCTTAAATTTCGTGAGTGATAATTTAGCAGAATCAAGGAACAAATAACAAAAAAAAGATTTATGAAAATCATAAATGGATTGCAGGCTACAGAGAAAAACGTTTCTTTTTAAATCACTGAAGTTGTCAATCATTTAAATACAACCACTGAGGATGGCTACACAATGAAAGTCTTATTTACATAATGTGTCCATAATATTTTGTTGCTTGAGAAAATCTGAGTTTAATGTCGTTCTAATAATCCCCACTTTAAAAAAGTAATTCTATCAACTTAAAAAAGCCGTAACACGGCGGTTTTGCTTGACTACCATCTGTAAAATGACAATTTATTCATAATAATGAATATCTATAAATAATTATATTTAAATTATTTAACACCCATGAAAAATGTGTATATAAAATATATAATTATAAAAATGTTTTATTTACAATTATTATACAGTTATTGTTTTAGTATGATAAAATATATATTATAAATACAATCATTCCAATAATTAAAATTCATTGTGTTATGTAGTGTCTTATCTTATAGATATAAATTGATAAAACGGTTCAAAAAAGTGTCTTTTATACCACACATCAGCCTATCATTGTCCGACTTGTACATTGGTTCATCACAGCATTTTAGATTGTTTGGTTGATTGATTGAATGCTGACCTGTGTGCACTCATCCTTGAAAATCAAGTGAAAACTGGAATGGGCCTATCGAAAACAAATCCTGCAAAACAATGAATGAATAAATCAAGACACTAAAAAAACATTAACTGTGTGGAGTTGTGTATAAATAACCTACACAACTCCACACACTGCTGCATAAATAATTACTTTTTTTCTCTATCAAAAGAACATTCAGTTTTTTCCCCCTAATCCTTAGCTTAAACTGGATTTAAAACATTGTCTGATCATTGTGAAAGCACTGCAATTGCACATAATCATAAAATTATGAAAGTAGGTAAAGGAGTTAAACTTGCAATTAGGCCTACCAGAGATCCTGAACACAAGCAAACACTGCTTAAAAATTAGCCTACATTGTGTGCTATTTATAAAGCCTGTTCAGAATGAACTAATTACACTGTAATAGAGCATGTAATTGACAACAGCAATGATTACAGCAATCATCAGTAGCCAATGACAGAAGTTTTGCCTCAGCTAATGATGATTGATTGTCAGCCCCTCCTTATTTGCATGTTGCCCAACTTTAAGTTATGTCCTTTGCTATATTTGCATTTTCCACAATCATTCATGTTATGTGATATAATACTTTATTAAAATGTATTTACACATTTATGCATTTCTAGTCTTTGTATTAAGGCAAGGATAAGTATTCACATATTTACTTAAGCTGTTTATTTGTGTATATTTTTCTATTTTTTTTGTTGTGAAATATATTGTTTTTTCAAGCGTTATTATAGACATTTTTGTTTTAGAGCTCTTAAACATTAATACAAAGTTTTTGCCTTTTTTTTGTTTGTTTTTTTGCCTTATAAAAATAGAAATAGTAGTTTCTATTAAGTTTACCCATCTTCTCCATACAAATCTCAAATTTAATTAATTAACATTTACAATTAAACATCTTTAACATTGACTGACCTCCTTAATTTAAATTTGATTAACACATTGAAGAGAAATGTTGTGAATGTGGCTATATCCTAGTTTTTATTTATAAAAATTATAATTTGTTAACAGACTTTGCCTTTATTTTTCTCTAAAACTCCACAGTAAAATCCTTTGAAAATTGATGTGGACAGAGTGATGGTCATCCAGAAAAAGAAACTATTGAAAATGGCATGTCAATATAGGAATTTTAATAACAGCAGTACAAAATGCAAGAAATGAGCAAATGTAATAATGTATTTTGACAGACTTTGCCTTTATTTTCTTTAAAACTCCACAGTAAAACCCTTTGAAAATTGATGTGGACAGAGTGATGGTCATCCAGAAAAAGAAACGATGGAAAATGGCATGTCAACTCTGTAGGAATTTTAATAATTGCAGTACAAAATACAAAAAATGAGCAATGTAATAATATATTTTGGCCAAACCATGACAAGTAGGAGGGGGTCATAACCCTTCCTGCTACATTAGTATGAAACAAAAATGAGATTTTAACTGTCGGGCTCGGACATAAATATCTTAATGCTTGTCGGGCTCGGGTTGGTTCGGTTACTGCTCTGTCGGACAGAAAAATTAGGCCCGATCGGCACTCTAATTCATTTCACATGTCAGTTAATGTACAGACAGTGGCGGCTTGTCAATAGAGGGCACTGGGGCGCCGCCCCCATCAAAATTCCAGAAATATACATGTACAAAAATGATATAAAAATACAAAAATAAAATAGTTTACTCATACGATGTGCCGGCTGGTAGTAAGAAGAGTCTCAGCATTTAATAAAAACTGGCTTTAATCGTTTTCCCAGGAGGTCTCCCATCCAGGTACTGACCAGGCTCAGCCCTGCTTAGCTTCAGTGGGCAACCAGTCTTGGGCTACAGGGTGATATGGCTGCTGCTACAGGGTGATATGGCTGCTGACTACAAAATAATTATAACCAGCCGCCACTGTGTACAGATGAAGGTTTTTTTTGTATGAAATGCTCAAGAAATGCTTAGTTACTAAAAAGTTGAATGATCTCAGAAGTAAACAGACGCGCCAGGGAACGACTCTCATCTCTTTTATAGTTTCACAGTGTTTTCATAGGTATACAGTGCTTCACTGCCTGTGTGTGCTTTGCTGCCAGCCCAGATATCCCTTAGGTCTGAGGCCGGTAACACAGGCCCTTACATTAGGTCACGTGAGATCAAACAACTACTTTTTTTAGTTTGACAATTTGACAATATCAACTAATAGTTTCAGCCCTATTTCCCGCCTCTTGGAATAAGGACCATTTCTTTTTCATTTCACACACTCACCAAGAACTTGCTTTATTAAAAAGTTGACTCTGTTTGATACGAGTAGGTTGGCCACTGTTTTTTGTGGTTGTTTTAACATGTGCATAGGTTTTTTGGTTAAAACTATTGGTTAAAAGGACACTCCACCCAGAAATTAAGGGGGGAAGCTTTGGACTACTCAATACTCGTCATTACTGTTCACATTTCCACAACATGTTTGACTGTGTCTTGTCTTTTACTTAAAGTGATACGAGTATAACTGATATGCTGTCATTGTTTATTGACATTTGTTCATGGAATTTAAGCTATTTTTAACTTTTAACACACACAAAAAGCTTAAAGCTTGTACTGTTAAAAATAATTGTGATTTTTGCTTGTCTTACTGCTTTTAAAACTAAAAACAAAAATGTCAAAGGAAGATTTGGACTAGTTGGTACTTATTACTGTTCCCCGTTTTCAGTACCCCTTTTTTTTAGCATCTTTTACTAATGTTTTTGTCACATTTTACTGGATCTGAATGGTCTAAGATATGTTGCATTGTTCATGGAATTGTACGCTATTTTAACTTCACAAATCCCCACACAGAAAGCTTACTTCTATAGCACTTTTTGTGTGAAAAATTGATTGTAACTTAAAAAAGAATACAGCGATTTGATTCAAGAAATGTGTTTGCTTGTCTTACTGCTTTTTAAACTGTACAGTAATGTTGTAAATGTACTTAAAACTAGTGGACGTTTAAATACATTTATTGACTAAAGTCAGCTTATAGTATTCTAAAACTTAAGAACTAATCAGGTTAGTTTTATTTATTGAAACCACAGCATATATGAAAGGAAAAACACTAAAATCATGTTTATTTAACAAACATAAATTATGTAGCTTTAATATAAATCATGTTTATTTAACAAACATTATTATGTGCAACCGATTTTTTTTTTTTATGTTAATCCAACAGTTTTTTTTTTTTCAGTGACACAAACTGACACTTTTCAAAGTCTGTGATTATAGCGCCACCTATCGGTATTCATAGCTTAGCTGCGCACTGCATTTGACTCAGAGCTAGAGGGCGTATGCTTCCCCGACCGGACTACACTAGTTTTAATACTAGTCCTATGGTTATACAAACATGCTTGTTTTATCAGTTGTTGCCGCTAGTCGGAGCTGTTGCTGTAGGGTGTATGCTTCCCCTGCCAAACTACATGCTTGTTGTATCAGATTTAGCTGCCGCTAGGGGTGTAAGCTTCCCACAATAGATCCCATACACTGTTAAATTGGCTACAGCAACACGCTTGTTGCCATGTGTCCTTGCTTTCTCCAGCTTGGGGTGATGCTTCCCCCATAAGATTGGATCTATAGTGCTAAACATATGATGCTAACATCAGAATGTAACCATTCTAACAGCCTCAGTCGTGGTGGGGGTAGTGTGTAAAAAAAACAAAAAACATATATATATATTTTCTTGGTTTCTACAGAAGTAACTACAACCAACTATAACAAGCTATGACGTCACTGACAGGTGACAGTGTACATAAACTTGTCTAGTGATTGGAATTTATGCAAACCTACATATTTGTGCCTAAATATATCCAAGTATCAGCATCACGCTGTATTAATGACAAGTGTTGCTAATTATGTGTGAAATGGTAGTTTCCACCAGCATTACTTCAGGATTGTGATGTATTTCCAATGAAAAAAATTGAAAAGGAAATCTCTATCTCTAGCTCACAGTCGTCAAGTCAAGTCATCTTCATTTATATAGCGCTTTTAACAATGTAGATTGTTTCAAAGCAGCTTTACAGAGATAAACGTGTAATTTAAGGTAACAGAGATTGTTTTGGATCCTCCATAGGGAGAGACTAGTTGGCACTTCAGCACTGCGTTGTCATCGGGTCCAGGCGAAGGTCCTTCGTCAGATCTGGATACGGCCTGGATCCGGCAGGCTGCGGGAAAACCTCGGGATAAACACAGACACTAAAATTAGCGTAGATGCCATTCTTCTCATGATGTAACGAGTACATCAGGATTTATGGGAAGTGTTCCCGGTTCCGGCTGACCTAATCTATGCAGCCTAACATTGAATTATAGAAGTCTATAATGTATTATGTGAACGCTATGTCAAAGAGATGTGTCTTTAATCTGGCTTTGAACTGACAGAGTGTGTCTGCTTCCCGGACAATGGTAGGAAGGCTGTTCCAAAGTTTTGGTGCTAAATAGGAAAAGGATCTACCGCCAGCAGTCGATTTTGATATTCTAGGTATTATCAACTGGCTGGAATTTTGAGATCGCAATAGACGTGA
The DNA here is from genome assembly GCF_951802725.1 of Rutilus rutilus. NCBI lineage: Eukaryota > Metazoa > Chordata > Actinopteri > Cypriniformes > Leuciscidae > Rutilus > Rutilus rutilus. The sequence goes on along the minus strand of NC_140215.1, from coordinate 43,320,341 downwards.
AGGAGTATAATGCGTTAAGAGCTAGCTCAAGTACTGCGGAGCTAAACCATTTAATGTCTTGTAAGTAATCAGCAATATTTTAAAATGTATGCGATGTTTAATAGGCAGCCAATGCAGTGTTGACAGAACCGGGCTAATATGGTCATACCTCCTGGTTCTGGTAAGAACTCGAGCTGCTGCGTTTTGAACCAGCTGTAGTTTGTATATTAAGCGTGCAGGGCAACCACTCGTCACTCAAAGAAACTGGAACTGGACTGCGGATATACAACCACAAGCAATCAGCTGATTCATTTTGATATCTCAATTTTCAATTCCTCATTTCAGAGAAAACTGGAACAGGGCCAAACACCTTTTCACATCAGTGAAGTTGCCAATTGCACTGTCTGCTGGTAACTCCTGTTTCTAACTGGTCTGTGTGTCCGTGGGTGTTTGTCCAGCCTTTATATAAGACAGAAATCTGTCAGACAAACATCTCTAAGACTCGATCGAGGAGAAGCTGCTCTTCTGACTCCAGCTACAGTCCAACAGGTTAGTGTGTTTCTAATACTGAGCACTTGTGGGGTAGTCAAGATATATATATATTTTATTACAGACATAATAAATATGCTAACTAATAATTAACCAAATACATAAAAATTGAATATTAAAATCAAATATAATATTATAATATTAAAGAATATTCTGTCAATTTTGTTACGAAATTCAAACAATAAAATACTGTTTTGGCGCTAGTAATCCATGTGTCGTGACAGATCGCTGGTGCCTCAGTTCAAGTAAACCGATCATCTCTAGTTAAATAAACACGAATGAACAATAGGTGTGTTGAAAGATACAGTACAACTTACTGAAATGTATATCCCTCATATATAATATCAATCAATCAGTGTTTTTCAACCGAGGTAAGAGGTCAATAAAACAGCTGGAGAACAATATCACATAACGTTACATTTATCTCAGGAAAGCCATTTAATGACCATAACACGTTAGTTGGCTAAAAATGAACTATAGAGAGGAGTATTTTGCTAAATATGTCCACTATATTACATATTTATTATATTTTTACTTGTATTGTTAAAATAGCCCATTATAATGTTGTTATTATAATAAAAAGTTGTTTTTAATGATGAGATTTTTTTTCTTGAGAAAAATGTACATGTATTTACTGTACCTAATATTTATTCAAAAGAATTGACATTGAAACGAGATCAGAATCAAATCACAAAAAAACACATTTTTAATTTTTAGTTAACATGAACAGTAGAGTAACTACTCAAACAGTAGAGCGCTGGCGCTTGCAACGCCAAGGTCATGGGTTCGATTCCCAGGGAAAGCAAGAACTGATAAGAATGTAAATGTGTACACTTGTAATGCAATGTTAGTTGCTTTGAATAAAAGTGTCTGCCAAATGCATAAATGTAAATGCAGTTAACAAAATGTATAGTTAATAGTTATAGAACTTTAATACCGTGCCGAGGAATCTAGCTGGCTCTTTGACAGAAGTCTTGTGGCTCGTCTGTTCTCTCACTCTTTACCAACAAATGATCGATGAAGAAAGAAGACACATCAACAGAGAACAGGTTTCTGCAGAAAAAACTGTGTTGTCCAGCCTACCGAAGTAAATGAAAAGTTTAGAATTATAATATATTTCAAGTTGTACCGGCCAAAGTGTGTGTTCTGTGCTATTCACGAGCGTCACGACAGCAATCAATGGCAAACCACTTACGTTTCTGTGGTAACTTAGAGCTCCTGATTTAAGCAGCTATAGCTTGTTTGTGGTAATGGCAAAAACTATTTTTAGAGCAGCAGCGAAAATGTAAAAGTAAAAAAGTTACCAGACTAAAACACACACTTATTAAAACTGCTGCTCTGCTGTGCCAAGAGACGTTTCACCGGGTACTTTCAGTCTTGCCGCAGAGACCAGTTGTGCCCTAAATATGTGTCGTATAATAATCAGCGCAGTTTTCAGTTGACAAAACTGTTTGAAGTTATTAATAACGAAACATGAATGAATGAGAAAGTGTGCTTGATATTAAAAAGAGAGAGAGAACTAAATCTGTTTCTGACAGGATGCTTTCTGTTCAAGCATAGTAGCCGTTGTCTTCAGTTGCACACCTAAATGGTCAAATACAAACAGAAATATGTCTCTCTCTCTCACACACACACACACACACACACACACCTCAGGATTTATACTCCTCAGGTAACAAACTCACAATGAACTCATTATTGCAACTTAATTATTATTTTTTTGTCTATGGACCTAATAAAGATACTACTATTGAAATTTTATTGATTTGTTTTATTTTATTAAATACTATATCATTTTTTTCTGTGGCTGTTTTGAAAAAATGCATGAACCAAAAAATTAAAGAATGTCTCTTTGGTCAAATAAGGTTCCCCAAACCTGTGCTATAGGCTTTTGCTCTGCTAATTAGAAAGGCATGTATAGCGACCGTTTAAACTGCTGACCGCTCCAGACTCAGGAGAAGCCATTATTCAGTGGCAGACCTTGTGATTGCAAATGATTCATTTGTGTCTCAGCTGTCTCCTGTTGACATTTCTTTCTGACCGTTTGGCAATCTTTTAATGTGGAACTGCCTCCTCTTCATACATCTTCACATACTGTTCATTTTTCGCCAGAGGTGGGAGCAAGTCACACATGTTCAAGTCACAAGTAAGTCTCAAGTCTATGAGAATATAATAAATGATATGATCAAACTCAGTAAACACCATACTAATAATGCATACTACAGAAAAGCAGATGAGCACATACCGTAATATGACGAAAGAAAGCAAATTTGTGTTCGGTGCAAATAAACCTGCTGCTTTTATTTTATTAATAATGTATAACGTAATATTTTCTTTTTTTTGGCATCTACTGTTTTTTGAGGCAAGTTAAGAAACAATTGTATATTGTTTGTTTTGTTCATTAATTATTTCATTACATTAACAGGTAAGCTGACTGAATTCCAACTAACTAACTAAATAAATAAATAAGTGGGACCCTCCTTTCAATTAAATAAAATGTTCAGTAAATGTAACGTTTTTACAAAAATGTAAAAAAGCAACATATGATGGCAGAGCTTTCAGCTTATAGATTCCCCTATCCTAGAGAGTGAATTGCTACTAAGTGCTAATCTGTCTAGATATGTAATAAACATTTTGCAAAAGAAAACCTCAAAAAGGTTAATTATAGATGAAGCAAGACAGAAACACGCCTGTTCACCGGCCATTTTCCTCAGCTGTAGAAGGCAAGTTTCAAATCAGTGCTTCTCCCGGGAGACTAGCGCTAAATTAATCCCCTAGTTTAGCGCCATCTACTGTTCTAGAAGAGGAAGTTGCTCAACTGCATTTGTGAGAAAATCGAGCCGAGAGATCTCATAAAAAGCCAAGTGTCTCACACTAGACAGATATGCATTTGTATGCACTAGATTTGGTATTTGTTCAAAGGTTACATGCAATTTGTAGGATGGTTTGTATTTATTTGTGAAGTATTATCTAGGCTCATTTATTTATATTTGTAAAACACAATACATATTTGTTACTCCACTGCATTATCGCTCAGATTGACCTTTGTCCTGCACATTGCTTTGTTTGTTTGCGAGTCGAGTTTTCCTTTGTAAAGCAGATCGAGTTTGTTTGCAAAATGCTGGATTTGTTTAATTATGGCACAATATTAACTCCATACCCTTTCTCTCTCGCCGCCACTGATTTGCAAGTGCACAAGTTAGTTTTGCACCTAATATATCGCGAAAAGAGTAGCAAAAGTCAAGGCGCAAAATTTGAAATTGCAGTGACAGATTTGAGAAGTTGCAAGAGCCTAATTGAGGTTGTACTGCGAATGTAAGAATAAGTGCAACTATGTACTACAAGTTTGTGTCTGTCATTGTATTTTTATGAATGGCATTTTACACATTTCTGACTACTTGTCTGCAGCTTCAAGATTTTTCAGATTTTTATTTTACAGGTTTTCACATTGGAGCTGTGAGTGTACATTTTAGCGTACAAGTACAAATATTTGTTGTACAAGTTCTCAAATTCACATCTACTCGAGTTTTGCTACTCTTTTACCTTCATACAAGTCCCTACCATCGAGTCTCAAGCAAGTCTAAGTCGCAGTACACACTAACCAAGTCAAGTCAGTGGTTGACTTCAAGCAAGTCAAGGCGAGTCCTGCTAAGGGTCAAAGTCAAGTCGAAGTCAAGTTACAAAACCAAACAGAAAAAAAAAAGAGTTTATATCTCAACCTTATTCACTTTCCCTTAGAAATGGTTACTTTTTTTATAGCTAAATTTATATCATAATATTAATAATATTTAAATAATTTATTATAGCAAGCATTTATGATTATCAAAATTATTCTGATTGTTATAATTATTATAACAATTATATGAAAAATGTTGAAGATAAAATATTTGAAGGTAAATTCACAAGTGTGATGCATTAATTATATTGGTTTTATAGTAAATGCCATATGTTTAACTTTGCTTATATATATATATATATATATATATATATACATATATTTTTTTTTTTTTATGGAATATCACCGGCAGACATTAACTTTCCCATTAAGAGCCAATATTTGACCCCTTAAATTGATTTCCAGGGGCATTTTTTTTTCTCACTATGCATTTACACTGCAATTCCAACAGCATAAATAATGTTATGAGATTAATTATTTTAATATAATAATTTTAATATAGAAAAAAATATATGCAAAAAAATAATAAATTATATTTTTAAGTATTCGCCAGTAGATGGCGCCAAATCACCGTCTTTATGAAATAATCATAGAAGCATTTGTTCAACTGATTTGTTCAAAACTTTCATTCTGGAACTAAGAAACTTGGTCACTGAATCACAAACCCCCGGATTTGTTCAGATAGGCATAACTCTTCTTCTGTGGCTTGTTTGGAACTATTGTCATTCAAAAACAAGAGAATATTTACAATATTACATCTAAAATGTCACATCACAATATTCACTCTTGAACTGTTGTATAAAATCATTATCAAATTTGCAATTGCACCAATATTCTGAAAATATTGTTAAATATCAGATAAATATTGTTAAATAAAATATTGTTAAATAAAAATTAGAATTTTTAATTTTGGGTGATCTATCCCCTTAACATTCATATGCTGTTGGTATGCTAATCCAAGATCAGCGTTAGCCTGGCTAACGTCAGACCTCTTTCTCTTTGAGACGTGGTCTGGGAACCACATGTTCATTTTCTCGTATTTGAGGCGTGGTTTACGAATGCCCAGAGCCGTTTATTGGGCGCTACAAATGTCTATCAAATGCGCCTGTACGTAGCTCATAGCCAATCGCTTCAATTATACCAGATGACGTATGTAGAGCGACAGATATTCAACGAAGAAGACGACGATGGGTCAGAGATTTATGTGTACACCAGAGTCCTCCACGGGTCCGATTTTGTAAATCCGCACCCGCCCCGTACCCGCAGTGCTTAAAACAGCACCCGACCCGTTTCCCGACAGCAGCACTAAGTAAAATCTGCACCCGACCCGCACCCGAAATAAAATCAGTTTAGACTATCGCATTATAGACACACTTACAAAAATGTTTATTGCCAGGTCATACAGAAGTTATTACACGACAACTTCAGCCGAAGCTGTCAAAAGGCCGGTACATGAAGAACATGGCTAACGTTACCACAAAACTGAATAGCCTTTTAACATTTTACCAGTCGAACAGACGCGGCTACACCACTATATGCCACGCAATTTCGTCTAGCCTACATCTGACTATTTTGGGATCAAACACGCCCTGCACACCACACATACTTTACAGCGTTAAATATGAAAAATACCGTTCGATAGAACTGCTTTGTTACCACAGTTTCTGTGTGCTTCCTCAGGGATGAAGTTCCACATCTGCGGCTATCCAACACGAAAATGTTTGCAGCAAAGCCTTTCACAATATTGTTTTCTTCAGATAACTCCAAATTTCTCCCACACACTGGACTTGATTTTTGATGACGTATTGTCGACAACTTTATAATCTCCACTAGCTATTCTTTTCTTCAACTCCTCAGCATCCATCTCGACGACTGTAAGCAGATCGTGCGCGTGGTTATGATGAATTTTTAAAAGTGAAAGTAGCCTAGGTAACGTTATAGATCCTGGGAGGGTGTGGCGCGTCGGCACAAATAAACTGATGTGGATTTTAAATTATTTTATCAACTTGAAATACAGACATATTTTTGTAGATGTGTTCCTAAAAATATGCATATATTTTTACGTCTGTCACGTTGGATCCATAGATATAAACAAACTGCTTCCGTGTGTCGCATAGATGTCGTCATCGTCTTGCTGCTCCCTCCCCGTTCTGTGATTGGTTCCCTAGCTGAGGCGAAAATCTGGTCCATAGAATCCAGGCTGACTAGCAGCGTGAATAAAATTGCGCTGCGCTCAAGGCAGCATGGGGAAACCCAGGCTAGATCGGCGTAGTAGACTAATAAGAATAAAGTGCAACCTCTTGTGGACTTGTGTGTACTTGTGAACTGTCTTTGTTTTAATCTAGAGCTCCAAAGAAATATTTGCATAATATCAGGTGTCTGAATATCAAGATCCCAGTCATTCAAAGGTGATGTGTCTGAACAAAGTAAGATTATTGTCTGATGGGGACAGTGGATCTCTGCTACTATCACTCCATCCTCTGTGTCAGCATCACAATTTAGTTGATGGAAAAGTTTCTCCACTCCCTGGAAAATGAATAGGGAAATGTATTATAATCTAACAACTCAAACTGCTTTGAACTCCCACATAACAAATTGCAGACTTAAAATAAATCATATAATTTTTTTAAGGGATTTTACAGTACTAAATAAATATGCCTCATGCACCATTTATTATTTGTAATACTGTTGTGTAACCAGTAGATGGCTGTATAGCCCTATATATACAGCGGGGGAAATAAGTATTGACCACGTCACCATTTTTCTCAGTAAATATATTTCCAAAGGTGCTATTGACATGAAATTTTCACCAGATGTTGATAACAACCCAAGGAATCAGTACATACAAAGAAACCCAAAGGCATGGAAAGCCAAGACAACAGCTTAAACCTATTAGTAATTAAAAAGCAATCCAGCCCCCTGTCCGTGCAAATTAATAACAACTGGTTCAGTCCCAACGGATGGCCTACAAAAAGGTCTCATTGCCAAGGTGTCACACAAGACACATCTCATGATGGGTAAAAGCGAAGAGCTGTCTCCAGACCTTCGCAACCTAATTGTTGCAACACATAATGATGGCATTGGTTATAGGCACCATTCTAAGCTTCTGAATGGTCCAGTGAGCACTTTTGGGGCAATAATACGGAAGTGGAAAGACAATAATTTCACCATAAATTTGCCTCGACCGGTGCTCCTCGCAAGATTTCTGACAGAGGAGTGAAAAGAATAATCAGAAGAGTTGTCCAAGAGGCAACACCAAGTTGTATGGTGTTTTTAGGGTAATGTGCACTGCCATTTCTCCTCCAAATATGGTGTGTATTATGGCATCCAAACAGTTCAATTTTGCTCTCATGTGACCACACTATATTCTCCCAGTATTTCACTGGCTTTTCCAAATGTTGTGCAGCAAACTTTAAATGAGCTTCAACATGCTTTTTCTTCAGTAATGGAGTCTTGTGTGGTGAGCGTGCATACAGGCCATGGCGGTGGAGTGCATTACTTACTGTTTTCTTTGAGACAACAGTACCTGCTATCTGCAGGTCTTTCTGAAGCTCTCCACAAGTGATCCTTGGCTCTTGGACAACTCTTCTGATTATTCTTTTCACTCCTCTATCAGAGATCTTGCGAGGAGCACTGGTCGAGGCAAATTTATGGTGAAATGATTGTCTTTCCACTTCCGTATCATGGCCCCAAAAGTGCTCACTGGACCATTCAGAAGCTTAGAATGGCGCCTATAACCAATGCCATCATTATGTTTTGCAACAATTAGGTTGCGAAGGTCTGGAGACAGCTCTTCGCTTTTACCCATCATGAGATGTGTCTTGTATGACACCTTGGCAATGAGACCTTTTTGTAGGCCATCATTTGGGACTGAACCAGCTGTTATTAATTTGCACGGACAGGGGGCTGGATTGCTTTTTAATTACTGTAAGTTTTCAGCAGTTGTCTTGGCTTTCCATGCCTTTTTGCGCCTCCCTTTCTTCATGTGTTCAATACTTTTTCCCTGTGTCATTTCACATTATTACACATAACTTAATTTCTGAGCTTATTTGTTTTGGTGTCTTTGTATGTACTGATTCATTGGGTTGTTATCAACATCTGGTGAAAATGTCATGTCAATAGCACCTCTGGAAATATATTTACTGAGAAAAATGGTGACGTGTTCAATACTTATTTCCCCCGCTGTAAATATATTATCCATGGCTGTGTATTCCTAGCCTGGCTAACGTCAGACCTCTTTCTCATTGAGACGTGGTCTGGGAACCACATGTTCATTCTCTCGTATTTGAGGCGTGGTTTATGAATGCCCAGAGCCGTTTATTGGACTCTACGAATGTCTATCAAATGCGCCTGTGCGTAGCTCATAGCCAATCGTTTCAATTTTACCAGATGACGTATGTAGAGCGACAGAAATTCGACGAGGAGGAAGACGAAATAAACTTGCGTTCTAAACTACTTCGAACACTATCTAAGGCTGCATCGAAAGGTAACTTCGCATCTGATGCCATGTTACATCCATAGATATAAACAAACTGCTTCGGTGTGTCGCATAGACGTCGTCATCGTCTTGCTGCTCCCTCCCCGTTCTGTGATTGGTTCCCTTTTTGAGGGGAAAATCTGGTCCATGGTGTCCAGACTGCCTAGCAGCGTGAATAAAATCGCGCTGCGCTCAAGGCAGCATGGGGAAACCCAGGCTAGTGTATTCCCTGGTTGCTGGATGTTTTCAGTCACAATCACTTGCATGTATTAGGTTTTGCATTTGGACATATATTTATTATTAAAGACAACTAAAGGTTAAACATTTTTCTCCGAAATGTTCATTTGAATTGAGCACTTTTAAATGATTAATATTCAAATATGGACACAAAAAGATTTTTTTTTACTCATACTATATATACTCATAATAGCTTGATCAGTCACACAAAAGTAATCCGAATAGATATTGACTCACTGCAACCAGGGCTATATTTCAAAATAATTGAGTGTTTACTTATCATGAACAGAGACGTGGTCTGTGGTCTAGTCGTGTCTCTCCTCTTTCAAAAACTCTGCATCGCAAATTAAGCAGCGATTAGAAAATGCAGGTTTAAATAGCTTTAGTGGCATGGTAAAAAGGCTTTACATTGCCAAAGTTGAATCAGGCAGTGATTGACAGCGCTCTGCACTGTAAAAAAGAATACATTGATTTTATTAATATCTAATTAATAAAAATGAGGCAACAGATTACAAGCAATATTATTAATTAAATTTTAACAAATTAGAATTGAGTAATAATTAATCAAATGAATTCCTTAAAAGGTAACCATTTAAAATGAGTAAAATGTACAAAATATCTTTTATTGCCAACATTGAAGACACCTGGTGTTAACAAGCAGAATCACTGAAGGAGAAAACCATAATTAAAGTCACCATTATGGAGATCAGTGTGTGTTTTAGTTGGGCTCTTGACCTTAAATTATTAACTTTAAGTTTTGTTCGGCTGCTGTACATGAGTTATAACAGCCAGATGAACAAATAGAAAAGATGATCTGATGGTGTTGGTTGTGATTTAACATAATCATTATTTCACAATCATTAGACCTGAATCACTGAACCTCATATAGAGTCCAATTTATGAGTTAAGTTAACTTTATTAATTACAGCAGTATAATATTTTTAGCCTTTTCAATGAAATCCAAATGATCAAATCAATAATAAAAAAAAAATATATATATATGTTTTTTTTTTTTTTTTTGGCACAAACACAGATCAAGATTTTGCGTATGAATCTCAGCAATGGTGACGAACAGATCACCTCTGAACATAAGCTCATTATTTATTCATGCAGCAATGCATGATGGGAGCCATGAATGAGTTTTGATTTGTGGAACCCAGAATGCACTGCAACATGCTTTATAAATGTCACCATTGTTGAGATTCACAGGCTGATTATTGATGTCTGTGTGTCTCCTTTTTATGTAAGAGAAACTTTTTAGAAATTATTTGCCTTACACTGTAAAAGTTAAAAAATATTATGCCGTACAAGGCCAGTGCTGCTATAATTAATATAGTTCACCTAACTCATAAATTGGACTCTATGAGTTCAGTGATTCAGGTCTAATGATTGTGAAATAATGATTATGTTAAAACACAACCAACGCCATTACATCACCTTTTCTCTTTGTTCATCTGGCTGTTATAACTCATGTACAGCAGCCAAACAAAACTTAAAGTTAATAATTTAAGGTCAAGAGCCCAACTAAAACACACACTGATCTCCACAATGGTGACTTTAATTATGGTTTTCTCCTTCAGTGATTCTGCTTGTTAACACCAGGTGTCTTCAATGTTGGCAATAAAATATATTTTGTAAATTTTACTCATTTTAAATGGTTACCTTTAAAGGAATTCATTTGATTAATTATTACTCAATTCTAATTTGTTAAATTTAATTAATAATATTGCTTGTAATCTGTTGCCTCATTTTTATTAATTAGATATCAATAAAATCAATGTATTCTTTTTTACAGTCTGGCCCAATAGCATCGGTTGTCAGATACAGAGTACAGATAAATACTCAAACCTGATAAGTTGTGTGGCTCCCTGTTTTCATTTCATTATCGCTGTACACCTGGCGGCTTAGTTGTAACACTGTGCTAAAACTAACCCCGCTGTGTAAAAAGGAGGAGTTGCTAGGAGTTGCTGATATGTTTTAAAAATGGTGCTATCTAGCCAACACGACAGTGCTTAAGGTAATATAAAGTTAGATTTGGTGACGTACACACCCGACTCAGAAACTGATAAAAACATATGATGAAAAAATGTACTTGCATGATGTCAAAACACTTGTCCCGTATCTTCACGAAATCTTATCAAAACTTTCCACAAATCCGCGGGAGATCGTCTTCTGGCAGCGAGAGAAAATAAGCGCAAACAAAACCTGCTTGACCCTGACTATATGTGATTAGTGTGATTTGTGTTACATTTAACCCGTGTTGGGTTGTGCCCCGCGCTCCCCTATATGGGTTGATCGGTGAATTGAGCCACGGATACAAGATGATTTTATATATTTACTTATATCTTCTAAAGGTCTTGACATATTAACATTCATTTGCAATCTTTTTTTCTTGTGTCTCTAGATATATGCAAAATTTCACGTGAGTCTGTCAAGTGGTTTAGGAGAAGATTAAAAAAGATTTTTTTTCGCAAACTCAAAATAGATCAGACTCAAACACAGAATGTTCACTTGATGTTACTCTATGCTTGTCATTTGATTATTTCATTTTCTGCCTTAAATGCCAAAGCGATAAGTTCTAGAAACACTAAATTTGGCAGGTTTGTCACAAATCCTCCCACTACTCTATGATAAACACTTGTGTATTTCCCTCAAATCTCCACAACTGTACAGGTTTGAATCAAATTCAGAACAAAACATATCTCCCATTTTATTGACTTCTATTAAATTATTTGGTTATTGTTAGTATCACGGCTGGTTGACAGAGAATGAAAATAAAGGCTGGATATATACGCAAGCAGTATACTTCAATAAAAACAAACTCTAAATAACACTTTTCAGAATAACAGAATACTAAAAACACGTCGAACAGAACAACATCTTTGTAATGACGAGATCAGACAAGGAACAGAACAAACACAGGGCTAAATATACAAAGGCAGACTAATGAATGGAAACGAGAAGCAGGTGCATGTCATAATCAAGCAATGAGTAACCAATGAAACAAATGCCAACACAGGAAACAGATCAGAGGGTTGTTCCATAAAAGACGCTTAGAAAAGCGGGGATTAAACTCCAAAACCGGACTTGAATGAGCCTAACAAATAAGTTGGGGCTAAAGTGGTTCCATAAAAGGTAATTGAAGTTCACGCAATCTCACTAATTTGATCCAGGTTTATCAAGTCTAGATAATTGCGTGCACGCGTTTCTTAAGCAGCCCTAGAGGTCGATCGTGGATCAAATCGATCCACCGTCAAACAGCGCATATTTTGTGCTGTTTTATGCGTTTGTGATGTTTTTTTCCCCCTCAGTGCAAAACTTACATTTTACAGTTATATTCTCCATCTGTAAATGTTAGAAAGTCATGCAAATGTATCCATTTTGCTGCTAATCTTCATATTGAACGAGCGCTGCTGCGCGCAATATAGGAGTGCAATAATTCTGACTAAAATATACATTTTGCTTGGAAAATTAATATGCGATATTTTATAACACTAGAAATATCTTCTAATTATAATAATTTATCTTTAGGATGTTGGATAAGTTGCAGTGAACTTCTAGCGAACAGAAGTACTTCAGTGAACAGAGGTAGCCTAATTCAGGGACGTTTTTTTTAAGAAACTAAATATATAAAGATACAAAATATAGTTTTGGGTGTAGGACCTATGTTACTTAATAAAGATGATGTATGCTTATTTAGAATGCTGAGAATTACAGCTTTTAATGCAATACTTTTTTGGAGAAAGCAAGAATCCCCAGTTTTAAATGAGTAGATTTAGTTTCTAAAGTACATTATGGAGAGGATAACATGAAAATAAGAGCAAATGTATACATTTTGAAAAGATATGTGCAACTCTAAAATCAAAGAATATTCCATTAAATAAAGGAATATATATTAGCCTACATTAACTACATTTTCATATAACCCTCCCTCCCTTTTATTTCTAGTTATTTGTTATTTTATTTATTGAATTATTTAATATTGAATATTTGATATTCAAATAATATTACTTGAATAACTATTAGGAATTATGTGTCATTATAAGAGTTTGATATAAATATGTGAATGTTAAATTTTTATTAATATTTATTTATTATTTTTTGTCTTTTCCCCCTTAAATCATATGTAAAAGTGTCTAACTATGTACTTTTTGGTTATTGTTCTAATCATGTGTTTTTTTAGGCTATGTGTTGGTGGGTATTATCACAAAAGAAAAAAAAAATAATAAATGAATATTTATTGGGGGAAAATATGATGTCTTTAAAGGAACTGTCCATTTGTATAATTGTGTTAAATGTGTTTGAATTGAAAGCCACAATAAAGTACATTATATATATATATATATATATATATATATATATATATATATATATATGCTAAAATATTTGTTATTTGGACATTAGATGTGCCTTATTTAGAATTTTAAACCTACAATTGTATTTTTATGATAGCAATAACTGTAAAGGGACTATTGTAATGGGGTAAATCAAATGTAGGCTAATATACTGTCAATTACTAAGCTCAGATTCATCTTACCAGTTCAAATTTATACTGTGCTTTTCTAATTATTTATTTTTAATTTTGTGGTTTTTAACTTCTGCTTTAAAAAGCTTTTTTTTTTTAGATTGTGTTCTAATGTTCTTCTAATAATCATAAACATGTACTACAGCTGCCAAACAAAACCAGAGAGAAATGTATTCATAAATCTTTAAAACAATCTAATTAAATCTTGGGCACAAAACATTCAGCCAGTAAAAAAAGAAAACCTGTAGTATATATATTGTATTTATCTATCTATCTATCTATCTATCTATGTATGTATATAGATATAGATATAGATAGATAGATAGATAGATAGATAGATAGATTGTCTAATTTATCATTGTAGCCTTATTTAAGTTGATTTTCTGTATACTGTGTATTTATTTTTGGACTAATAGTGGTTAATAAAGTCCAATAATGGTATGAGAGAGTGTCAGTGGTAATATCATTGTGTTCTTGTCGGTCAGTGTTAGAGGATCTGTGTAACAGCTGAGGCTTAGCCTGACAGTTAGCCTGCCCTAGACCAGGCTAGTTTCCCAGCATAAGTTGCCAGGGTAACTGAGTTTGAACTATTTTAAGTTTGCTTTATGAAACAGAATCCACCGACAATAAGTCTGACTAACCAAAATAAGCCTGGCTTATATTCTAATCTTGTTTTATGGAACAACTCAAAGTCCAAATCAAACATAGACTTTTTTTAAGGTGAGACACGGCAGGCAAAAACATAGATTTTTCATGCAGTGGTCAGTTTCGAGATTTTGGGCTAGTTTACTCCCTCAATATGTGTTCTTTCAAGCTGCTATAAAGAAAACGTTGAAAATATACATTAAGATGTTTATTTTGTTACATTTTCTTTATTTGCGGCAGTAAGTTTCTCCCAAATTTACCAAGAAGTTAGCAATCCAACGCTACATGCCGAGTTTCCGTCTGTTTCCTGAAAACTTATCTCGTTATTTCGACATAAGTCGTTATTACGACATAATATCTTGTTATTTCGACATAATAAGTCGTTATTTCGAAATAAGTCGTTATTTCGACATAATATCTCGTTATTTCGTCATAAGTCGTTATTTTGACATAATATCTCGTTATTTCGACATAACTCGTTATATGTCGAAATAACGAGATAAATATGTCGAAATAACGAGATATTATGTTGAAATAACAAGATGTGTCGAAATAACGACTTATGTCGAAATAACGAGATATTCATGTCGAAATAAAAAGATAGTATGTCGAAATAAGATATTATGTCGAAATAACGAGTTATAATGCCGAAATAACGACTTAATATGTCAAAATAACGAGAAGTTTTCTTTTTTTTTCTCACCTTGCGGTTCAGGGCTTCCGTACATATATCCTGAAATCCCTCTGAATTTTTTTTTTTCATCTTGTGTGTAAACAAAATGAAAAAAGAATTTTGCACCTGGCTTTATCATATGTTCAGATCTATCTACCGAAAATATAAGCAAAATCGAACAAATAAAACAGCCATTCTACGTAAGCCTGCAAGATGGCGCCCTTAGCGCATTTACGGTGACTGAACACATTTAAATCAATGATAACATGTACTCATAAGTCACGAAATAATCTAACACATTGTCATATTTTACTGTAAATTGCGTGTATTACTTGCAGTACCTATTTTGGATATTGAGGAAGGGATAACAGGACGGCAGTATTACTTAGATAATGCAGATAACACAGATTCCTATGGCGCAATGGCGCTAGATACATCTGATTCGCGGCATGTACGATCGGCGCATTCTGAGGAATAACTGACAAAATACACTTACTTTCTATTCACGCATACTATATTACATCAGTAATACTCAGATGCTGCCAACAAACGTGCGATAAAGTGGAGTCATCTTGGAACAGCTCTCGTTCACTGCGTCTGCTCGGTGCACCTGCTTTTCCTCCTTGGCACGTGATCGGTGTTGACATTGAAGGGTGCGATTGGTCAAATAACAGAGGAGCCTTTTGAACAGATTGAATGTTTGGTTTATTCTGTGTTGCAGGTTCAGGCACGATGAACGGTATTATTCCCAAGAGCAAAGCAAAGGGCACTGACCTCTGTGGAATGAATGGCTACTGTTATATAGTCCGCTCTGATCTCGGCTGCTATATGCAGTCAGGTGATTTCAAAGAAGGTTATGACATCTCTATTTTCAGTCTGCACCCTTCCTGCCAAAATGGAGACCATTACCTTGGAGATTGGAATAGCTACTTTTACATCATCAAGGGCAATTCCTACCGTAGAGTCACCAACCTGGAGGCAGACAGCGGTGCTGAAGTTTTCAGCCTTCATCCCAACTGCCAGGGTGGAGACCACTACCTCTCAGCCACTAACTATTTTTACATCATCTTCCAAAAAAAAGGGACTTACCGAAGAACAACAAACATGAATCACGACTCGGAAGGTGTAGAATACAAGCTCCATCCCGACTACAGAAACGGCCTCTATTAGTGGGGCCTGCCAGACCACTTCTCCTTCCTCAAGCCAGTCTCAGAGTCGGGAGTCGAGTACTACAAAGGTACCGACCTCAGCAAAGATGAGCGCGTTGGTGTCTTTTCTGTTCATCCCGATGTTCTTAACTTCCTTCCTGGTGGGCTGTCCGTAACTAAAGGCCCATCCTTTGGCATTTGGGAGAATATTAAAACTATAACTAATGACAGCAATACACCAGTGACATGGCAAAAGAAAATCAATAAAAAGGTTGGATTCAATAAGGAGAAGATGACGTCTCAGATCACACGCAACTGGAAGATAGGCGTGTTAGTCTCGACTGAAACTGGAGATCTTTCAGGGTTAATTGCGAAGTTGCAGTTCTCCTTTTCTGCAGAGTATGGAGGTTCACACGTCAGCACTGAGAGCGAAAGCTGGAACGAAGCGACTGAAGAGGAAGAACAACTCACATTTGAGCTGAAGCCAAACGAGTCTTTATATCTGTGGCAGTACAGACTGGGTCTCGGTAAAGAACCAGTGTTGTTCTGCTGTTATTTAAAGATAACAAATGATCCAAACCCTCCAACTAAAGTCCCACTGCCACCCGCTCAATCATGAAAACATATCAGGATGATTTAACTTCAAGAATAATCAAGTGCTACAGATACATACCTTAATTAAAGCTGCAAGCAGCGATGAAAGGGCCCTCGCACCCGTGCCGCCGCCACCCGGTGGCTTTAGGAAGACAGAGCATGGTTGGACAATGTGCATTTAAGGAGGTATATATAGTAGTTGCTAGCATGTTTAGTATGTTTTTAGCATGCTTAGTACACAATAGTTATGTGGTTAGTACTGCATTACTGTGTTAACCATGTCAGTTTCTGTTGCCAGTAGGTGGGGCTATGTCTATATCTGAATATCGCTATGTAGATGTGTTCAGTGCAGGACTTTTATCAAACATGTGGAGTTTGGGGCAGATTGGACATTGTATGCTTGAGTTACAACAACTTCCTTTAGCATTTCTAGCATGTTTTATGATGTTTCTAGCATATTACATATTAATTTTGGGGTAGATTGGACATTGAATGCCCGAGTTACAGCAAATTCATATTTAATTGCAGTAATAGGATGCTTTAACACTTAGCTAAGTATTTGATTGCATGTTTCTAGTATGTTGCTAACATGTTTAGCAGTTGGTGACACTTTTTTATATGTTATTAGGAGTCCAGAATAGTGTTAAACGTCACTTCCTGTTGCCAGCAGGCGGCGCTATGACTATATCTGAATATGAGCATGGACTTGTGTTCAGGAGATAACTATTATCAAACGTGTGAAGTTTGGGGTAGATTGGACATTGTATGCCTAAGTTACAACAACTTCCTTTAGAATTTCTAGCATGCTTTAGAACTTAGCTATGTGTTGCTAGCATGTTTCTTGCATGTTACATATTAAGTTTGGGGCAGATTGGACATTCCATGCCTGTGTTACAGCAAATTCATATTTAATTGCAGCAATAGCATGCTTTAGCACTTAGCTAAGTGTTTGCTAATATGTTTCTAGTATGTTGTTAGCATGTTTAGCACTTGCTGGCACTTTTTTATATGTTATCAGGAGTCCACAACAGTGTTTAACATGTCACTTCCTGTTGCCAGCAGGCGGTGCTATGACTGTAACTGAATGAGCATGGTCATGTGTTCAGGACAGAACGCTTATCAAAAGTGTGAAGTTTGGGGCAGATTGGACATTGCCTTCTTGAGTAACAACAACATCCTGTTTCATTGAATTAGCTAAGTATTGCTAGCATGTTTTAACATGTTTCTAGCATTTTTAGAAGTCAATGGCATTTTTAACATGTTGCTAGAACGGCATCAACGTGTTAAACATGACACTTCCTGTTACCAGTAGGTGGCGCTATTACTATAACTGAATATTCTCATGTAGATGTGTTCAGGCCATGACTCTTATCAAACGTGTGAAGTCTGGGGCAGATTGGACATTCTGTGCCTGAGTTACAACAAATTTCTATTTAATTGCAGTAATAGCATGCTTTAGCACTTAGCTAAGTGTTTGCTAGCATGTTTTAGCATGTTTCTAGTATGTTGTTAGCATGTTTAGCACTTGCTGGCACTTTTTTATATGTTATCAGGAGTCCACAAGAGTGTTAAACATGTCACTTCCTGTTGCCAGCAGGTGGCGCTATGACTATAACTGAATATGAGCATGGTCATGTGTTCAGGACAGAACGCTTATCAAAAGTGTGAAGTTTGGGGCAGATTGGACATTCCATGCCTTAGTTACAGCAACTTCCTATTTATTTGCAGCAATAGCATGCTTTAGCACTTAGCTAAGTGTTTGCTAACATGTTTCTAGTATGTTGTTAGCATGTTTAGCACTTGCTGGCACTTTTTTATATGTTATCAGGAGTCCACAACAGTGTTTAACATGTCACTTCCTGTTGCCAGCAGGTGGCGCTATGACTGTAACTGAATATGAGCATGGTCATGTGTTCAGGACAGAACGCTTATCAAAAGTGTGAAGTTTGGCGCAGATTGGACATTGCCTTCTTGAGTAACAACAACATCCTGTTTCATTGAATTAGCATGCTTTAGCACTTAGCTAAGTATTGCTTGCATGTTTTAACATGTTTCTAGCATTTTTAGAAGTCAATGGCATTTTTAACATGTTGCTAGAACGGCATCAACGTGTTAAACATGACACTTCCTGTTACCAGTAGGTGGCGCTATTACTATAACTGAATATTCTCATGTAGATGTGTTCAGGCCATGACTCTTATCAAACGTGTGAAGTTTGGGGCAGATTGGACATTCCGTGCCTGAGTTACAGCAAATTCCTATTTAATTGCAGTAATAGCATGCTTTAGCACTTAGCTAAGTGTTTGCTAGCATGTTTTAGCATGTTTCTAGTAAGTTGTTAGCATGTTTAGCACTTGCTGGCACTTTTTTATATGTTATCAGGAGTCCACAAGAGTGTTAAACATGTCACTTCCTGTTGCCAGCAGATGGCGCTATGACTGTAACTGAATATGAGCATGGTCATGTGTTCAGGACAGAACGCTTATCAAAAGTGTGAAGTTTGGGGCAGATTGGACATTCCATGCCTGAGTTACAGCAACTTCCTGTTTCATGGCGAAACATCAAAATTTGTCAGGCCGCCGAGGGCCCGCCCTTCAACGAAAACTCAAGATCTTTGCAATTTAACGTCGCAAAGGCCTTAAGATTACACTCACCAAATTTGAAGATGATCAGATTAAAACTGTAGGAGGAGTTCGTTAAAGTACGAGGCCTGAAAATGGCAAAAAGTGCACAAAAATCAGAGAGGAAGTTGAAAATGGCTGACTTCCTGTTGTGTTTAGAGCTACGCTCCAAGAGACTTTTTTGTAGGTATTAGGTCCTTACACATATGTACCGAATTTCGTACACGTACGTGGAACACAGCGGGAGGCGCACTCCGTTGAACTTTTATAGGTGGCGCTATCGAGCCATTTTGCCCCGCCCAATTCTGAAACCTATATCAGATGTAAATTTTCGCCAGTTCTGACGCGTGTGCAAAGTTTCGTGAGTTTTCGAGCATGTTTAGGCCCTCAAAAATGCAATTAAATGCGGAGAAGAATAATAATAATAATAATAATAAACAGAGCAATTCCAAGAGGGTCCTCACACCATCGGTGCTCGGGCCCTAATTATATAACTTCTCAAGCAATTATTTAAAGATCTGCATGCATTGCTTAAAATTAAGCTTAAATTGTTTTTATATAGATAAGAGATTTTTCAGTTACAGATGATGTAACCGCAAATTACAAGACTATCCATTATGGTATTATTGAAACTTTGTCTTAATGATTAAAAGAAACAGACAGAATCCGACTTTAAATCTCATGAAATTCCTTCTTAAAATCTCACTCGCTTCCCAAATGCAAATCTTTCAGTATGGTGGCTAAATCAGGCGTTGGGAAAGTTTTACTAGAAAAAAATGGGTGCTCAATCTATATTATTGTAGATGTAGTCATATATGTTGTCATAAAAGTCATAATGGCATATACCATTTGGGTTTTGCTTTGAATAAAGCTGGATATTGCTTTTAAAGTCTTGGTATTTTCATTGCCATTCTTCATTGTTGTGGTGTATGCTTGATAAATCTCCACGCCCAGATTGCACACACATGTCTGTTGGATGGTTTTTGAAAATAAGCAGAAGATGCTGGAAAACCAAAGAGTTGCAGGTCCTGCAGGATTTTTCTTAAGAATGCTGGTCAGTATAACACATTTGTGTAAATTCAGTTCCCTTTCAGTCGAGAACGTCGATGGTCAACTGAACGGGGGTCACGCCTAGTAAGCCTGTCTTCTTCCTACTACTATTTAATCAAGCCAATTCAACATTGGCGTGCGTGATTACACGCCCCGCCGTGCGGGTATAAACACTTTTCCTATTTAGCACCAAAACTCTGGAACAGTCTTCCTACCATTGTCCGGGAAGCAGACACACTCTGTCAGTTCAAAGCTAGATTAAAGACACATCTCTTTGACCTAGCTTTCACATAATACTTTATAGACTTCTATAATTCAATGTTAGGCTGCATAGATTAGGTCAGCCGGAACCGGGAACACTTCCCATAAATCCTGATGTACTCGTTACATCATAAGAAGAATGGCATCTACGCTAATTTTAGTGTCTTTGTTTATCCCGAGGTTTTCCTGCAGCCTGCCGGATCCAGGCCGTATCCAGATCTGATGAAGGACCTGCGCCTGGACCCGATGACAACGCAGTGCTGAAGTGCCAACTAGTCTCTCCCTATGGAGGATCCCTTTACCACTCTACAGATAAAGCGTCGTCGGGAAAACTCAATTCGCGTACCTACCCCGAATTGATCAAATAAAATAAAATTCTGTATCAAAACTATAAGGAAACACCAGTAATTTGTTTAGGCTTAGTTTGTAGGGAATTACAAACCTGCGCACATATATTCAAACGCACATAACTATATAACCAATTCATAATGCGGATGTGAACGCCATCAGCGTTTCTCACAGGTTCGCGTTTAAAGTCTGTGTAGAGAGAATGGTGTCGTCTTAGCGGCCCCTAATTTAATAACAAATGATCATTGCGACGGAAGCGAATCAATCAAAACTAACTTTAGCTGGAAAATAACTTTATTAAAGAACCGCTATAAAGCCAAAACAATCTTACCTTAAATTATACGTTTATCTCTGTAAAGCTGCTTTGAAACAATCTACATTGTTAAAAGCGCTATATAAATGAAGATGACTCAAACCCCTCCACCACGGTAAGGTGGCAGTTCAAGGTGGGGCTCTGCAATTCTAATATTTTATAATATTAATATTAAAAAACATGGCCTGACCAGCCAAGGAAAAATTCGGTAACATTCCACGTTTCATCCACGTTATAATCCACTAGCAGAGGACATATACAATTTGGCGGGGGTAACATTAGCCCGTTAGCATTAGCTACCACAAATATTTTGTAAACTAAAATGGCATTTAAATAAAAACTTACCTCTGAATCTCTGGGCTTCGACGTCGGTTACTTCTATGCCTGCTTCTGATCTTTTTTGAAGGACCTCCTTGGTTAAAAGCCCTGTAAGAACCATGAGTAACCGTGCAATGACGTCTTCTCCACCGATGGTCAAAAGAAAGAAAGACCGCGAACTGGACGTTCTTTTAAATTGAGATTCAAGCAGCCAATCAGGGCTGGCTCTACATATTTCACACATCTTTCCACCAATCAAAAGTAGTGAGCTGGCAGTCTCTGTTCCCGCTCTCCAGTAAATTAGGGATAATGTACTCAGGCTATGCAATGCAAAAATAGTTCTGATGAAATAAACTATAACAGTGAGAATCAGCCATTTGTGTGTTTATGTGTGTTGTTTTTCATTTACATAATCAATATAATATCATAATTTCATCAGGTGGATAATTGTATTATAATGATTTAATATCAGCAAATTGACTTACAAAACTTTTATTTCCTTTATTTCAAGGCTACTCAAATATAGTGTTAAGTTAAAATACTATATCATTAAAAAGGTATCATTAAAACCTTTAAACAACAACTTTTACAAAAAAAAAGTGGCTTAGCAGAGGCTGTCTCTTGATATTGTACCTTAATCTTTAAAAGAAACGGTACACATATTTACCTTTTAATGCTGGGGAACATATATGTACCTTGAGGTCCAATAATAAGCCCTATGGGGTACGTTAGTGTAGTAGATTGTACCTTGGGGGACAGAAATGGACTCCTACTTTACCCCTATTTCTGACAGTACACAGCTAGCCGTGGATTATCCCTTACATCTAACCTTTAAAACGCTCCGCTCACAGCCAGGATCTGGGTCGACGTTCAGCAAATATTTAGCTATGTACAAACATATGGTTTCAATATATTTGGCACAAGAAAAAGGGCCAAATACCAAACACTCTGACATCAAATCAGTAGAACAAAATTATCGTAGAAAACCATGTAGCTCAGCTAGGCATGTGACGGTTTCAAGTTTTCATGTTGTGATAATTGCTGAAGCTTTTATCACGGTATTCGGTATTATCATGATATTGAAATAAGTTGCAAAAAAAGTGTGGTCATACTATAACAGACTCAATAACTTATTTCCTTATAACAAAGAGAACTGAACATACAAACAGAATTTATAAAACAAACAAATGTTTCAAACAGATTAAAGTGCAAAAGAATGATAAAGAACAATAGGCAGCACTTTACAATAAGGTCACTTTAGTTAACGTTAGTTAAGGCAACACATGAACATTTGTTACTGAAGTTATTAATCTTTGTTAACGTTAGTTAAAATACAGCTGATCATTGTTAGTTCATCATGTTAGCTCAGGTCAATCATATTGGTTATAGTGCTCACAAGCCTCTTCCTTATAGCCGTGTGTAAAACACATCAGAACGTTTTTATAAAAGTTCCTTAGAAAGCTTTTTAAGATATGATAAAAGCACCCGTGTTAAGAGTCTGCTTTACAACCAGTCATTGAGCTCCAATCAGACTGAATATATTGCTCACAAGCCTTTTCCTGAGCAGTGTATATGGGTAAAAAAGAATTCAGACTATGAACAGGGAAATAAAGATCATGTAAGAATTGATTTTCCTGCTAAGACAAAACTCTCCCTGCAATAAAGCCATAAAACACACCCTGGACAGAAGATAGCAAAGACGGAGCACAGGACTTTGTCCTGTCCAAACTTTTCTCCTTCCTTATCTCTGCATCCCCCTCTCCCTCCACCCTTCCTCTTCCTCCACCCTTCCTCTTCCTCCACCCTTCCTCTCCCTCCACCCTTCCTCTTCCTCCACCCTTCCTCTCCCTCCACCCTTCCTCTCCCTCCACCCTTCCTCTCCCTCCACTCCACCCTTCCTCTTACTCCACCCTTCCTCTCCCTCCACCCTTCCTCTCCCTCCACCCTTCCTCTCCCTCCACCCTTCCTCTCCCTCCACCCTTCCTCTTCCTCTCCCTCCACCCTTCCTCTTCCTCTCCCTCCACCCTTCCTCTCCCTCCACCCTTCCTCTCCCTCCACCCTTCCTCTCCCTCCACCCTTCCTCTCCCTCCACCCTTCCTCTTCCACCACCCTTCCTCTTCCTCCACCCTTCCTCTCCCTCCACCCTTCCTCTTCCTCCACCCTTCCTCTTACTCCACCCTTCCTCTCCCCTGAGTCAAGTCACCAAAAGGTCACTAAGAATGTCTATATATCACATATCTTGTGACTCTATTGTTTTTCCTTTTCATGTTTGGTATCATTTTAAGTGTCTCAGTGCGATTGGTAAAATGGTCTTAATTTCATTGCAGTCATTGGTTTAATGAGAAAGATTGAGAATTTAGGAGAATCCTGTTCACTGGGTGATGTCTCTTCAAGATATCTCCCGAAACCAGATGCTACCCCCTGGGGGACATGAATTGACCCAAAAATATGGTCTGGGTATTTAAGGCGAGGTGTCAGAGCAGTCTTTGGGACCCTTTACCGGGATCATCCCCCATACAGTGATGTTTCGGTGTTTTCCTGTTGTAAAGCCCTGACACACCACTGTGTGTCTCTGTCAGGAATACATCGCTTACTTTTAGAGTCATCTTTGAGTAAACAATGTCATGTATGTATTATTTCTGAATTGGATTTTAGTAGATTATGAGGATGCTGGTGCTACCGCAGCTCTGTGTCCAGGATTGGTCAAACTAAAGGCGCATATGAACGGAGCAGTAGGCACATCATCTGAAGACCTTTTGATTTCTGTCTGTCACTGACTTGGCAAGTTGTACTGAAGTGGCTAAATAAACTACACTTTTCTGTATGCGTGAGCAGTAGGCAACCGACTTAAGAGGTATTAGCAAACCCTGCACCCTCTGACCAAGATCAGACTGGCAAGGCTGTGTCCGTGAGATCCACGTAAACCCGGGGCGTGTGACTCTGTGTGGCATTGGGTCCCTTAGTGAATGAATATTGAAAGTATGGGATACTCAGAATAATCAAAGATCTAAATTAATTCATAATTTACAATAACAATAACATATTAATGCATTATTCCTTCACCCAGACCGTTAGATTCCGTTGTTGGGCCAATGGGTGGTCCTTACAATCATATATGATATGATACTTTATTATCAGACATGTCTGATTAGACTGTGTCTATGTTTACAACAATCAACATCCAATAAACTTCGACTTTATATTACACCTTAGACTCATATACTATGCTTATACAGCACCTCCGCTTATACTCCCGATTTTTGATCGAGTGTCTTATTCAACTCTAAGACAGCCTGATGCACTTCAGCTTCACTTTGTTGAGTCTTGGAACTCTGTACCTCCAGTTTGATGGTAGTAATACAAACTGATTATTCAGGACATGATTAGGGTCAGAAACTATATTATTAGCTAGCCTTAACAAATTGTTATAAGCTGAATCATATAGCTTCTCAAGAGTTGGACAATACTTGAGCAACATTTTATTTGATTAAACAACTGTTTTTTTAGCACAACAGACAAACTCTTATACCATATAGAGTTGCAATATTGCAGTATACTCCTTATCACTGACATGAATAACACCAGAATAATCTGTTTTCATACACCAAATGACCTAAGACGACGAAGGAAGTAGATTCTCTGCTTTAATCTTTTACAGAGAGTATCAATATGATCTTTCCCAGATAACATATCATCTATCATCACTCTTAAATACTTGTATGTTTTAACCTGTCTGATTTTTTCATTATAAATAAAAACAGGCATTATATGAGTATAAGATGTAGACCCAAATATGATCTCCTCTGTTTTACTCGAATTAATGACAAGATCATTATTCTCGGCGTGGTGTGCCAAAATACTTAATTATAAACTTCAACATTTCATTCAAAACAATCTCAAAACGCTTTGTGACATTTCTAAAAGCCGTGCATGCATGAGGGAAATACATAAGGTCAGGGTGAGGGTGGTGTCTACGGACGCATCCACCTCGGGATGGGGAGTGCTGCTCAAGGGCCGACCGTTCTTCGGCCAATGGTCAGAACGGGAGAAGCTTCTGCACATAAACTGCCTGACGCTGACGCGTTTTTGTCCCCAAATAAGAGGACACCACGTCCTGGTCTAACATGTCTGTGGTGTCCTACATAAATCGCCAGGGCGGCCTCAGGTCCCGGAATTCCTGCACAGGCTAGCAGAACACCTCCTGGTGTGGGCTCAGCGCAACCTGCTCTCGCTGAGAGCAGCGCACGTGCCAGGGCTCCTAAATATAGGACCAGACAGACTGTCCAGGAACAATGTTCCGGCAGGCGAGTGGTCTCTACACCCACAGACAGTCCAGCTGCTGTGGAAGAAATTCGGCAGAGAGGAAGTAGACCTGTTTGCGTCTCAAGAAAACGCTCACTGTCTGGAATTTTTCTCCAAGAGCAGGGACGCGCTGGCTCATGTATGGCCCTGCCGCCCGCTCTATGCTTTTCCCCCCGTCTCTCTCCTGCCGCAGGTGATAGAGCGAATCAGGGAAGAAGGATGCTCAGTGCTGCTTGTAGCGCCATTCTGGAAAAAACAACCCTGGTTCCCAGTTATGATGCAGCTAGCGAGCACTGCCCCATGGCCAGTGCCGGTGAGGAGAGATCTCCTCTCTCAGGCTTACGGCTCGATTTGGCATCCTCACCCAGAGCTGTGGTCCCTTCATGTTTGGGCCATCAACGGGTACCCGCTGACCTCCCAAAGGGAGTGTTAAACACCATCACGCAGGCTAGAGCTCCGTCTACGCAACGTCTCTACTCCTCGAAATGGTCAGTGTTTTCCGGCTGGTGCACAGCTCGTGGCGTGTCGCCCCTAGACTGTGGGGTGACGGAGGTACTCTCCTTCCTACAAGAGCTGTTGGATAAGGACAGGACCCCTTCCACGCTCAAAGTTTATGTGGCGGCCATAGCAGCGTTCTCGAGAACAACGCTTGGTCAGTCAATAGGAAGGAATGATTTAGTCATCCGCTTCCTCAGAGGAGCTAAGAGACTGAATCCTCCCAGACCTCCCTCAGTCCCTGTATGGGACCTTTCTACGGTACTGGAAGCCATGAAAGGTGGCCCATTCGAGCCTTTGCAGAAGATTGATCTTAAACACCTGTCTTTCAAGACGGCGTTTCTGCTGGCTATCGCTTCAGTGAAGCGCATAGGGGACTTACACGCGCTCTCAGTAAGCGTGACGTGCATGGAGTTTGGGCCTAATGACTCAAGAGTTATACTCAAACCTAAGCACGGTTATGTTCCGAAATCCCTCAACACACCGTTTAGGGCGCAGGTCATTTCCCTGTCTGCCCTGCCGGTCTCTGACGAGGAAGGAGACGCGAGCTTCCTTTGCCCAGTCAGGGCATTAAGAGCTTATGTGTCTCGCTCTTCTGTTTTCAGACAGACGGAGCAGCTCTTTGTTTCGTTCAGCGGGCGTTCTAAGGGACTAGCCGCGTCGAAACAGAGCCTATCCAGATGGATAGTTGACGCTATTGCGCTAGCGTACACTACTGTATAAGACCCACATTTCCCCATCAGTTCAGGCCGTACCCCGCCCTGTCTGTATGATGTAATCCGCGTCTAAGTGTGGCTGTTATATGTGGAAGAGCGCGGCTCCGCCCCTCCTTCTTCCCGGACTCCCTGTGAGTTCCCTGAGTGATTGTGCACTATATGAACCCCGGGTTTTCGCCCTCGGGTCTTTGGTGTCAGATCCCAGCACGCACAGCGTCTTGCATTGGGTCCCCTAGCGTAAGATACTCTTACGCAGTACGAGAGACCTCTCGTAAGAGAACGTACTCGGTTACTAACGTAACCTCGGTTCTCTCTAGAAGAGGGAACGAGTACTGCGTATCTTGCCGTGCATGCATACGCATACGCTCTGGTTTGCTTCGAAGATGAAAAACCAGATATCAGCTGCCTGCGAGCTGTATTTATAGGCCTAAGCCACGCCTGTTTCGGCCTAATCCACGCCAGGCCTCGCTCGATAGGCTGCTGCAGTTGCCGCAGAACAGCCAATAGGCGCGCAAGCCGTCTTGCCTATGTCTGTATGCTGCCGCAACGCGTTTTACAATAATACAAAATTAAGGATAATTTTTGGCTTCAGTATCTCGCGGAAAAAGGATTTTCCCCTAGCGTAAGATACTTACGCAGTACTCGTTCCCTCTACTAGAGAGAACTGAGGTTACGTTAGTAACCAAGTACGTTTTCATCATTGTCTACAAAGAACAAAAATCGTGAAAAAATAAGCTCAAACTAATTGCCCCACGGGGATAAATAAAGCTCTAAACTAAAATGAGCTATTATGAGATTTTGTCATCTCAGGCCTAAAAATGTCCTCAAAACATTTTATGCATGTTACTTTGATAATGTTTCTCCTTTGTTATTGTCCCAATGATTTATAAATTATAATTTTACAACCTACCTCAACAACATCCCTAAAGAAATCCTCAATGTTTCATGCAAAATGTTGTACTTTTGTTAAAAAGTCAATTGACAGGAATGAAAACTTTTCCTCAACACATTTTACGAACTTTGATTTGATAATGTTCCTCCTCTATTATTAGGAAACTTTTGTTTTTGTATTTTTGTGAACATTGTATAATCTGTTATCTGAACAACATCCTCAAAACATCCTCAAAATCTAGTTCACTAGTTTTGTTAACACATCACATTAAGAACGTTTTATAAAACACTCATCATCTCAGGCCTCAGTGACATCCTCACAACATTTTGCGAATGTTGATTTGATAATGTTTCTCCTCTGTTATTATGGAACATTGTGCCAATGTTTTACTGAGAACAATATATAATCTGTTATCTCAACAACATCCTCAAAACATCCTCAAAATGTTACAGCTAAAACGTTATATTTTAGTTTACATTTAGACTTATTGGAACATTATTTGAAATGAGAAAACATCCTTAAAACATTCTTTGAACATTACATCCAGATGTTTTCTCTAAAACATTAACCAAACTTGTAGGGAATGTTAGCCAAACCGTTTTGTATTAATTGTATCTAAATTTTAATCAATGTATCATCATGAACGCGCACACCACCGCTCAATAGTTAATATTGTTCTTTGGTGTTCAGTTTATACAGGTTTTTCAAATGATATTTAATAGAAATATATATTTTTCCCCTCAACACATCAATATTCATGATGATTCACATAGGCAGGATGATTTTCACACAGTTTTGAAGCAAATATTATAGGCTATGTGATTCAGAGACTTAAACCATGAAAATGTCTCAAGTAACAGAAATAAGCACAAATGTCAGCGCATGTCAGAACACCTCCAGGGCCAGAAACACCTCAGACCCCACAGGGTTAAAGCACTCCACATGTCCATAGTCTCATTTAAAACTAAAAGGTGATTGAGTTCTGGGTCACTGCCACACACAGAACTCATTTGTTCATCCAAATGAGTTTTATCAGTGACCTGCCTTTCATATTACAAATGCAAAGCAGGTCCTCTCTGAATATGGCTTTTGTGTGCAACATGGCAGAAGGTTTCTATTAAGTTCCTTAGAAGGCTAGAAGATTTGATTAAACCAATATAATAGTGTTTGGAGTCTGCTTTGCATCCAGTCATTAAGCTTCAGTTAAATATTTAAGAGACTACAATCAGCTGGTTTATATTGCTCACCAGCCCTTTCTTTAGAAGTGTATATTAGAGCCATCCAATGATTACTCATGATTAATCATATGCAAAATAAAAGTTTGTGTCATATGCAAAATAAAAATAAAAATGTATATATTTAAGAAAAATGTTTGTTTTTTTAACCCATTTGTGCCCAAATTTTTCTGAATGGTTTCATGCATATAATCCTGTTAATAGTGTCCTATGTGAACATGTTCTGCATTTATTTTCCCCATTTTTTTTTTTTTCTTTCTTGAAAAACATATTTGAATGTGCAGCAACTATAGTTGCCGGTGGGCAAATATGTTGTATGCACCCCTTCAATGTAAAATATGAATAGGAGGAGAAAATTTGGCATTTATCTCAAAATAACTGCTTTCAACAGATCAATCTTTATTCATAAACAAATTTATTATGTATAAAAGTCGAAGAACATTTGATGAAGACCCAAAAAAACTGCATCTAGCTTATCTAGCTATCTCTTGAATATGAAAACACAACAAACAACAAATCCATTTGCTTTAACCATTGTGCGCTGTTCAGGGTCTTTTTGACCCACATTTCTAACTTTCATTCATGGGGATAACATGGATAATTTGACATGGTTTAGTGGAAGATTTTTGCCCATCTTTTGGAAAATGCTGTTTTAAAAGTAACAAACTATCACTTTAACCAGTAGATGGCTGCAGAGCACCACTATTTGCTATTTGCTTTTTGACTAACTGAAAGACATCTTTTCACAAGTTTTTCCAGTTGTACTCATATCTACATATAATGAAATCACAATTATAATAATAAAAGTTACTTTTTGTCAAAGTTTAGGCACTTTTTATACTGAAAAAAAAATCAGTTTTTCAGTAATGTTATATTATGATTAGAATCAAATGAATTTGATCAATGGACAAAATTCATCCTCAAAATCAGAAACAACACAGAACACACATAGACAGAAATGAAGTGACACACTTTAAATTTGTAGAATTATATGAAAAACAGATATTTGAAATAAATGATAAACTCTAAAAACTCCAACTTTTCTCTTTGTAACATCCTGATCAGGTTTGATTCTAATCATAATGGAACATTATTGAAAAACTGATTTTTTTTTTTTTTGGTACAAAAACTGCCAAACTTTGACAAAAAGTAACTTTTATTGTTATAATTGTGATTTAATTATATGTAGATATGAATCTATCTTGAAAAACTTGTGAAAAGATGTCTTTTAGTTTGAAACTTTTAGTACTTTTAGAGCTCTGCAGCCATCTACTGGTTAAAGTGATTTTTTTTCTTTTTTTTTCTTAGACTAAAATCTTACATTAAACCATGTCAAATTATCCATGTTATCCCCATGAATGAAAGTTAGAAATGTGGGTATTTTATAAGGCAAATTTTTTATAATTTTTTTTTTCTTTTCGGAGAATTTTTCTTTTCTTTTTTTGAACATTTTGTGGAGTAGAAAATGTCCAAATGTAGAGTAAAAACATTAATAAACTGAGTAAAATTACATTTGTTTAAAATATATATATTGTTACAAAATAACATTTTGTTGCCTGGAGTCTCTCAGATCCCAAACAGCCTGACTGTAAACCGCAAACAAGCGCACAAGGGTTAAAGTTGTGGAACATAGTGCAGAACATAGTGGGCCATAACAGGGCATTGTGTATCAAAAAGTTAAATGAAAATAAATAAATACAAATAAATAGAATGAAGAAAATATAGATAAACCTATATAGAGATGTCATTTAAAGGGTTAAGTTATGTTTATGCACTAAACAAGACCAATGAACTTGATTTATTAACCTATTAACACAGTATACCCCATTTTCCCATGATATATGTACTTACAAGGCATTTGCCCACCGGCAACTATAGTTGCCGCTTGGACTTTTGACTAAGTATACAAAAAACTATAGATCTCTTGTAAGATTTGTTTTGTTTAGCTGATTCTAGAGACCTTCATGATTATGTAGATATATATATGTCAACAAAAAATACTTATTAGTAACATGAAAATGACCTTTCTTTGGGAGGGTTTGCCTTTGCCATGCTTCCTGGAAGTAGGGGTAGGAAGTTGACAGCCTCATGTGACAGGGAGGAAGTGAATACCTTTTTTTTTTTCTTGAAATCCTTTATTTGGTTGTTTGCTTGCATTTCATTGAGAAATAAAACATGGACAACCTCTAGAAAAATATTTACAAAAGGAAAATGACAACTATGCACTGCGGCAACTATAGTTGCCGGTGGGCTTAAATGTTAATAAATTATGTAAAAATATAAAAATACATACACATGTAAACATCTCTTACATGTATCAGTGTGTATTAATATAATGTATTGTACTGTATAAAGCACTATAGAAATAAAGGTGACTTGACTATATGACTGAAGCACTGTCTTGATTTGGTTTTAGATATTCATTTCAACATTGGTTCAAAATTGTATATCTGAAATCAATAGCTGTAGTTAGATCTAACAGCACAATATCAAAGCCTCTGATTATATACAGAGAGACACGACAGGGATGCCCATTGTCATCAACACTCTTTATTTCAGTATTAGAGTCTTTAATAATTGTGGCCAGAAGTAACTCTATCATCAAGAGCATTAGATCACAGCCATCAGACTGTACGCAGACGATACTACTATTTTTCTCACAAAGCTGGAGAGATCTGTTCCAGCATTGATCAAATTAACTGATAGTTCTGTAAAGTTCTCTGGCTATAAAATTAATAATAAAGGCATCATCCACCTTCACTTTATAAATGCAATCAATGGCTTCAAATATTTGTGTGTAGTTATAATTCCTGCCAATTACAATCTAGTTACAACAAGAGTCACTGAATCTGTAGACAGGCAGTATTTCCTAACAATTCTTCCTAAATACCTGTATTTATTTTGATCTAATCCACTTTCCCCATCCACTGGGCTTTACACACACACACACACACACACACACACACACACACACACACACACACTATATATATATATATATATAGTGAATTCTTGGCTGCTTAAATGATCTAGTTATGATATATTTTACAGTCTCTTGCTCGAAATGAAATTTAAAACATTGTATTGTGAACAAAAAGAATGGCTGCCAAAAATGTATAAAATGACCTTACACAGAACTCTGACCAATGAATATTGCGAGCAAAATACACTGTTTTTGCAGTTTTTTCACATTTTATTAATGTAATAGTATATGTGCTTGTATATTTTTTCCCCCAGACTCTGCTTGAATACTAGATAAAACAGTAGCCAATTGCAGGGACTAGTCTAATCGAGGCTTGTGTGTGTGTTTGTCCAGCCCTCTGAGGAGCTTTATATAAGACAGAAATCTGTCAGACACACATCATCTCTCAGACTCGATCCAGGAGAAGCTGCACTTCAGACTCAGTCTACAGTCCACCAAGTAAGTATGTTTCTAACATTGAGCGTCTGTGAGCCCATATTTCATTTAAAGACTTGCCAGTTAAACATTTCATTCACATGCAGTGTATGGCAAGCCGTTTTAGCTTTAATTGTACCCAGCGTTACTCGTCGTAATTGCATTTTTACTAGTAAGAATTCAATTAGAGAGCTCTACAATTAATTTATTACTAGTAAGAATTACACTTACAGAGCTCTCTAATTCAATTCTTACTAGTAACAATTCCAATTAGAGAGCTCTACAAATGAATTTTTACTAGTCATATGTCTCCATTGACTTCCATTCATTTTTAATTACAGAGCTCTACAATTGAATTATTACTAGTAACACTAACAATTAGAGAGCTCTACAATTCAATTATTACTAGTAACAATAACAATTAGAGAGCTCTAAAATTCAATTATTACTAGTAACAATTACAATTAGAGAGCTCTCTAATTGAATTTTTACTAGTAAAAAAACAAATTAAAGATATGTATAATTGCAGAGCTCTGTAATTGAATTAAAGAGCTCTGCAATTGCATTCTTACTAGTAACAACTGAATTAGAGAGCTCCCTAATTGGTATTCTTACTAGTAAGAATTGAATTAAAGAGCTCTGCAATTGTATTCTTACTAGTAACAATTGAAATAGAGAGCTCTCTAATTGTAATTCTTACTAGTAACAATTCAATTGTAGAGCTCTGTAATTAAAAATGAATGGAAGTCAATGGAGACATATGACTAGTAAAAATTAATTTGTAGAGCTCTCTAATTGGAATTGTTACTAGTGAGAATGGAATTAGAGAGCTTTGTAATTGTAATTCTTACTAGTAAAAATGCAATTACGACGAGTAACGCTGGGTACAATTAAAGCTAAAACGGCTTGCCATATGCAGTGAGACATGCGCTTTTTCTGAACGCGCGCACACTAAAAGCCTGTCAAACAGAGCCCGGTCACCGGACTTTATCTTTTGTGTCTGATTGTGCTAATACTGTCAAATACACTCAAGGTTTACATAAACACAGTTGGTTATGTTGGTTATTGAAAGTAATCATTGTGTTAGAAGTGTGCAGGACTTAAAGAGACAGCAGCCTAATATTAAACATGCTGCCCCTTGTTCTTAAAGGGATAGTTCACCCAACAATGAAAATTCTGTCATTATTTACTCACCCTAAATTTGTACCAGATCTGTATCAATTTCTTTCTTCTGCTGAACACAAAAGAATATATTTTGAAGAATGTGAGTAACCAAACAGTTGCTGGTCCTCATTGACTTCCATAGCAGGAAAAATATACTATGGAAGTCACTGGGGACCAACAACTGTCTGGTTACCCACATTCTTCAAAATATCTTCTTTTGTGTTTAACAGAAGAAAGAAACTCATACAGGTTTAAAACAACTTGAGAGTGAGTAAATGATGACAGAATGTTCATGGGTGAAATACCCCTTTAATGTTAATAAATGTATTATTTTTATCCTGTAAAGCCTGGAACACACCAAGCCGACGGTCGGCCGTCGGGCAGTTTCCGTGCGTCGGCCGACTAAATCTTCTCAGTGTGTTCCGCACCGTCGGCTGAAGTTGGTCCTCGTCAACTTTTTTTCGGCCGATTCGACATGTTGAATCGGCGTCGGGCCGTCGGTGAAAGAGGGAACTCTGATTGGCTGTTCAGCTTAGTGAACGAGAATAATAGCAAAACAGCGAGCAAAGAAGTCAAAATGTGACAGACACGCTGTTCTAATGTTACGTCATCTTACCTGAGTGTTCTTTGGTGAATATTTCAATAATAACACGAGTGGAGTGGAATAAAGAAAGTGTTTAGCAGGATTGATATTCAAAACGGTAAGCGCGCACTGCTTTGTTTACGTTTGTGTATCTGCAGCCGGCAGCGTCCGTTTCCCTTTTTGAATGACGAATATAGACGAATATATCTTCAGAAATAGACAGTTGTCTCATTCACACGCAGGCGCAGAACGCGCATTCTAGCTGACAGTCGGCTGTAGTTCTCTCGGTGTGTTCAAGTGCAGCTTTTTACCCCGATGCGAGGCGACAACACAGTCGGCTTTCATCAGCGCTAGTTCGTCGGCGTCGGCTTGGTGTGTTCCAGGCTTTACAGGTCCATCTGATCTGTTCATTATACATATACGATATACCACTTAGTACTGTAAGACTTTGAGTATTAAAGTACAAATGAACAGCTGGCCACTCTTGTGGGTTACAATTAAAAACCGTAGAAGGGTAAAAATACATTGATGCAAGCAACACAGCTAAAACTAATAAAACTCATAATGTGTTAGATTTATAGTCAGCGAATAATCAAGCATTGAAAATAATCAGTCATACTGGCGACACCGAGGGGCGGTGAGGAGAGAAGATTAGGCAAATGGATTTCTGTGTCCTTGCTTCATGATCTTTTATTCATATCAGTAAGTTTATTGTTTTATTGCATGGTGTCTTTTTTTTGTGAGAGCTCTTGTGTTCATTCTTATCAGGAATTTCTGTCTTGCTTTGATGGGGACAGTTAATATTTAACAATATGAGAACTGAGCTGAGCTGACGATGATACACTGTTTTCTGTAGAACTGCTTTACAGATCTTTACAGCGGAACTGAATCAACACTGAACTGACTTAAGCTGAACAATGACACTATTATCTTTAAGAGCGGCTGTACAGCAGAAATGAACTGCATCATTTAAGCATTTTCCACTGTATCACTGTAAAGCTGTTTTATAAAGCGTTATATAAATAGTGCCTTGACTTCACTGTCTCATTTTGATTTAGGACATTCATTCCAACGTTGGGTTAAAATCGTATGTATTCTTTTTTATTTTAAATTGATAGCTAAAGTTAGAACTAACAATACAATATAAAAGCCTTTTATTATATACAGAGTTAAATGCAGAGACACATGACAAGGATGACCTTAGCCATCAATGCTCTTTAATTTAGTACTAGAGCCTTTAGCAATTGCAGTCAGAAGTAACTCTATCATTTCTTAGATCGTGACCATCGGATTGTACTAAGACGGTACTACTCTTTTTCTCATAAAGCTTGAGAGATTTGTTCCAACGTTGCTCAAATCGATTAATAGTTTTGTAAAGTTATCTGGCTATTCACCTTATTTTTAACCAGTGGCGGTTCTAGAGGGGGACCAGGGGGGCCAGTGCCCCTGTGACAACAAGCTTGGACCCCCTTGTGGCCCCCCTAAATGTGGAGTGTGAAATCATTTTTACAAAACTATTTTTTGCTATCGTTGTTTTTCACATCCGTTATTAGACAGTGGCAACACGGAACACAAATGTAACCCTAGAGGGACTGCTTAAATCGGATCTGCAGGGTTTTTTTTCTATTCAGAAGTTGGTGGATGTTTTGCGCGAATATTATAGCCTAAGCAAAGAAGGAAATATAGAGGTGAGTAAAGTTGTTAATATATTTGTATTAAATGCATTACAGAAGTGTAACGTTAGAACCTGGCCGTTTGTTAGTTGTGGCAGTTTGAAAAAGGATAAAATATATGATCAACAAACTCATGGCGCTGAGTATTTTTACTTAAACAGGGATGCAAACAGCTCGCTTTTCTGCGCCTCTTTTTCACGTCAGTTTGGGTGACTGGGTCTGAGAGGGTCTGATTATAATTTCACAAAGTCACCTGAAGCCATTCCATAGCTTAATGTGAGGGACAGAAGACTATTTACATCATTAAATTAAAGTTTATGGAAACTCATTTTCCCTCCTCTGCGGCTGTCCATCATTAATCTCCATTCAGTATTCAAACAGCGCGCGCGCCTCGTCCGGTTACAGCAGGATGCACGGTAACTCTCCAATATGATATATTCACATAATGCTTGATCTGTAGATAAAAGGCTGTGGATATGCATAAAATGACTTTATTTTGTGTATTTGTATTTTATGTTTGTTGCTGTTTTTAAACGACTCGCTAAGTGTCCCTGTTCACACCACAAGGACTATGAATCGGCATCAAACGCACAATAACTGGAATTTAAAACTGTGAAGAAACAAATGATCAATAAACTGTTGGACAGATATACACTAGGATTTGTGCGCTCGACTTTTCTTCGTTTTGTGCCGTGAACTTTTAAATGCGCAGCGCTGCACACTGTGACTCCACGTTGCTTTGAGCACATCATTCTGCACCCGCGATGCGCATACGCGCTTTGTGCGCTCTGTTTTGTTTATAAGCGTTTCATATTATCATGTTTTTTCCTATATTTGTTATATCTAGCCTGCACAATACATTTAAAATAAGCATAATTTAATTGTATATTATATTGTATGCACTAAAGCTGGTGAAAACCTATCTCAGGTCCACAATGTCAGATTAGGCAATTTAGGTGTTCTAAGTAGGTATTGAGTCAAGGAGGGCAAAGGCCTTAAATCTAGATGAATTTGCTGATCTTTTTGCAAAAAAACCCACAAAAATCGTAGAATACAGTTAATGTGACTGATTCTGAATATGTAATGCAAATGTAAAAAATATAATGGAAATGCAAATACATTGTTGAATGATTGTAAACATGGTATTTTGCCTGTTAATGCCTACAGTGCAGTGCAGAAAATGATATGACAACAATAAGGTCTAAATGTAACTGGCCCCTCTAACAGTACAACTGGCCCCAGCTTGGCCCCCCCAGTTGAAATGGTCTAGAACCGCCACTGTTTTTAACGCAAATACGGACACAGCCAGTTGACGGTATTTTGTGCGAGACTTCCGGTCACTGGCGAGCGTTGTTCGTAACAACTAACTCATCGTTATGGCTTCGAGGAAGACCGGGATTGTTTGTGCAGTTAAAGGTTGTCATAATAACTGGAACAAAATAAAGATTTACTTGGAGCAGGAGTGTTTTAATCATCGAAATCATTGACATTTTAATCATCAGGCGCCCTACGACCGGCGACACACTGGCTGCGTGGCTTTTCTGTTGCGTGGCGTTTAACATGTCTTTGCCCACCAGAAACGTCTCTGACGCAGCGTTGCTGCTGCTAGGTGACATAAGCCTCATTGGTGATATATTCGACATATGGGGAGAGAGTTGTGGAAGGCACTTAATGTTAAACATAAATATATAGCAGCAAAGACAACGTCGGCAGTGTTGACGGCAAAATAGGCTACAGAATATTTCGTTCTGTATTGAGAGGTGCAGTATTTGAAAATCGATCATATATATTTTTTTACATTTATATCTGCATTTATGTCAAAACCTAAATTCAAACATCAAAATGTCATTTATTAATATGTATTCATATCAAAATGACATACATATTTTCCTATTCTATTTTGCCTAGAAACGCTTCCGAAACGCTTCCAAAACGCTTGCGTGTCGCGTGAAAAATAGGCATCGATTCTATTTCTAGCATGCACGCGTTTTCCCTGAGACGCGTCACGCAGGCAGTGTGCAAGCTCTAAATAACCTGTTAACATGGGAGCCGAAATAACGGACACGCCACGCAGACCATTTGAAGAAACGACTGTATGTTTGTTCTTTTCATTTCGTGAACACAAGACCTACAGAAGACCACCCGATACCAGAAAAGTGGCTGGGCTACGAAGTCTGAATAAAAACTCCAAGGAGAAACAAAATCATTATAGTAACCCCTGTATAAAATCTAGTCATCATGGCATGATCATGATCATGGCATTTATTTTGTATGATTTACAATTATTTATAGCCATCTACTTACTGCTATCCTGCTTTGGTTGCATTCTGATGGCATTATTAATACATTTGACATGACAAAATAGCCTACCTTCATAGATATATTAACTTAGTCCAGCGTTGGCTCGACCGTGTTTAGGGCGGTGCTGAAGGCGCCGGCGAAGTTTTGGCAATCTGCCAGCTAGATGCATGAGTGTTTTCAACCAGGTCCAGTACCCGACCTGGGTGAGGCGGGGCTTTAGTTCTTTGTTGTATTCATCTGCTACGGCATGTGCAACATTTTTCTGTCAACTCTGCATAATCCTTCGCAATCGATATCGTTAGTTAGCCCAGAGAAGCGAGGAAACGGAAGTGCCGCACAAAAACCGGAAACTGGACCCATATTTACTTCCGCGTTCGAAAATAAGGTGAATACAATTCATAATAAAGTCAACCGCCTTTACTTTAGAAATGCAATCAGTGGCTTTAAATATTTGGGCATAGTTATTACTCCTACATTTAACAGGTTAATTCCTGTCATTTACAATATAGGCCAGTTACAACATTGGAAAGATGAAGATTCTTGCCTAATTCCTGTATTTATTTTGCTCTATTCCACTTTCACATCCACTAGACTTTTTCTCTAGTATGAATGAACTGGAACAGGGGCAAATACCTTTTCAAAACAATGGACCGAACTGTTAATAAATACCGAGCTGTGTTTCTGACTGGTGTGTGTGTATGTGTGTGTGTGTGTGTGTGTGTTTGTCCAGCCCTCTGAAGAGCTTTATATACGACAGAAATCTGTCAGACAAACATCTCTCAGACTCGATCAAGGAGAGGCTGCTCTTCTGACTCCAGCTACAGTCCAACAGGTTAGTATGTTTCTAATACCGCCTACAAAAAAAACACCTACAAAACCTCGCTCACTACAACTTTAATATAGTAGGATGTCCTGTTACTTTATCCTCTACAGTAAAAGACCTGGGTGTTATACTAGACTGCAACCTGTCTTTTGAAAATCATATTTCATATGTTACAAGAACAGCCTTTTTCCACCTTAGAAACATTGCTAAGCTACGTAATATGCTATCAGTTTCTGATGCAGAAAAGTTAGTTCATGCATTCATGACCTCGAGACTAGATTACTGTAATGCTTTATTAGCCGGTTGTCCTGCATCCTCAATTAACAAGCTACAGTTAGTCCAAAATAATGCCGCCGCTAGAGTTCTTACTAGATCAAGAAAATATGATCATATACTGTAACACCGATTTTATCATCACTGCATTGGTTACCTATAAAGTTCCGTATTAATTACAAGGTATTGCTACTGACTTATAAAGCCCTAAACGGCTTAGCTCCAGTCTATTTAACGGATCTTCTATCGCCCTATAATCCATCGCGCTCTTTAAGATCACTAAATTCAAGGCTTTTGGTCATACCTAGGATATCCAGATCCACCAAAGGAGGGAGAGCATTTTCACATTTAGCCCCAAAACTCTGGAATAGCCTTCCTGATACTGTTCGTTGCTCAGACTCGCTCTCCCAGTTTAAAACTAGATTAAAGTCGCATCTCTTCAGCCAGGCATTCATATAATATTTTTAATCTTACAGTTAAATCTGGTCTCTAGTTCATAAACGCCAGAGGAGAACTGGCCCCCGACTGAGCCTGGGTTCTCCCAAGGTTTTTTTTCTCCATTGGGTGACGTGATGGAGTTTTAGGTCACCGTCAGGTCACTTGATGGAGTTTTTCGGTTCCTTGCCACTGTTGCCTTTGGCTTGCTCAGTTGGGGATATTTTGGGAATATTAATCTATTTTTATCAATCAATAAATTCCACTAGAAACAAACCTTGTTGTATTATTTTAATTTAATACTGTGAAGCTGCTTTGATACAATTTGTATTGTGAAAAGCGCTATACAAATATACTTGACTTGACTTGTGGACTCATAGTTCATTTGAGCACCTGTATTCTGTAGTATTTTGTGATACAGACATATTAAATAGGCTAACTAGTAATTAATATACATTAGAAATGGAATATTTAAATGACAAGAACATATTAAATATAAAAAACAGGGTTAAAGAGAAAACCTGGTCTATTTTTCAGAGTGTTGAAAAAATATTGGTAACCTGTTAATATCCATCTTCCTGTATTTTAAATATACATAATGTATAGCCCCATTCGAATGGTAGTTATTTATCATGGATTTTTCAACATTTACAGGGTCTGTGTTTTTCTCTCACAACCCGTCTAAAAATTCCTTGTCGCCGGTTGAATAATAAAACTATAGTAGGCTAATGTCAGGGTTATTTCTATGTAATTACTCTAGACATCTAAATACGTCTGCTTTTACAACCAATCATCATGCTTCAGCAAATTCAAATTCAAACATTCATCCAGTATTGCTGTAGTGGCGGACCACTCTTAGCTGGGACGTATTGCTTAGCTTCTTTGACAAGCTATCCAACACAGTTAAACTTAAATTGTACCTTTTTTGAGGTGGATGAGATGGTATTCCAGCAGATAGGTAAACAGGGCATGTATGCAGAGCAAGGCAGGTAAGCAAAGCAAAGCAGGCATCAGGCAGGTAAGTAGGTTGGTAGTAGCAGACAAAGCATGGACTCCAGTAATCCAACAAACGATTGGTAAGTGGTTGAAAAATGGTGGTTAAAAAAGGCACAACTTAATATCAAAAATAATGTCTAAATACTGTTCAATAGTGATTCAATAGCGATTCAATAGAGATTCAATAGCGATTCAATAGCGATTCAGTAGCGATGTAAAGAACTGTATGCTTAATACGTTCCAACAGCTTCCTTGTTCTTTTTTGTTTTAGAAAGGTGAGAGGCGGCCATCTTTATCTTCAAACATTCTCACCGACCGTCAAACTAAAAGTCCCTACAAAATAAAGGACCCTAAATCAAACAAAATATACTAGTGCTCCAATAGCACAACAATTTAGATTAAACTCAAAACGGCTCCTACAATTGCATTAAAGAGCATTGTTTGGAAAAGCAGTGCAATGTTAAAAGCAGCTCCTGTCAGAGAACAAGCAGAATTAATCCTATCTTCTGGTCTTCAGTGTAATGTAGCCTTTCATTAGTTGTCACATCCAAATTCAGGGGTGTGAAGTAACAAATTACATACTCACATTACTGTAGGCTAATTAAGTAGTTTTTTTTATCAGAAATGGTACTTTTTTGAGTAGTTTAAAAATTGTGTTCTTTTACTTTTACTTGAGTACATTTTAAGTGATGTATTGGTACTTTTACTCTGCTATTTTCCTTCTGTTTGTGGTTGTTACTCGTTACATTCTTGTTTTAATTTTATTTTTATCCATCAACGTGATTGGATCGAGTAATCGGTCTCGTGAGTGTCCGATAGAAAACCTTAAACGCCAACCACTGTTAATCATGGCTGCTGTGGAAGTGCATTCTTCAGGCATCAATTCAATCTAGATATCAGCTTCTTCCTCTAATATGCTAAGGTATATTGGAGTGTGCTCTCCTGTGCTCTCCTCGCCTCTGCCTCCCTCTGCAGTCCCATGTCTTCTCTGATCAAGTCCAAAAACTCGTCCTCTCTGTCTCGCCTTCTTCGTGGTGCTGGTGCTGGTGCAGATGGTAGGTAGCCTACTAGCCCAGACGCTTCTTTATGTGTACAGATGTGACGTAATGAGCAATGTAGCCCACTAGCCCAGACTCTTCTTTATGTGTACAGATGTGACGTAATGAGCAATGTAGCCCACTAGCCCAGACTCTTCTTTATGTGTACAGATGTGACGTAATGAGCAATGTAGCCTACTAGCCCAGACTCTTCTTTATGTGTACAGAT
This sequence comes from Rutilus rutilus, assembly GCF_951802725.1. Lineage (NCBI taxonomy): Eukaryota > Metazoa > Chordata > Actinopteri > Cypriniformes > Leuciscidae > Rutilus > Rutilus rutilus. Next base: position 43,278,376 of record NC_140215.1, on the reverse strand, counting down.
GTGACGTAATGAGCAATGTAGCCTACTAGCCCAGACTCTTCTTTATGTGTACAGATGTGACGTAATGAGCAATGTAGCCTACTAGCCCAGACTCTTCTTTATGTGTACAGATGTGACGTAATGAGCAATGTAGCCTACTAGCCCAGACTCTTCTTTATGTGTACAGATGTGACGTAATGAGCAATGTAGCCAACTAGCCCAGACTCTTCTTTATGTGTACAGATGTGACGTAATGAGTAATGTAGCCCACTAGCCCAGACTCTTCTTTATGTGTACAGATGTGACGTAATGAGCAATGTAGCCAACTAGCCCAGACTCTTCTTTATGTGTACAGATGTGACGTAATGAGTAATGTAGCCCACTAGCCCAGACTCTTCTTTATGTGTACAGATGTGACGTAATGAGTAATGTAGCCCACTAGCCCAGACTCTTCTTTGTGTACAGATGTGACGTAATGAGCAATGTAGCCCACTAGCCCAGACTCTTCTTTATGTGTACAGATGTGACGTAATGAGCAATGTAGCCCACTAGCCCAGACTCTTCTTTATGTGTACAGATGTGACGTAATGAGCAATGTAGCCTACTAGCCCAGACTCTTCTTTATGTGTACAGATGTGACGTAATGAGCAATGTAGCCTACTAGCCCAGACTCTTCTTTATGTGTACAGATGTGACGTAATGAGCAATGTAGCCTACTAGCCCAGACTCTTCTTTATGTGTACAGATGTGACGTAATGAGCAATGTAGCCTACTAGCCCAGACTCTTCTTTATGTGTACAGATGTGACGTAATGAGCAATGTAGCCCACTAGCCCAGACTCTTCTTTATGTGTACAGATGTGACGTAATGAGCAATGTAGCCAACTAGCCCAGACTCTTCTTTATGTGTACAGATGTGACGTAATGAGTAATGTAGCCCACTAGCCCAGACTCTTCTTTATGTGTACAGATGTGACGTAATGAGTAATGTAGCCCACTAGCCCAGACTCTTCTTTGTGTACAGATGTGACGTAATGAGCAATGTAGCCCACTAGCCCAGACTCTTATTTATGTGTACAGATGTGACGTAATGAGCAATGTAGCCCACTAGCCCAGACTCTTATTTATGTGTACAGATGTGACGTAATGAGCAATGTAGCCAACTAGCCCAGACTCTTCTTTATGTGTACAGATGTGACGTAATGAGCAATGTAGCCCACTAGCCCAGACTCTTCTTTATGTGTACAGATGTGACGTAATGAGCAATGTAGCCCACTAGCCCAGACTCTTCTTTATGTGTACAGATGTGACGTAATGAGCAATGTAGCCCACTAGCCCAGACTCTTCTTTATGTGTACAGATGTGACGTAATGAGCAATGTAGCCCACTAGCCCAGACTCTTCTTTATGTGTACAGATGTGACGTAATGAGCAATGTAGCCCACTAGCCCAGACTCTTCTTTATGTGTACAGATGTGACGTAATGAGCAATGTAGCCCACTAGCCCAGACTCTTCTTTATGTGTACAGATGTGACGTAATGAGCAATGTAGCCTACTAGCCCAGACTCTTCTTTATGTTTGGTTTATTCTGTGTTGCAGGTTCAGACATGATGAAAGGCATTATTCCCAAGAGCAAAGCAAAAGGCATTGACATCTGTTCAAAATTCCCCTACTATTATATAATCCGCTCTGATCTCGGCTGCTTTATGCAGACAAGAGATTTAAATCAAGATATAGACATCTCTATTTGTAGTCTGCACCCTGCCTGCCAAGATGGAGACCACTACATTGGTGATAGTTATAACTACTTTTACGTCATCAAGGGCAATTCCTACCGCAGAGTCAAGAGCCTGGAGAAAGACAGCGATGCCAAAGTTTTCAGCCTTCATCCCAACTGCCAGGGCGGAGACCACTACCTCTCAACCACAGCCATTGACGGGTCAGCAATCACTAACTATTTTTACATCATCTTCCAAGAAAAGGGCACTTATCGAAGAACAAAAGACTTGAATGAAGACTCGGATGGTGTAGAATACGACCTGCATCCCAACTGCAGAAACGGCCTCTATTACTGGGGCACATCCATGCCTGGTTGCATCTCATATGACCAGTTCTGCTTCCTCAAGCCAGCCTCAGTCTGGGGATACGAGTTCTACAGAGGTACCGACCTCAGCAATGATGAGCGCACTGCTGTCTATTCTGTTCATCGTGCTATTCTTGACTTCCTTCCTGGTGGACTGGCAGTAACTAAAGGCCCATCCTTTGGCACGTGGGAAAAAATTAAAACTATAATTAATGACAGCAATACACCAGTGACATGGCAAAAGAGAATCAATAGAAAGGTTGGATACACTAAGGAGAAGATGACCGAGATCACACACAACTGGAAGATATCCGCGTCAGTCACAGCTGAAACTGGAGATCTTGCCTCGCTAATTGCGAAGGTTCAGTTCTCCTTTTCTGCAGAATATGGAGGTTCACACGTCAGCACTGAAAGCGAAAGCTGGAACGAAGCAACTGAAGAGGAGGAAACATTCTCATTTGAGCTGAAGCCGAACGAGTCTGTATATCTGTGGCAGTACAGACTGGGTCTCGGTCAAGAACCAGTGTTGTTCTGCCAGGATATAGAGGTTACTAAGAATCCAAACCCTCCGACTAAAGTCCCACTGCCACCCGCTCAATCATGAAAACATATCAGGATCGCTGAATTCCAAAGGATAACCAAGTGCTTCAGTTAAATACCTTAATTATAACTTTTCAAGCAATTACTTAGCAATTATTCAATCAAGAGATTATTTAGTTAAAGATGATGTAACTACATTATGATATTATTTGGGGGGGTGCATCAACAAATACTTGACAAATGCATCCACAACCTTGCAACTATGTTATTGTACCTTAATACATAAAGTAATACATCCTTTCCATTCACATTTTGGCCCGCTACAATAGAATAATAACAGACAAATAAAAAAATAGTTCAGCTTTTAACAGCTTTTACATAACACTGTTTCTTTTCATGGCCATAGTTTAAAATAAAACAAAATCTACAGCACTATTTCAGTAAAAATGCATTTCTGTCCTCCTGATGTTCTCTTGTATATGAGGGCTTCTAGGTCACTATAGCACCTTTATTTGACACGTACGTGCCAGCGTTGCAGGACATGCGTTCTGCTTTACACAGATCCAGACCGACACGAAAGCACAGGAATCTTCTCAGTAAATCATCTGAATTCACATTTGGTCTTTCTTGTACGCGGTTCCGGATGTGCCACTGTTGACAAGCAAGCGCTGCTCTGAAAGTATAGAAAGTAGTTACTATGTCTGACTTCAAAGAAATTGATGGCAAAATTTTGGAAGAAACCGTACAGCACCTTAAAACATCAACCTGCGCTCTTGACACACTTCCCACATCTTTTTTCAAAAGTGTGTTAAACAGTTTAGAAGCAGATCTTCTAGAAGTGGTAAATGCCTCACTTCTCTCTGGGAGTTTTCCAAACTCCCTGAAAACTGCAGTTGTCAAGCCCCTCCTGAAAAAGAGCAATCTGGATAAGACCATATTAAGCAACTATAGACCGATCTCAAATATTCCTTTCATAGGCAAGATCATTGAAAAAGTTGTCTTCAACCAGCTGAACAAATTCTTATGCTCGAATGGATACTTTGACAATTTTCAATCTGGTTTCCGACCGCACCACAGCACAGAGACAGCGCTCATAAAGATAATAAACGATATCCGCTTAAATACTGATTCAGGCAAATTATCAGTGCTGGTGCTACTCGACCTCAGTGCTGCATTTGACACTGTCGATCATAACATACTTCTTGACAGGCTGGAAAACTGGGTGGGGCTTTCTGGGATAGTCCTAAAATGGTTCAGGTCATACTTAGATGGGAGAGGTTATTATGTGAGTATAGGAGATCATAAGTCTGAGTGGACATCCATGACATGCGGAGTCCCTCAAGGCTCAATTCTTGCACCACTCCTGTTCAACCTGTATATGCTCCCAATGAGCCAAATAATGAGAAAGAACCAAATCTCTTACCACAGCTATGCAGACGACACACAGATCTACTTAGCCCTATCGCCTAACGACTACAGCCCCATTGACTCCCTGTGCCAATGCATTGATGAAGTTAACAGTTGGATGTGTCAAAACTTTCTTCAGTTAAACAAAGACAAAAATTAAGTCATTGCGTTTGGAAACAAAGATGAAGTTCTCAAGGTGAACGCATACCTTCACTCTAGGGGTCAAACAACTAAACATCAAGTCAGGAATCTTGGTGTGACACTAGAGTCAGACCTTAGTTTCAGTAGTCATGTCAAAGCAATAACTAAATCAGTATACTATCATCTGAAAAATATTGCAAGAATTAGATTATTTGTTTCCAGACAAGACTTAGAGAAACTTGTTCATGCTTTCATCACCAGCAGGGTGGATTATTGTAATGGACTCCTCACTGGCCTTCCCAAAAAGACCATAAGACAGTTGCAGCTCATACAGAACGCTGAGCAGAACCAGAACATATGAACACATCACACCAGTCCCAGTTAGATTTAGGATTGATTTTAAAGTATTATTACTGGTATATAAATCATTCAATGGCCTAGGACCTCAATAGATTGCAGATATGCTCACTGAATATAAACCCAACAGATCACTCAGATCATTAGGATCATATCAGCTAGAAATACCAAGGGTTCACTCTAAGCATGGCGAGTCCGCTTTGGCTATTATGCCAGCCGCAGCTGGAACCAGCTTCCAGAAGAGATCAGATGTGCTCCTACAGTAGTCACTTTCAAATCCAGACTCAAAACACATCTGTTTAGCTATGCATTTACTGAATGAGCACTGTGCCACTGTTCGTCCGACTGTTTGTACTGTACTGTACTGTATTTTATTTTATTTTTCTAAACTGTTTTAATTATTCTTATTTCTTCTATGTAAAGCACTTTGAATTGCCATTGTGTATGAAATTTGCTATATAAATAAACTTGCCTTGCCTTGCCTTACAGTACACACAAAAACACATATATATTACAAAGTTGTTTATATTACAACACACACACTAGCCTACACTTTACACATTATACTACATTACAAATGCGTATGTCAAAATCTAAAACAAGAGTGGCTTGAATTATTAATAATTGAAATGAGACAGAACTCCTGCTGTAAAATGACATTTTACAATGGATATTCAAATGTGAAATTAGTGAATATAGGACCAACAACTATTAAAATATATTGTAATAATACTAGGCTACACAGAACAAGATTATGCTATATTCTCGCCAATATGTTTGGATAGATTTAGAGATTACACTCGTGATCTATCTATTCAATTTCCTGCAAGTTACCCTTCCGTGTCGTTGGCTTAAGATGGCTGATGAGGTATGCTCAGCGTAGTGCTTGCGTCACTTTATCATGCATAATTCAAATAAAATAAAGGTGTTGTGTCACGTTGACACTGCCTGTCGTAACTGTAATCATTCTCATGACTATTAATGTGGTGATGCACACCTTCGTTGTATTGTATTTATTCATGAGATTGTGAACGATAGATACGATGAGCCTACGTCACCTGGCGTCTTCAGTTGGGTGCGCGCCCGTGATGCGCATCGTATAGTAAATACAGAGACGTGAAAACAAACATAGCTACTTTCGGTTTTAATAAAAGTTAGACTTATTACGGTGGGTTGTATACATTGAAAATAGTTATTTTTTACTTTATTTAAGTTTGTCACGAGTTTGTTGCTTCTCGATTAGCGCAACAGCCTGCCATTATATGCAATAAATCAAAATACCATCCTTTGCAGATGGAATCAATACGATGGTAACACTTTATATTACGACCCGCAAACAACTGCGTAAGTAAACCGAAACTACGGTGTACGTTTCTGTAATTATAGTGTACTTCCGTGTAGGTATAAGGGAACAATATGTTAAGTTTTGGGTAATATAGGGGTAACAAGCAGATATAAAACCTGCAAAGAACTTCGTAAGTAAACCGAAATTACGGTGTACGTTTCTGTAATTATAGTGTACTTCCGTGTAGGTATAAGGGAACAATATGTTAAGTTTTGGGTAATAAAGGTGTACAACCAGATATACAAGCAAATTATTTATAATGTAATTATTTTAAAACTAACAGGTACCTATTCTGTTAATATATTCCAGGCAAAAATTGTACGTCTGTTGTATATAAAAGTTTTTATCACATTTCTGGCAAAATATGTTCTTGTGCAATGTAGTTACTGGGTAATTTTGACATCTGTGGGTTGTAAATTAAACTTTTTGGCAATGCTATTTATTGGCTTTTCTTACTAAACCACTTAACGTTAAGCCACAAAAAAAATTGTTTTTGATATGTTTTTAATTTAAAACGTACCATGTAGTACTTAGTACTACTACTTACCTTATCACATTGTATTGCAATGACACTTAAATGTCAGGGCAAATATACTGTGTAATTAAATTTTTTTATTTTTTTATAAGAGTACCTTTCTCTGTAATTACTGTGCAAATAGTGTTGTTTCGTATTGTTACATAGTAAGTAGTGTTTGTTACCCATTTCAACTGTGTAGTTACAGGGTAAGTGTAACTCCTGGGGGCTGTAAATTAAAGTGGAGCTTGTTACCCCCTTGTTCTGTGTAGTTACAGGGTAAGTGTAACTCCTGCGGGCTGTAAATTAAAGTGGAGCTTGTTACCCCCTTGTTCTGTGTAGTTACAGGGTAAGTGTAACTCCTGCGGGCTGTAAATTAAAGTGGCGCTTGTTACCCCCTTGTTCTGTGTAGTTACAGGGTAAGTGTAACTCATGCGGGCTGTAAATTAAAGTGGCGCTTGTTACTCCCTTGTTCTGTGTAGTTACAGTGTAAGTGTAACTCCTGCGGGCTGTAAATTAAAGTGGAGCTTGTTACCCCCTTGTTCTGTGTAGTTACAGGGTAAGTGTAACTCCTGTGGGCTGTAAATTAAAGTGGCGCTTGTTACCCCCTTGTTCTGTGTAGTTACAGGGTAAGTGTAACTCCTGCGGGCTGTAAATTAAAGTGGCGCTTGTTACCCCCTTGTTCTGTGTAGTTACAGGGTAAGTGTAACTCCTACGGGCTGTAAATTAAAGTGGAGCTTGTTACCCCCTTGTTCTGTGTAGTTACAGGGTAAGTGTAACTCCTGCGGGCTGTAAATTGAAGTGGCGCTTGTTACCCCCTTGTTCTGTGTAGTTACAGGGTAAGTGTAACTCCTGCGGGCTGTAAATTAAAGTGGAGCTTGTTACCCCCTTGTTCTGTGTAGTTACAGGGTAAGTGTAACTCCTGTGGGCTGTAAATTAAAGTGGAGCTTGTTACCCCCTTGTTCTGTGTAGTTACAGGGTAAGTGTAACTCCTGCGGGCTGTAAATTAAAGTGGAGCTTGTTACCCCCTTGTTCTGTGTAGTTACAGGGTAAGTGTAACTCCTGCGGGCTGTAAATTAAAGTGGCGCTTGTTACCCCCTTGTTCTGTGTAGTTACAGGGTAAGTGTAACTCATGCGGGCTGTAAATTAAAGTGGCGCTTGTTACTCCCTTGTTCTGTGTAGTTACAGTGTAAGTGTAACTCCTGCGGGCTGTAAATTAAAGTGGAGCTTGTTACCCCCTTGTTCTGTGTAGTTACAGGGTAAGTGTAACTCCTGTGGGCTGTAAATTAAAGTGGCGCTTGTTACCCCCTTGTTCTGTGTAGTTACAGGGTAAGTGTAACTCCTGCGGGCTGTAAATTAAAGTGGCGCTTGTTACCCCCTTGTTCTGTGTAGTTACAGGGTAAGTGTAACTCCTACGGGCTGTAAATTAAAGTGGAGCTTGTTACCCCCTTGTTCTGTGTAGTTACAGGGTAAGTGTAACTCCTGCGGGCTGTAAATTGAAGTGGCGCTTGTTACCCCCTTGTTCTGTGTAGTTACAGGGTAAGTGTAACTCCTGCGGGCTGTAAATTAAAGTGGAGCTTGTTACCCCCTTGTTCTGTGTAGTTACAGGGTAAGTGTAACTCCTGTGGGCTGTAAATTAAAGTGGAGCTTGTTACCCCCTTGTTCTGTGTAGGTACAGGGTAAGTGTAACTCCTGCGGGCTGTAAATTAAAGTGGAGCTTGTTACCCCCTTGTTCTGTGTAGTTACAGGGTAAGTGTAACTCCTGCGGGCTGTAAATTAAAGTGGCGCTTGTTACCCCCTTGTTCTGTGTAGTTACAGGGTTAGTGTAACTCCTGCGGGCTGTAAATTAAAGTGGAGCTTGTTACCCCCTTGTTCTGTGTAGTTACAGGGTAAGTGTAACTCCTGCGGGCTGTAAATTAAAGTGGCGCTTGTTACCCCCTTGTTCTGTGTAGTTACAGGGTTAGTGTAACTCCTGCGGGCTGTAAATTAAAGTGGAGCTTGTTACCCCCTTGTTCTGTGTAGTTACAGGGTAAGTGTAACTCCTGTGGGCTGTAAATTAAAGTGGAGCTTGTTACCCCCTTGTTCTGTGTAGTTACAGGGTAAGTGTAACTCCTGCGGGCTGTAAATTAAAGTGGAGCTTGTTACCCCCTTGTTCTGTGTAGTTACAGGGTAAGTGTAACTCCTGTGGGCTGTAAATTAAAGTGGCGCTTGTTACCCCCTTGTTCTGTGTAGTTACAGGGTTAGTGTAACTCCTGCGGGCTGTAAATTAAAGTGGAGCTTGTTACCCCCTTGTTCTGTGTAGTTACAGGGTAAGTGCAGTAAATATGCAATAAAGGATCCAATTTAATTTCTGACTTTTATTTTACAAAAAAATGTCAAAACACTTTTTCATCTTAATAAAACATTATCTTTTCTACAGTATACTCAAACAACAAAGTAACACATTACACCCCCCCCCCCCCCTCCCTTATTTGCGTCCCTTGCTTTTCTTCTTCTTTCTTTTCGTGCTCTTCTTTTTCTTAACTTCCACTGGGGACTCTGAAGTTGAGGAGTTGATGGAGTCCCATTGGTCTTGCTGCACTGCAAAAATATGAATATACAGTATATACATGCTCTTAGCAAGCTACACCTTCAATTTTAAGTTGTCGAACAATCCTCCACTCTAAACATTTTGTGCCACCTGATATTACTGTAGTTACTGTAATCATGGGGGGTTGTGATATTTTATAGTGATAATGACTGTAGTGCAGTAGAAAATGTTTTTTAAAAAGGCATAGTTGTTCTGACAGCAACAAAAAAAAACAAAAAAAGCATGAAACACAAACCTGAGGGCTGTGGCAATAGTTCAATAGTTCGGATTGAGCTGATCAACAAACGGACAGGGAACTACGTCATCACGTTGAAAGGTCACGCCTGCGCCGGCCGAAGTACCGCCCCGCTGTTTACAATGCGACCGTACGTAGGAGGATAATTCAAATAGTATTGTTTGCGATTATATATATAGAAATAGTATTCAGTGAATATGAATATGAATAGTATATGAATAACATTCTGATGAATATGAATAGTAGTTCAAATAGTATTGCCGGCGCAGGCGTGACGTTTCAACGTGATGACGTAGTTCCCTGTCCGTTTGTTGATCAGCTCAATCCGAACTATTGAAGGTAAAAAGTCTATAAATTATATATTTCTTTTTTTTAAATGACCTATCGTTTCGCTAGATAACAACCTCTTCTTCAGCTGTGATCGCGTACAGCCCGTTTAAACACTTAAAAGACTTTTGAAACTGCATTGATTTGGACTTAACGATGGTGACCAATGAAGTCCGTTGTAAATTTTCATTTTGGGGTGAACTAATCCTTTAACAAGTGCATTTATAATGTACAGTACCAGTGATGTTTAGTTCTTCAATTTGATGTTTTAAAAAATAGGAAAGTGGTCACAAGTATAAGCCCTGGAGTAGGGCAGGAGTAAAATTTAAACGTCTAACCTTTCTTTCTTTCTTTCTTTCTTTCTTTCTTTCTTTCTTTCAAAGATAAGATTATCACTCTTAAAGCAGAGATCACCTTGCTCAAAGATGAGTGTGATTTTTTGAAAAAGGAAACTGAAAAGATGAAGTCTGCTGTACCATTTGCAATGGCACAGAGATATACTGTTACTATAGTGCCACAGCCTTCATGTTTGTGTTTCATGCTTTTTTGTTTTTTTTTGTTGCTGTCAGAACAACTATGCCTTTTTTAAAACATGTTCTGCTCCACTACAGTCATTATCACTATTAAATATCACAACCCCCCCATGATCTGACTCAAACTTCACCAAAATGTGTTTTCTTCAAAATTACAGTTACTACAGTAATATCAGGTGGCACAAAATGTTTAGAGTGGAGGATTGTTAGACAACTTAAAATTGAAGGTGTAGCTTGCTAAGAGCATGTATATATATTCATATTTTTGCAGTGCAGCAAGACCAATGGGACTCCATCAACTCCTCAACTTCAGAGTCCCCAGTGGAAGTTAAGAAACAGAAGAGCAAGAAAAGAAAGAAGAAGAAAAGCAAGAGAAGCAAATAAAGGGAGGGGGGGGGGGTATAATGTGTTACTTTGTTGTTTGAGTATACTGTAGAAAAGATAATGTTTTATTAAGATGAAAAAGTGTTTTGAAATGTTTTTGTAAAATAAAAGTCAGAAATTAAATTGGATCCTTTATTGTATATTTACTGCACTTACCCTGTAACTACACAGAACAAGGGGGTAACAAGCACCACTTTAATTTACAGCCCGCAGGAGTTACACTTACCCTGTAACTACACAGAACAAGGGGGTAACAAGCTCCACTTTAATTTACAGCCCGCAGGAGTTACACTTACCCTGTAACTACACAGAACAAGGGGGTAACAAGCTCCACTTTAATTTACAGCCCACAGGAGTTACACTTACCCTGTAACTACACAGAACAAGGGGGTAACAAGCTCCACTTTAATTTACAGCCCGCAGGAGTTACACTTACCCTGTAACTACACAGAACAAGGGGGTAACAGGCGCCACTTTAATTTACAGCCCGCAGGAGTTACACTTACCCTATAACTACACAGAACAAGGGGGTAACAAGCGCCACTTTAATTTACAGCCCGCAGGAGTTACACTTACCCTGTAACTACACAGAACAAGGGGGTAACAAGCGCCACTTTAATTTACAGCCCGCAGGAGTTACACTTACCCTGTAACTACACAGAACAAGGGGGTAACAAGCTCTTTAATTTACAGCCCGCAGGAGTTACACTTACCCTGTAACTACACAGAACAAGGGGGTAACAAGCGCCACTTTAATTTACAGCCCGCAGGAGTTACACTTACCCTGTAACTACACAGAACAAGGGGGTAACAAGCGCCACTTTAATTTACAGCCCGCAGGAGTTACACTTACCCTGTAACTACACAGAACAAGGGGGTAACAAGCGCCACTTTAATTTACAGCCCGCAGGAGTTACACTTACCCTGTAAATACACAGAACAAGCGGGTAACAAGCGCCACTTTAATTTACAGCCCGCAGGAGTTACACTTACCCTGTAACTACACAGAACAAGGGGGTAACAAGCTCCACTTTAATTTACAGCCCGCAGGAGTTACACTTACCCTGTAACTACACAGAACAAGGGGGTAACAAGCTCCACTTTAATTTACAGCCCGCAGGAGTTACACTTACCCTGTAACTACACAGAACAAGGGGGTAACAAGCTCCACTTTAATTTACAGCCCGCAGGAGTTACACTTACCCTGTAACTACACAGAACAAGGGGGTAACAAGCTCCACTTTAATTTACAGCCCGCAGGAGTTACACTTACCCTGTAACTACACAGAACAAGGGGGTAACAAGCTCCACTTTAATTTACAGCCCGCAGGAGTTACACTTACCCTGTAACTACACAGAACAAGGGGGTAACAAGCTCCACTTTAATTTACAGCCCGCAGGAGTTACACTTACCCTGTAACTACACAGAACAAGGGGGTAACAAGCTCCACTTTAATTTACAGCCCGCAGGAGTTACACTTACCTTGTAACTACACAGAACAAGGGGGTAACAAGCGCCACTTTAATTTACAGCCCGCAGGAGTTACACTTACCCTGTAACTACACAGAACAAGGGGGTAACAAGCGCCACTTTAATTTACAGCCCGCAGGAGTTACACTTACCCTGTAACTACACAGAACAAGGGGGTAACAAGCTCCACTTTAATTTACAGCCCACAGGAGTTACACTTACCCTGTAACTACACAGAACAAGTGGATAACAAGCTCCACTTTAATTTACAGCCCGCAGGAGTTACACTTACCCTGTAACTACACAGAACAAGGGGGTAACAAGCTCCACTTTAATTTACAGCCCGCAGGAGTTACACTTACCCTGTAACTACACAGAACAAGGGGGTAACAAGCTCCACTTTAATTTACAGCCCACAGGAGTTACACTTACCCTGTAACTACACAGAACAAGGGGGTAACAAGCTCCACTTTAATTTACAGCCCGCAGGAGTTACACTTACCCTGTAAATTCACAGTTGAAACGGGTAACAAACACTACTTACTATGTAACAATACGAAACAACACTATTTGCACAGTAATTACAGAGAAAGGTAGGCTACTCTTATAAAAAAAATTAAAAAAAACTTTTAATTACACAGTATATTTGCCCTGACATTTAAGTGTCATTGCAATACAATGTGATAAGGTAAGTACTAAGTACTACATGGTACGTTCTAAATTAAAGTCATAGCAGAAAAAAATTTTTTTTGGCTAAACATTAAGTAGTTTAGTAAGAAAAGCCAATAAATAGCATTGCCAATGTTTTTCGAAATCAGCTGTTTATAAAATTGTTTCAGATTACATTTTTATCATACTGTGCTTACATACAGCCATATATATATATTTAATTTACAACCCACAGATGTCAAAATTACCCTGTAACTACATTGCACAAGAACATATTTTTCCAGAAATGTGATAAAAACTTTTATATACAACAGACGTACAATTTTTGCCTGGAATATATTAACAGAATAGGTACCTGTTAGTTTTAAAATAATTACATTATAAATAATTTGCTTGTATATCTGGTTGTACACCTTTATTACCCCAAAACTTAACATATTGTTCCCTTATACCTACACGGAAGTACACTATAATTACAGAAACGTACACCGTAATTTCGGTTTACTTACAAAGTTCTTTGCAGGTTGTATATCTGCTTGTTACCCCTATATTACCCAAAACTTAACATATTGTTCCCTTATACCTACACGGAAGTACACTATAATTACAGAAACGTACACCGTAGTTTCGGTTTACTTACGCAGTTGTTTGCGGGTCGTAATATAAAGTGTTACCAATTATTTTTCCCTATTATGTCTTGGTTCCTCTGGGCTGCTAAGGGCTTAAGGCCAAGTATAACATTATAGTCGTTCCGCAGCCATAGCACGGCATGATTGTATTGGTTCCAACTGCACGAGTAAAGAATCAAAAGGGAACGTACTGAGAGATACGGGAACGAGTACTGTGTTTCAGGCCGTGCTATACTGCTGCACGTAAAGAGTTAATCGAGTATGTTTACTTTTGGTTTCTCTCAGTGAACGCAGTCAAGAACGAGGTGCATGCAGTTCCTAGGCTATTGATTCCATTGTTTAAAACTTGGAAATATATGTCTCTAAGTGCAATTGTTTATACTAAATAGTGATTTAAAGTGTTTAAGAATTAATAGATTGAGATTATTGCTATAAATTTTTTGTTATAAGCAGACTTGATTCGTGTTATTGGTAACGTGATTTGTTAGCCTGGGTGCCAGTGATTTGTTGTAGCGTACTGACATGCTAATTTCTCTTCTGTTTGTACATAATCTCATCTGAATATACATTTTTAGTGTATATTACTTAAAATTATGTTAAAAGGAACTATGCACAAAATCAAATCATAATTTTTCGCTGGATAAGTGTATGTAAATGTGAACATAATGTTCATTAAAAAAAATCTTCTTGTTTGTTGTTTATAGAAAAAATATCTAAGTCACTAAAGTTATGACGACATCTTTCTGGAGTTCGCTAGTTGTACGCTATCTGTTACACAATAAAAATCACACACATCAGACACAATTCACAATTCACAATTCAAAATACAATATACTAATAGATAGAAATTGCAGTGGGAATAATTCCTGTAAGCTTTCTTTTTAGCCAAAGGAGCTATAAACCGACGACCTGATGGCAGTAAAAGAGTGATACAGAGGATGAGAGGGGTCAGTGAGGGGTCAATGGGCCCTGCTTTCCTCTTTACTGCTCAGTTATAGAGGTCTAACAGCTGATTCTGCGGGACCACAATGATTTCACTGCAAAAAAGGCAAGCCTTGTGTCCAGTCCAAATATAAAAAAAATCTTATATCAAGAAGCATTTACTAGATAAGTAAAATGACATAAGAAATTATATATTGTTTTCTGATAAAAAAAAAAAAAAAAAAAAAAATAAGTGAGTTTTTGCACAAAGCAAGCAAAATGATCTGCCAATGGGGTAAGAAAAAAAAAAAAAAATAGAGTTTTGGTATGGAAAAATCCTTGAAAATTTCAGGGAAAGATTTTGATTGCAATGATCAGCAAAATTGTTGGAGTGTGTGAGACCTGGGTCTAAGCCTTTCATCTTAAACTACACCAACAACCACACACAGCATAAAGTGAGGGATCAAGGACGTGCTAGTAACAATCCTCCCTCGCCAAGGAGAGAAAGCCCATTGCAACGGCTCACAAAGAGTCTCCCTGGTGAAGAGGGAACGTCCATGGGGCAACGAGATGATCAACACACCTGGAGGAAGATGTGAACCAACTAATGGCTTAAGCTTAACAGAAGAATCTGTTTGTGTGATGATTTTATTTGATTCAGTCAAACTACAGGGCTGAGTATCGATATAGATATCACGATTTGATTAGTTATGATTCATTTGAAAATATCTCAGGTTAATGTAAATTGAAAAGATGAACATTTCTTAATGCTATAGAATATAGAGGAACTCACTAGGTTCATAATTGTAAAAATAATGAATAATATCGGGATTATTATTGAAGAAACTTGAGGGTTTTAATATCCGGATGAGACATTATAACAATAAATGCTAAAAATGTTAACAGTTGTTGAATGTGTGATGAATCGCTTTGTCAGACAAATATTCTCATGCAATCTGATTAAAGCTCGCAATAAAGAGCAAAAAAATATCAATTGGCTAATCCTGAAAATCTGTCACAAACGAGACTCCCGTGGCTCTTCTGCTTCTGTTCTCTTCCAACGTCTGCTCGCCACCTGAGGGATCCCTCTCCCGAATATTAAACCTCTTTGAACTACATTTCCCTCTCACACACCCGGCACTGGTTACCCTTACACCTGACTTTCATCAGTGGATCTCAGACTCTTCCTCATTGTGAAGTTTTGTCCTGCCCTGGAGAACATCTCTGAGTGTGTCTTCCAGTGTTTTTGTCTTCCCGTGGATTTCTCTTGGACTGTTTATTCTCTCTGTGATTCTTTGCTGCCTGCCCTGGACTGTTTTCTGTTGTGGACGCTTGCTGCCCTGACCTCACGCCTGTTTTTCCACTACGAGTTGCTCAGTCTCTACTGTTGTGTTTGCTGGTGATTGACACTGATTGTATGACCAACAGGGGCTCAAATTAATTTTGAACAACTACATAATTTAAAACGATGGATTAAAATGATAAAAACCGTTTGTTTTAACTTTTTAGGGTTAGATCTTATTAAAAAGGTTGTTAAATAGAGCTTAATTAATACCATTGCCTGCTTGCATTGACCGTATGTTGAGAGACCCGAAAAAAAAAATTTATCAAAAGAAAAATGATATGATTAATTATTTATTCAACCTCAGACTCATTGGCCTTGGCTCATTTTCTGAGAAGAACATATATCAGAACACATTTTCAATGACCACACACTGTACACCTAATTCTTAAATGTTATCTAACAAAGGTAAAGGGAAAATATTAAGCATATATGCTTTTTATATTGCTTGTAATTGGGATGAAGTAAACATCTGTTGAGTATTTTAAAATAAGTTGTTTGATTATGTTGAATTAACCCACAAATGCAGCGGGTCCAGCAGACCCACGAACACTGGCTGAATAACAAAAATATGAACACCACACAAGGGTTAAAATAATGAGACCTGAAATCCAGCAAAAGATGATACTAATAATTGATCCAAGGTCTACTGAAGTTAAAAGGCAATATGGGGTGTTTAGTTTTTTACTCTTTTATTGCCTGGAGACAGAATGTCGTGAGAAGATTATTATGTGTAATGTGAAGGTTTAAAGCAGGGGACTGTCCGTGTTACGAGATGATGCACACCGAAAGGAATGGTAAAGATGGATTGTATTATTTTTATTATTAATTAGTTTGATCATCTTCTAAATAACAGAGCCAGTTGGTGAAGTCATTGTGTTTGAGAGAAAGGACCACAGGTGCTTAGGAGGCTATAGTTCTCTCCCTGGAGCGTCGGTCAGACGCAGGACAGGAGGCAGAATCAGTCTGAACACTTTACTGCACTTTCTTCGGCAGCACAGACATGCATTAGACAGCAGCGATGCCACACTTTCACATTACAGGTGCAGATTTGAATGTAGTAGTTGCCTCTCAGCTTATATTGATGGAAATGGTGGGTTTACATTATGTACTTGAGTGTGTGTGTGTAGCTGCAAATAAACAGAACCGTAATAAATGTTACATATACTGTATAAAGTAGCATTATTGATGAAGTCCATCAGCTTAACATCATATCTAGCACAATACACCAGCTTAACCAGGTGACTAATAACTTGTGAGTCACCATTCCTTAACGTATTAATCTGTACAGAACAAATAATGATATACATGTTTGAATAATACAAGCGCAACACTTAAATCAGTTACAAACAACATGCATAAGCATTCTACAATAACGTTCATTCTTTGCTAACTACACGGCATGACTCATTTCTCTCGAGTCGATTTCTGACCCAAATACTCGATTATTCCTTGATATTCACATATTTAATCGATTTTAAACAAGTAAGGGATAAAATGAAACTCACTTTTCTCATAAGGACGTACACAGTTATTCATATTCAACACAAACACTGCACCGTGACTTCTGTGACAGTCTTGCTGTGGAGAGTGCAGGGGCCGGTTGCACCAGCTGTGCGTAAGTTATAACTTAGCCTAGTTTTGACGTAAATGGACATTAAGTTACGACTTACGCACTTCTAAATATTTTTGCGTTGCACCATTAAACTTAGTTGAAGCGTAACTCTACGTATAAACTAAATATTTACGGCAGCCTCCGATCAGGAGTAACGGTTGGAATAAAATATCAGACAGACTGAACTGCATCAATAAGCTCTTCTTTTACCGGACAATTCTTCAATTCTTTAGACATATATGATAATGTTGACATTTACACTCGCTTACATTTTAAGAGAGAGAACATTATGTGAAAAGATTACTTTGTTAGCGGCTCTTTAACACGAACCCATCCTAAACAGCACGTACGCCGCTGTGTGCATCGGTCCATGTTGTGCATGTCAAATATCAGTCATAATCAATAAACGTAATTTCTTATGTTTTTGTATCAATATTTATTTATTGATCCTTATTCATTTCATTTCAAATACAGTTTCTGAATGTTATTTACATATAAAAACACTTATGTTATTATTAATGATCAGGCTATCGTATTTAATGGGAACTTATTTTTACCGTTAGTAACGTGAGGCAAAAGAAGTTAGAATGAAGGATAAACTGAAATTCACAGCATTTCAACACAACATCTGCTCACGTATTTGAAGGCTGCTATTGGATCATCGAGGCTAAACGTCATATTATGCCACTACGCATTACTTTACGGAGAGCTTATGACCTACTAGCTACGTTCTGCCTTACGTACAAATGGTGCAACCGAATAAAGTACAGAGTTAGTTACAAACTAGCTAGTAGTTACTAAACCTCTAGTTTGGACTTTACGTTCCAGTTTAAGTAAGAACTTACGAACGGCTGGTGCAACCCTACCCAGCTGTTTATGTCATGCGCATTTCTCCAGCGATCACTTACAGCGCATCTGCCAATGGCCACTAGATGGCGCCTTTGCTCTACCTTTGTAACACATAGTGTCACTGGCGCTGCTGTAGAAGCTCCTGCACTGCTACAGGAACTCAGTGTTCTGAGAAGCTTATGACTGCACATGTGCATTGGCTGGTCCAACCTGAAAAACAACACTGATGGAGAATAAGAAACAGCATTTGGGACAGTTCATGTCCGATTTTGTTGCTTATTTTAAATGTTTTATTCACCTATTTATATATAAAAACAAAGAAAAGAAATGTTACATTATTTAATTTTTTTAAATGACATTCCACATTTGTTCCCATACAGTAATAGCTTCAGTAACCCGGCCGGGCTCTGGTTATGAGCGACTGATGCTCAGCACTGGCACAGGCATACTGTTAAAGCTTTGCCTCTGGGGTAAAATAAAAATAATAGAGAAAAAAAAGTCTACTATGTTGAGATATTAAAAGATTAAAGGAGTCAAATTGAAAAGAAGGGCCAATTATTTGGCATTTAAGTTAGTTTGGTAATGGTTAGAATAAGGAACACACACCAAACCACAACAAGTGCAGTGTACGTTGTAGTGAAGTGTTGGTGGATGAAGGTCACCAGAGCTGATTCATATTAAGCTGAAAGAACCTAGTGACTATTACATCAGCTATGAGTTAGAGACTTGTATGAGAACGGCAGACGTGTGTCTACAGTCGGAGAGGCTGGGAAGAATCTCTCCTAAAGAAAAAGACATGAAACTGACACTTCCTGTGAAATCCATGAAATTTGAAATCATTAGTATAAACTTACCGTTGTGAATCGGGGTAAAGCAAGGAGACGGTGTTGATTTTGATCATGTTTTTGAAATTCAATAATTGATTTTTGTTCATTTTTAACCAAAACATCTTCCATGCTGCAGCTTTAAATTCCACCATGAAAGTCTGCACGTCTTCCTAGATGTAGTCCACAAGACAAAATAACTGCATTTACAGAAATGTCCCTAGTTTATCCTGAACAGTTAAACTGAACATCACAATTCAGAAAAATCCTGCAACTCTGGTTTTCCAGCATCTTCTGCATATTTCTAAAAACAATCACCTAACAGACATGTGTGTGTGTGTGTGTGTGTGTGTGTGTGTGTGTGTGCTATGTGGGAGTGGAGATTTGTGAAACATACACCACAACATTTTCTTTGGTAAAAAAATTACTAAAAATTAAAACACCAGGGCCCGTATTCATAAAGATTCTAAGAATCCTCTCAGAAAACTCTTAATTTAGCTTAAAAACTTTTATGTAGGAGTCTTAGCTTAAGAGCGATTCGGGACCGATCTGAGAGCAACTCTGAGTAAGGAAAATACAAAAACTTTTATCATAGTGAGGAGGCGGGGTTGACCCCGTTGCTATGTATGACACTATCTTTTGAAGACTGTGATTGGTTGGTTGTCCAAGAAGGGAAAAAAAAGTGATTTTAAGTATAGGGTCTATTCTAAGCCTTCACTTTGAACTTACATGCGTAATTTTTCCTATTTGATCGTTCTCTAACACACACACACACACACATTATATATGTGTATATACATCCTTTTTTTATTTACCATGCTGTTGATTTCCTATAAGGTATTTGATTGCTTAGAATGATACAAATTGTTCCACTCTTTCCAGTTACACTGATTGCTGGCATGTCTATTTAAGCGGTGGTTTGAATGTTGGTTTTAATGAATCAAACATGGAATTTTCCCAGTTGCCAAATATCGTAATGTAGTGATTACTTTCATTTCAGGCGCTATGGCATTTCTGCGCTGTGTCGGAGATATTAGCGTGTCTCTAAAAAGATCAGTCACAAACATGATCCCTGCACGATCTAATCTATAGCGTCTTATTAACTCACTGTCATCCATTGTCTGCAACACATTTCTTCTCCCTCTTCGTCTTTCTGCCATTTTCTCCTCTGCTAAAGAAACTCTTAAGCCTCTTAAAAGTCCTTGTCCGTGCTCCTAACAATTTTGACCTTAAGACCTCTTTTAAGGGTTAAGATGCTTTCTGAATTACTTTTTTCTTTACTAGGAGTTTTTCTTTAATTTTAAGAGTAAACGCCCACATTTCTAAGAATTTTCTTAGAATTTTGTCACTAGGAGCTACTCTTTGCATTAAGATTCTTTATGAATACGGGCCCAGGACTTTAAAGCAGTATCCAGCTTTATTTAGCATATCAAAAGCAAAATCCAAATTGTATTCCATAAAGTGAAATATGTGAAAACCAAAAAGCTTTTAATTGCATGTTTACACCAAATGCATGAGTTCAGAATGAATCAAACACTTCAGTCGACTTCAGATACACTATAGCCCTATCCGGACGGTAATTGTTTCTCATGTGGACGTCCATAAAAATAAATGTGCATGTCACCTCAGTGATAAACTCATGCATTCGGATGGTGATTTATTGACGATGGAAGAGCGAGTTTTGTGATCCTATGAACCCGGGAACGCATGGCTCACGTGGTCAGTCGCATGATTGTCTGTCAAATGCCAAGTAATAATTAATACAAAATTACATGAGGTACCCAAAGCCAAATTACCACACGACCTTGAGGTTTGTCAAGAAACAGTACAGTACCTAAAAAAAATGCGTCCGGCCGGGATTTTTCTAAATTGTTGTTGTTGTTGTTGATACTTTATTGATCCTTTGCAGGAAATTATATTGTCATGGCAGCTTTAACACTCAAAAAAACAAAACAACACCACATTAAACAGAACAGATTACTTCTAACCAATCTACAATTAAACAACAAATAATAATAACAATAATAATAATAATAATAATAATACCTATATAGAATATTCAGTAACAGATGCATATTCAGCACAGAATATTCAGTAACAGAAATTAATATAGAATATTCAGTAACGTGAATATTCATAACACATTAAACATTCTAATGGCCGCTGGTACAAAGGACTTCCTGGTACGTTCAGACTTGCACTTTGGTGCAATCAATCTATGGCTGAAAGTGCTCTTGTTGATGACCCCAAGAGCATGGATTGGATGTGAGGAATTGTCCATGATTGATTTTAGCTTAGAAAGTATTCTTTTCTCAGCCACATGCTGGATCATATCAAATTCAGTCCCCACAACCGAGCCTGCTTTCTTTATCAATTTGTTGACTCGATTTAGATCTCCCATGCGAGCACCCTCTCCCCAGCACACTACAGCAAAGAACAGAGCACTTGCCACCACTGTCTGATAGACGTTGCACAGTAGAGGACGGCAGATGTTAAATGACCTCAGCCTTCTTAGGAAATAAAGTCGGCTTTGCCCCTTCTTATACACTGTCTCCATGTGGCTTTTCCAGTCCAGCTTATCATCAAGCTGTACGCCGAGATATCTGTGACTGGAGACCATCTCCACTTCACTGCCCTGGATGGCGATTGGGATTAACAGTGTCTTCTTCCTCCTCCTAAAATCCACAACCATCTCCTTTGTTTTTGAGATGTTAAGTTGGAGATGGTTGTGGTCACTCCAACCCACAAACTCCTTAATAGTTCTCCTGTACTCCTCCTCCTCACCTCCTTTAATTAGGCCAACAACGACCGTATCGTCTGAAAATTTCTGGAGGAAGCAACTGCCACTATTGTACTGGAAGTCTGCTGTATAGATAGTAAACAGTAACGGGGCCAACACGGTTCCTTGCGGCACCCCCGTATTACTCAGAATAGTGTTAGAGACACTATTCTGCAGACGCACGTACTGTGGTCTACTGGATAAATAGTTCATACACCACTGGACCAATGATGAATCCAGCTGCATCCTCCTCATCTTCTCACACAGCAGTCGGGGCTGGATCGTATTGAAGGCGCTCGAGAAGTCAAAAAATGTGAACCTCACGGATGCATCAGGAGTGTCCAGATGTGCATAGGTTCTTTGTAGCATGTAAATAAGAGCATCATCCACACCCATGTTGGACTGGTATGCAAACTGCAACGGATCCACGTAACTTGACATACTGGCCTTGATGTAAAAAAGGACCTGTCTCTCGAACGTCTTCATGATATGTGAGGTGAGTGCTACAGGTCTATAATCGTTATGGTTAGATGGATATCTCTTCTTTGGAATTGGAATCAAACAAGATGTTTTCCACAATTTCGGGACCTTTTGTAGGTGCAGGCTTAGGTTAAATAGGTATGTAAAAATACCACTCAACTGGGTAGAACATGTCCTCAACAGTAAATCACCCAAAATGTCCAAGATTCGGCTTTTGCTTTCTACAGTCGCCGTTTTTGCTTAGCTTTAGGTCCCGCCGGTCGGTCATGTGCGTAACGCAAACATTGGTTAAACTGCATCTTAATCTTCGCCCTCAGCACACGAGAACACAAGAGACCTAGCTATAAAAAGACTATTTTAAAATCGATTTGTTTTATTACAGAATCGATATTAATTCAAATTAAATTGATTTATTTTTGTCCAGAAGTGAGCCAACAGTGGATGAAATGTGTTGTTATCTATGAGTGTTTAGTGACATAATATCCTCTTCAAGTGTTCGCGTGGAAGAGACGTGAGACTGAAAGCACTGAAGAGCCCTCGCGCTGCTCCTATACTGAGAGAGAGATAAGACAGTAGAGCTACGATTCATCTTTAGAAGACTGTGATCTCCATTCAAACACACACACGATCTTCTTCCATTTCGTCAGTCGATTAAACCTTTGACAAAATCATATCGCATTATTCAGATCTGTGTTGGCGCTGCCCCAGAGACAGCTGTCATATAACAGCTTCACAAAACAAAACACAAACAGACTTTTCAACCTCATAGTATCATTATTTCTGTGATTATATAGTTCAAATTATCATAGAAATACTTGGATAAAAGTTTAAAGTTCAAATATAAACAATGATGTCTACGATATTGGCCAAAATAGAGTAAATCAGCTTTTGATAGAAATTTAGACCATAAAATAACGCATTTATCGATTACATTGTTTGGCGACTATAGTGACATTTAAAAAATGTATTTGTTTTATATGTAAATATGACTCAGCCTATAGACCAGGGATGTCCAATCCTGCTCCTGGAGGGCCACTGTCCTGCAGAATTTAGCTCCAACCCCAATTAAACACACCTGAACCAGATAATCAAGGTCTTAGGCATTCTAGAAACTTCCAGGAAGGTGTGTTGAGGCAGGCTAGAGCTAAACTCTGCAGGACAGTGGCCCTCCAGGACTGAGTTTGGACACCCCTGCTATAGACCTTATGTAGCCCCGCCCCTTTCGACTTCCGGTCTGTATTTTCACAGCGATCTTGCGTATTTATGAATGAACGGCTCGTTTTAAAATGTTCTCAGTCTACTGACATTTGTTAAGACATCTGCTTTAAACATTACAACCCTCATGATAACTTTTGTTAACTCTACAATAAGTAAATCCACTTCACAAGCTAATTACTCCTCGACAGAGTGATGCGTTAGAGATATACAGAGCGACCGCAACAACGGAAGTTCAAAGACAATATTCTGAAGATGGCAGCACTCGTTTCTCTGCCGCATAAGGTCTATGCATCATGTACAGTCTGTATAAGTGTATGATTTAACTTTTCCCCATGGTCTAGTGCTAAAAAATATTTTTTTTTTTTCACAATATATTGCAATATCGAATCGCAATGCAATTCTTAAAAAAAAAAATGCAATACACACCAAATGAATATTTTAGTCCTTCTACAGATTGAGCTCACTCATTACCAAAACACCTTACAAAAAGATAGCAACATAATTTTAATTTGTTAAATTGTTTAGATGATATAAGCAAATTTATATTGTAGCCATTTCTCAATTAACTTATCAACTTATACAGGATGTCCTCATTCAACTAAATAATACAGATTCACACACTTAGAGCTTTTTATTGTTTCAAAGCAGCTTTACAGAGATAACAGGAAAATAATGCAACAAAGTTTGTTTCTAGAAGAAAATAGCGTCACAGTCCAGCTTAAGTGAGTTCAGTGATGGTTCATTTTTGTTTTAAACAAGTTATTAGTTTAGTTGATTTATATATATAGCAGCTCTGGTGAAAACGGCTCAGGGTACGACTGAGAACAGGGAACGAGACACAGTAAAAGTAAAGTAAAAAAATATATATTATTTTGCAGTATAGCAAGTAAGCCAACCGTTTTCGTTTATTCTTATTTTTGGCTTCGCCTATAGTATACAGTATCATAAGACAATATTTTATATTTGTGATCCCCAATCACTCTCTCTTTCTTTAAGGAAAATTCTAAAGAACTTTCTATAGAAACTGTGTTTTACAGATGCACTTAGACTCTTATGAGCAATGTAATCAGTCTGATTGGAGTCTGCTAAATAGTTAACTGAAGTTTAATGACTGGATGTAAAGCAAACCCCAAACACATCATATCTTATAGTCCCCTAAGGAACTTTATAGAACATTTCTGACAGATTTTACAAACATACAAGCAAGTGTTTTTTAATCCAATATTTTATTAACACTGCAGTTATTCATGGTTACTATCTCCTATCCTCTGTATTTTATATTCAATATCTTCTTCTGACTTAAATATTCAATTTCTATGTATTTGATTAATTACTAGTTAGCATATTTATAAGGTCTGTAATACAAAATAACATTGGCTCCAGAAAACAGGTGTTCAAATGACCTATGAGTCCACAAGTGCTCAGTATTAGAAACACACTAACCTGTTGGACTGTAGCCGGAGTCAGAAGAGCAGCTTCTCCTCGATCGAGTCTGAGAGATGTTTGTCTGACAGATTTCTGTCTTATATAAAGCTCTTCAGAGGGCTGGACAAACACACAGACAGTCAGATCAGTCAGAAACAGCTCGGTAATTATTAACAGTTGGTCCATTAATGTGAAAAGGTATTTGGGTAACACTTTATAATAACTGCACGCTATTAATCATTAATAATATTAATATTAACTAAGTCCCTCAGTTGTCACCAGTGTGAAAAGATGGATCTCACAATCATACAATCACTGCTAGTATAAGGAGTCAAATATGCAGAAGATGCTGGAAAAGCAAAGAATGTGCAAGAGCTGGAGGATTTTACTGAAGACCATTGGGAAGTTTAACGGGACAAACAAGGGACTCATCGACAACCATTGAAATAAGATAAAATAACAGTTGTGGATCATCCAGATAATTACACACAATATTAAAAATCAAGTGTAGGCCTATGTAATTTGTCTTGTAATTTGTGTATGTATTTTGTCTTGTGGACTAGGCTATACTTAAAAATCTGTTGTGTAAAAAAGCTTTTTCAGGGCAGCAAAAAAAAAAAAAAAAAAAAAAAACGTTTTTATGATCCTTATTATAAAAAAAAAAAAAAAAACATTTTGGAGATTCTGCAAGGTGTATGTAAACTTATGACTAAAGTGTAAATGTGACAAAAATCATAACATCATTAGACGCCAAAATGTTGCTATGATTATCACATTCTCATGTTGCTATGGTTACTATGTCGCAATGTCATGACTCGCAGGACTTTAATTTAGCGGATCCACAACCCACATTTAAATGCAGTTATCACTCTTTATAATTTAAAGTGTGAACTTAAAGGGTTACTTCAGGATTTAGCATTAAGCTTTGTATTAGTAGAAAACCTGTAGTATTTTCGAATTACCATGCTTTCCACCCTCATATCCCCCTGAGACAAGAGATTTATGTATTTTTTGTCTGGAAAAAATCCTCCGATGACGCAAAAATCGTCATTTTGCGTCATCGGAGGATTTTCTGGCCAGAGGCTAAAGACTACAGCCAGTAGATGGCGTTGTTCCGCATGTTTTCAGCCCGCCCATACAGGGTGGGATCTCACTCACAGAATGTACACACAGTGTCAGCTGTCTTTCTTTGGAAGCTAAGCTAGCAGGCTCTTGTTCTGTGGAGAAAGCTGAATAGTAGGAGAAAGCTGAGTAAGTAACCTTCCTCCTTTTCCCGGTCTTGTCCGGCGGGCGAGATCGTTCAAAATGTCCGGGATTCAGCTTTTGCTTTCTGCGGTCGCCATTCATTATTTACTTGCACACCTTTCAATCTAACTGAATTCATTCTGATTGGTGAATTTGAATGTAGTGTTTACATGAACGCTAAACAAGTGATCGGTTGATGTGCGTTTTACCTTTGCTAAGAATAATTCCCGCTCCTCCGTGAGAGATGCGAGACCCGGCGCGTCTCAGTAATCACACCACCGGCCTCGCGCTGTTCTCCCGCGGCCGTCAGCCTCGTCCTGCTCGCCACAGTAAACATGATGAATGAATGGCGACTGTAGAACGTAAAAGCAGAATCCCGGACATTTTGGACGATCTCTAAATCCCTCGCAAACTCATCATCACGTAGGCTAGCTTTGTTGTTTTCATCTGCGCACTCTTACCGGTAGGCGTGGCCTCCTAAGGCAGCGAAGCAAGTGCATTCTGGGAGTTGTTGTCTTTCATCCACATAAGCCAAAAATACTTTTTCTGGCTTTTCTCAGTCTAGAAAGCTCCAAATTCAAAAATTTCTTCACATTTCTTCTACTTAAATGACCTATTTTAAATACACATTCATCTTCCCAGAGGTGAAGTACCCCTTTAACCACTGGTCCTCTAGAAGCATGAAAAACAAAACTATTATTTAGACTGTCAATAGCGCTCCCTTTAAGCCATTACCGCGTTCTGCACTCTCACTAAAGATCTCGTCATAAACACTGAAGTCGTCCGCACTGCACAGTGAATCTCTTGTTTAAATAGTGTCTAGACAATGTTGTTTATGAGGGGATTTGCGAAAGGATAAAACTCGTGCTGAACATTTTGAGCGACTTCTCCGCATGGTGACTCTAAAACGCCTCTGATTGGCCACTGCGTTCATGCGCTTAATATACATGTCTGTGATTGGTTACAATGCTCAACACTGAAACAACACAATGCAAGTAGTTTCGTTTAGTTTTTGAATAATAATATATTCTGTCCTCCAGTGCCTGGACTCGACTGTACTCAGAACATTTTCCGAGTCTAAAATGTCCGAGTCCGTGTCAAGTCCAAGTACAAATTCCCCCGAGTGGCTGACAAGTCCGAGTTCATTCAAACTTGGACTCGAGTCTGAACAATAATAATCTACAACCACAGCAGCAGGAGCAGCGAAGCAAATCTATTCTGCCAAGACGAAATACAGTTGGTGGTCAACCAGAATCCCCGTCGTTACCGCATTTTGAAACGTAAGTGGGGCTAATGTCAATTAACAGTAAGGATGAAATACTACAACTATGGTAATTTCCAAATAAGCCGACAACAAACATGAACAATAAAATAAAAGAGCTATTGACATTTGCTGTAAAATAATGAAACAACCTTTGATTTCCTTTGATTTCCTTTGAGACACGAGGATCATCATGTGTCTCATATGAAGCAGAAAGAGACTCTCATCTGATCAGATTATATTACAGGATCAGTCGCATAATCAGATTCATCACATTCATCAGAGAGATCGATGTGGATGGCTCATGATGGCGCCGCTATGTTTGGCTTGCCTCTTGCACCTCTGTTTGCTCCTGTGTTTTCTCATGCTAGTTTTTGCCACCGTCTCTACAATTATTGTTTATGATCGCACAACTTTGCTGGAATTACGGTTTTCATCAAACCACCACCTGAACGCCCAAACCTTTAAACCACCTCCGCCGCTGTTTACTTCTACTTCTCCGTTCCTGAGCCATCCTGTCTATCTACTACCAGGCAGTAAGCGTCGCAAGAGACGGGGTAGGAGAAGCGGGCTACACGTCAGAAAAAGGACTCACCTGGATTCTTTGTTGCAATGGAGTGGTGTCAAACCAGGGCCTGGCGGATTACGGGTATGCTATCGGTGGCTTCGGCCCGCTAGCTTCGACAACACTGGCGCTCCTTTTTCCTGTTACCGCCGAACATCTGGTACTCATTCTCGGGGCTCGATCCTAGACAATCTTCGTCCAATTCCACGTATGTCCTCATCCCCTGTCAACTCTACCACACTCCGTATGGCACTATGTAACACCAGATCGCTCAGCAACAAAACTTTTGTTCTAAACAATGTCATCACCACTAACAATCTGGACTTGTTCTTTCTCACGGAGACTTGGCTATCTCCTGGTTATGTTAGTGCATTTTCTGAAATCCTTCCCTCTGGCTATTTGTTTCTAAACACTCCACGGCAAACGGGTAGGGGCGGGGGGATAGCCAGTATATACAGACAGTCCCTGAAGTGCCGTCAACTGTCCACTAGAGGGTACTCCAGTTTTGAGTTGCAGACGTTTGTACTCACTCTACCTAATCCAATCTTTTGTGCAGTAATCTACCGGCCACCAAAACTAAATGGGAATTTTTTAAATGATTTTTCAGAGTTTTTGTCTGACTTTTTGGCAAAGTTTGACAATATTTTAATCTGTGGTGATTTTAACATTCATGTTTGTTGCCCCTCTGATAAAACTGCTAATGATTTTAAGGCTCTTTTAGATTCATTAGACCTAGCCCAGTCCATATCCTGTCCTACTCATAGGCTAGGCCATACTCTTGACCTTATTATCTCTCGTGGGGTGACAGTGTCATCTTGTGAGGTTCTGGACTTTCCTGTCTCTGATCACTCCCTCATACGTTTTGACATCTGTGCTGTTCCACCTGCACCCATATCCACTGCCCCCCGGCGTCGGCGCATTATTACTCCATCTACAGCTGAGGACTTCACCGCTGCTTTTTCTGCTTCTAACATCACCTCCACTGCAGAACTTGCCCTGCCTCTATGTCCAGAGCTTCTTCTCTCCTCATTCGACATCACCTGCGCCCGGATTATGGACTCAGTTGCGCCTTACAGGGTGAAGTCTGCAAATGGCTCTTCGGACCCCTGGCTGAACGAGACGACATGGACCCTTAGACGCCAGTGCAGGCAGGCAGAGCGGAAATGGAGAGGAAACAGGCTGCAGGTGTCATTGGAGATATTTAGAGACTGTCTTGTCACCTATCAGAGAGCCGTGAAGGAAGCTAAAAGTCAGTATCTCTCCGAGCTCATTAATAACAATAGCCACCGCCCTGGTATCTTGTTCAGTACTATAAACTCTGTTATAAATCCAGTCCCTGTTGTATTGAATGATTACTCAGTTAATACATGCAATGTTTTTAAACAATATTTTATTGATAAGGTTTTGTCTGTTAGGCAAACTATCATACCAGCCCCTGTTGTCATTACTTCCTCCCAAGCGACACAATGTGTGCTGGAGAATTTTGAGGTGGTTTCTTTTGTTGATCTCAAAAAAGTTGTTCATGAGTTGAAGCCAACCTCCTGTCCTCTAGATGTTGTTCCTGCTAGGATTCTGAAAGAAGCCATCGACATCGTAGGCCCTTTCCTTGTCTCCTTCATGAATTGTTGTCTTAGTCTGGGCGTTGTTCCCACTCCTCTCAAGCACGCCATTGTTAGACCGCTACTTAAGAAACCAAACCTTGATCCTTCAGTACTGTCTAATTTCCGCCCTATATCCCACCTGTCATTTTTGTCTAAGCTTATGGAAAAGCTTGTCTTCTCCCAGCTTCAGTCATACCTCAATCAGCATGGTATGGGGGACAAATTTCAATCTGGCTTTAGGTCTAGGCATAGTACAGAGTCAGCCTTACTGAGGGTTCATAATGACATTCTCAGAGCCTTAGATAATAAAAACTCAGTGGTTCTGGTGCTGCTTGACCTCACCGCTGCTTTTGACACCGTGGACCACGCAATCCTCATCTCCCGTCTACAACATGTTGTGGGTCTACAGGGCACGGTGCTAAACTGGTTCTCGTCATATCTCACCAACAGAACATTCTCAGTAATGCTTGATGATTTTTCCTCCTCAGCTGCCCCTTTATCATCTGGTGTGCCCCAGGGTTCTATTCTTGGTCCTATCCTGTTCTCCCTTTATATGCTGCCACTTGGTCAACTCATTTCAAAACACAACGTACAATTTCATTTCTATGCTGACGACCTTCAAGTCTACCTTCCTGTAGTTTTGAACAATCATTCAGCACTAGACCCCCTCCATAACTGCACCCAGGACATTAAACAGTGGCTTTCTCAAAATTTCCTTCATTTAAATGAAGGTAAGACCGAGTACATACTGTTCACCCCAGACTCACCTTGCAGCTCTTACAGTTTTGGCCCTTTCACGCCTCAATTTGCATCCACTGTTCGTAACCTGGGTGTTGCTTTCGACAATAGATTGCATTTTGATGAACAAATTGGTGCAGTCGTTAAGATTGGCTTTTTCCAGCTAAGGCTTATTAGTAAGGTGAAATCATTCCTGTCCCGTGCTGATCTAGAAAAAGCTATTCATGCCTTTATCAGCTCAAGGCTAGATTACTGTAATGCCCTCTACATTGGGCTTAACCAATCACTTCTCAACCGTCTTCAGATGGTTCAAAACGCAGCAGCGCGTCTCCTTACCAATACCCATAAACATTCACACATCACCCCCGTCCTCTGCTCACTTCACTGGCTCCCGGTACGGTTTAGGGTGGAGTATAAGGTTCTGTTGTTTGTTTTTAAGGCCATCAATGGTCTGGCCCCGGCATACCTTTCCGAGCTGGTCAATGTATACCAACCTGCCAGAACCCTCCGCTCCTCTCAGAACACTTCTTTGATTATCCCTAAGTTTAGATGCAAAAAGTTTGGAGGCCGCTCTTTTGCCATCCAGGGACCTACTTTGTGGAATGCCTTACCTACTTCCCTTCGTAACGTAACTGTGTTTAGTGTTTTTAAATCACAGTTAAAAACGTTTCTTTTCAGGAAGGCTTTCAACATGTAACCACTTGTTTTGTGTTTTTAGTCTTTGTGTTAGTTACTTTGTTTTAACTGCTTAAATTAGCTTTAATTTGCTATTTTTATATCCTGCTGCCTTTTTTTTTTTTTTTTTTTATGTGTTTTATGGAAAGCGCTTTGTGCACCTTTCTGGTTGTTGTAAAGGCGCTATATAAATAAAAATTGATTGATTGATTGATTGATTGATTTGGTGGAGTTGAAACTGCATGTTATAAAGTAATAATTGTATTATTAAATAAAGAAAATTTGGTTAATGTTGTTTAAATAAATGATCATATACAAGTTATAGTCTACATAGTATAGATACATATAGACTATTATTTGTACGAACAGTGAACTATTATATATATCTGTAGGCTATCTGTTTATTAAAAACAGCACAAGGTCTTGTAAAAAACCTTTTTCATCATTTCATCAAGAATGAGTCTGATTGAATATGTAAAAAAAAAATAAAAAAATAAAAAAAAGATAGAATAGAACAAACTTTTAGAACAAAACAAATAATACAACTTTTTTTTTTTGTTGATATGCCTATTAGGCTACAACAGAATTGGTTATATTTAAAGAAAGCAAAAATTAAATGTGTAAAAGTACATTTTAAACAGAATAGAATAAACTTTTAGAACAGAAAAATAGAATCAAAAGTTAAAAACAGAGGCAACAATATAGCCTATATTTAATATTGTAGATGTTGGTGGGCAACAGAAGCCTATTCCTCAGGGGAGCAGCGCGATAACTAACAAACAAAAAATACACCAAAAGACCAGCATATCACGCAGTCAGTGTAAATGTAATGACGCTGATTATATTTACTATTCCACTGAGGAAAGAGACGAATGAAGAGCTTCTCTCTCGTGTGCGCGCACACACTGACTGCTGGACAACCGCACTTCTGCGCTCTAGTAAAGTCGTGGTCCAGTGGTAGAACTTAAGTTTCCATGATTTAGATGACGCGGGTTTAAACATGGACTACTGTAATTTTGATATCAGTAATGCAGAGAGATTTGTCTAGTTCTAAAACTCTGTTACACCATATAGTTTATTTGCTTATATTTATAAAATAAAATTACCATGTATTTCCATTTTACACTGAGGAACAAATATGATCCAACAGAATGACTGAATTTACATCTGTATAATAATCCCAATCGTAATTTCAAAAGCAGTTCTGTTAAAAAACAGAAGAAAACTACAGAAAGAGTTTTTAAAAACATGGTTGTAAGCAAGTGTGATTTGCTAAGGGGAACGGGGATTACCATTTGGTCTAAATATCCTCCCATCCACAGTAATCATTGCTATACTTCACCAATAGACCATATAAAATATATAAAATAAAGATATGCAACACACACGTTTAAACGACAAACAATAAATCAGATCCAGCGCTTCTGCTCCTGTATTGAGAGATAATAACAGCGTGTTTCACTTCCGATCCTGGTTCCAGTGGCCTTATGCATGCACGGCTTTTAGAAATGTCACAAAGCGTTTTGAGATTGTTTTGAATGAAATGTTGAAGTTTATAATAAGTGTTTTGGCACACCACGCCGAGAATAATGATCTTGTCATTAATTCGAGTAAAACAGAGGAGATCATATTTGGGTCTACATCTTATACTCATATAATGCCTGTTTTTATTCATCAGACAGATTAAAACATACAAGTATTTAAGAGTGATGATAGATGATATGTTATCTGGGAAAAATCATATTGATACTCTCTGTAAAAGATTAAAGCAGAGAATCTACTTCCTTCGTCGTCTTAGGTCATTTGGTGTATGAAAACAGATTCTTCTGGTGTTCTTCATGTCAGTGATAAGGAGCATACTGCAATATTGCAACTCTATATGGTATAAGAGTTTGTCTGTTGTGCTAAAAAAACAGTTGTTTAATCAAATAAAATGTTGCTCAAGTATTGTATGTCCAACTCTTGAGAAGCTATATGATTCAGCTTATAACAATTTGTTAAGGCTAGCTAATAATATAGTTTCTGACCCTAATCATGTCCTGAATAATCAGTTTGTATTACTACCATCAAACTGGAGGTACAGAGTTCCAAGACTCAACAAAGTGAAGCTGAAGTGCATCAGGCTGTCTTAGAGTTGAATAAGACACTCGGTCAAAAATCGGGAGTGTAAGCGGAGGTGTTGTATAAGCATAGTATATGAGTCTAAGGTGTAATATAAAGTTTAAGAGAGTGTAATGTATAATGTGTAAGATTTTTTGTGAGTGTAAATTGTTTGGTGTGAATCAAGTGTATGTCGAAGTTTATTGGATGTTGATTTTTGTAAACATAGACACTGTCTCGCAAGACAGTCTAATCAGACTTGTCTGATAATAAAGTATCATATCATATCAAATATGATCTTTATTTCCCTGGTCATAGTCTGAATTCTTTTTTACCCATATACACTTCTCAGGAAAAGGCTTGTGAGCAATATATTCAGTCTGATTGGAGCTCAATGACTGGTTGTAAAGCAGACTCTTAACACGGGTGCTTTTATCATATCTTAAAGAGCTTTCTAAGGAACTTTTATAAAAACGTTCTGATGTGTTTTACACACGGCTATAAGGAAGAGGCTTGTGAGCAATATAACCAATATGATTGACCTCAGCTAACATGATGAACTAACAATGATCAGTTGTATTTTAACTAACGTTAACACAGATTAATAACTTCAGTAACAAATGTAGCTATTGCTCATTGTTCATGTGTTGCCTTAACTAACGTTAACTAAAGTGACCTTATTGTAAAGTGTTGACTATTGTTCTTTATCATTCTTTTGCACTTTAATCTGTTTGAAACATTTGTTTGTTTTATAAATTCTGTTTGTATGTTCAGTTCTCTTTGTTATAAGGAAATAAGTTATTGAGTCTGTTATAGTATGACCACACTTTTTTTGCAACTTATTTCAATATCATGATAATACCGAATACCGTGATAAAAGCTTCAGCAATTATCACAACATGAAAACTTGAAACCGTCACATGCCTAGCTGAGCTACATGGTTCTCTACGATCATTTTGTTCTACTAATTTGATGTCAGAGTGTTTGGTATTTGGCCCTTTTTCTTGTGCCAAATATATTGAAACCATATGTGTCACGTATAACTAAAGAAAAACTAAAGGAGAGGACTCAAGTGCAGAAAGAATATTTATTAAATAAAAGAAACATGAAGTGAAACAAAAACCCTCAAGGGGGAAAACATGAAATAACCAAAACTACAACTTCAAAACAACATACCAGGGTTTCACAGGAAAGCGGGAGACGTAAACAAGACAACGATCCGACACAGACTGCAAACACAAAGGAACTTATAAAAGGGACAAATCAGGCAGGTGATGAGGGAACAACAGGTGGGGCAAATGAAACCAATAATGAGATAACAAGGAGGGTGGGGTCAAAACAGAGACAGGAACACAAACACCACATGTGCTACACGAGACAGGACAGGCATGTGACATTACCCCCTCCTTAAGGAGCGGCTACCAGACGCTCCACTAGGGACGGGAGGGACAGACCAGGGCGGGACGGGAGGGACAGACCAGGGGAGGAATGGGCAGTCCATCTGGCGACCAGGGTGAAGACGACCCTTCAGGCGGCCAGGGCGGAGCAGACAGTCCATCTGGCGGCCAGGGCGGAGCAGACAGTCCATCTGGCGGCCACGGCGGAAACTCTCCCTCGGGCGGCCAGGGCTGAGACGACCCGTCGGGCGGCCATGGCGGAGACTTCCCCTCGGGCGGCCAGGGCGGAGACGACCCCTCGGGCGGCCAGGGCACAGGAACAGACACCAACTCAGGCACTGGAACAGACATCACCGGCTCAGGAACTGGAGCAGACACCACCGGCTCATGAATTGGAACAGACACCACTGGCTCAGGCACTGGAACAGACACCACCGGCTCAGGAACCGACACCACTGGCTCAGGAACTGGAACAGACACCACCGGCTCAGGCTCAGGAACAGACACCGCCGGCTCGGGAACAGGAACAGACACCACCGGCTCGGGAACTGGAACTGGCGCCACCGGCTCGGGAACTGGGACTGGCGCCACCGGCTCGGGAACAGACACAGCCACCGGCTCAGGAACAGACACAGCCAGCGGCGGCCATCTTGTCCAAAGACACAGGCTCGGCAAACGTGACGTGAACAGTCTCTGTGGCCATCTTGTCTGAAGACACAGGCTCGGCAGACGTGACGTGAACAGGCTCGGCGTCGGCCATCTTGTCTGAAGACACAGGCTCGGCAGACGTGACGTGAACAGTTTCTGTGGCGGCCATCTTGTCCGAAGACACAGGCTCGGCAGACGTGACGTGAACAGGCTCGGCGTCGGCCATCTTGTCTGAAGACACAGGCTCGGCAGACGTGACCTGAACAGTCTCTGGCTGGGCAGACGTGACTGGTCGCTGGGGTGGGGCCGGCAGGGCGAGCAGCTTGGGCGGGGCCGGCAGGGCGAGCAGCTTGGGCGGGGCCTGCAGGGCAGGGCGCCTGGGCGGCGCGGGCAGAGCAGGACGCCTGGGCGGTGCGTCAGTGGCGGCAGTCACCTCCGGGATGGTCTCCGTGTTAGGAGCCACCGGACAATCAGCTGAAGAGGCCC